>NC_136992.1:7866032-7953532 GCF_032717465.1 Coenobita brevimanus | reverse complement strand
TTTATTTTAAACTCAGGGAAAAGAATTTTAACACAATGGTTGAGCTTCACTCGCGCCAGGCTATAAGCATGGTGGGACCCCTGAGGGCAGCCCCCACGAGGTAGGGGATCCCCCCCGGTGGTCTCGGCCAAAATCCTTAAGCATCGCCAGTGTTCTGAACCGAAGTACATGGAATTTTGTATATTGATAGATGTTCACCCAGGCTACGTTAAGGGAAGGGTGGAACCACTGAAAGTGGCTCCTCACGGGAGAGGGGGCGACCCCCGGGAGTCCCCGGCAAAGCCACTATGCATGACCATAGTTTTAAACCTACGAGCACGAAACTTTACATATAAATAGGTATTTACCCCGGCCACGTTTAAGACAGGTTATAACCCTCGATGACCAACTCCCACAGGCGAGAGGGATGGTCCCCCAGGAGAGACAATACCATAGATTTTACCTAAGAGTAATGACAGATCTTTATTAAGACCACGTTTTAGGCAGGGTGAGATCCCCAAAAGCCACCATTCACGGGGGGACGGGGAGGGAGCCCCCTGGGATCCTGGCCAAGACATTCATGGAAATTAATTGATTATAACCAAGAAACACAAAATTTTGCCCTTCCTATCTCCAGACGATTTTACTCATCTTATGGGACTTTTTTTTTTTTTTTTAACTTGAAGGTGTCAGTGAAAGCTAAATTTAACCCACCAGAGTCACGACTCTGAGGTTGTCATTATCGTACGCTGGCAACCTACCAGTCAACAGTGCTTCCGATTTCGTGTATAATATGATACAAATATGATTTGTGTATAATATGTTCGCTTATAATACTATTCGTGTATAATATATTCGTGTATAATAATATGATTCGTGTCTAATATGATATGAAATCGGACGCACTGTTGACAGGTAGGTTGACAGGGTACGATAATGTCAACCTCAGAGTCGTGCGCCGAGATTATACTTCGAAAATTCAGAACCGAAATTAATCGTGTGGAAGCAGCATGACGGAAATGAAGTGTGGGACACTGAACTATAGATTTTAAGTATTATTTACGGATATTAAAACCTGCGGATTGGAGAAGCTGGAGGAAGCAGGGAAAGTTGGAGGAGAAAGAGTAAAGAAGTGTGCTGGTAATGAGGCTGTGTTGTATGCCATATTTCCCTAACTCACTTACCACGATGGACATTTCTAGGCTTTTATTCCTGCTGCCATGAGACCATTTTAATCAGAGACGGAAGTCAATATACAAGAAATAGAATGAGGAAATATCGATGTCTTACATGGGGAAACTACACTAGCAAGGAGGTGGGAGGGAGCCTCCTAAGTTCGCGAGAAAATGGATCTGAGATTCTTGGAGACCTGAGATTTTTTTCTTTGTCTTTTTTTTTTTTTTTGTGAGGGTTGAAAAGCATTGGGCTGTTAATAAGAAGGACTCCCACTTCTTTCTCCTCCTCCTCCTGACCCTAATCTCTTTCTTGTTTTCTTATTTTCTCTCTTCTCTTCTGTTCTCGCTCACTCCTACCTCAATTACATTCTTTTTTTTTTTTTTAGCCTGGTTTCCTTTTTCCAGTCTTTCTATCTTTTTGTCTTTCTTCTTCACTCACTCACACCTGCCTCTTTCAATTTCTTCTCCCCTTCCCTCCTCTCACTGTTTTTCTCCCAGTTCTCTCTTTTCTTATTGCACTCCCCTTCTCTTTCCTCACCTCTCCCCCATCCCCTCTCTCTCTCTGATTCTTCACTCCTTTTTCTTCATTCCATCTCTGTATGTCTCTCTTTTTTCCGTCTTCCTCATCTCCGATCTCTTCTTATCTCATTCATTTCTTTCCGTTTTTCACATTTCATTTTCTATTTCCATCCACAATCTCCTTCTTTCCGTCTTATATTTTTTCTTCATTATTTTTTTCCTTTCATCATTTTCGTCACAAAATTCTACCTCTGTTAATTTTTTTTATTCTCTCGCTCTCTCTCTCTCTCTCTCGCTCTCTCTCTCTCTCTCTCTCTCTACCATCACTCATCATTCTCTCAATATCTTCCTCTTCTCATTAACCTCGTCATTCTTCTCCATTTTCACCTTTTCTTCCTCCCCGTCCTGCTTCTCCTCCTCCTCATCATCATCATCCTCATCCACGTGTTTGTTTACTCTTGTGGACTAAAAAAGAAAAAAAAAAAAGCATTCCACATTTTTTCGTCCCAACTCTCAGAAACTTTTCTTAGTCCTTCTTACATGAGTACGACCTTATGTGGTAGGTGTGGTATTTGTGGTAGGTGTGGTAGATGTCGTATGTGTTAGGTAGGTGTAGTAGTTAAGGTAGGTATGTTATTTATGGTAGGTGAGGTAGTTGTAGTCGGTGTGTAGATGTGGTAGGTGTGATGGTTGTCGTATGTGTGATAGTTTTGTTAGGTAAGGTAGTTCTAGTTGTGGTAGGTGTGGTAGTTATGGTAGTTGTATTAATTGTGGTAGGTGTGGTAGTTGTCATATGTGTTAGGTAGGTGTGGTAGTTGCGGTAGATGTGATGTGTGTCGTGGTAGGTGTGGTAGTTGCAGTTGGTGTGATTGTTGTAGTAGATACGGTAGTTTGGTAAGTGAGGTAGTCCTGGTGGGTGTAGTACATGTGGTAAGTGTGGTAGTTGTGGTATATGTGTTAGGTGTGACAAGTTGGTATGATACGTGTAGAACTTGTGGTGGATGTGGCAAAAGTTATTGAGGGTGGCAAGGTAATGTTAGGTGTGTATTGGTGTGGTTGTGGTTGAGGTTGGTGTGGTAGGGGTTAATGTGGCTAGGGTTGGTGTGGCAGGGGTTGGTGTTGTAGGGGTTGGTGTGGTAGAGGTTAGTGTGGTAGGAGCTGGTACGGTAGGGGATGGTGTGGTAGGGGTTGATGTGGTAGGGGTTGGTGTGGTAAAGGTTGGTGTGGTAGCGGTTGGTGTGGTAGAGGGTAGAGGTTGGTGTGGTAGGGATAGGGGTTGGTGTGGTAGAGGTTGGTGTGGTAGGGGTTGGTGTTGTAGGGGTTGGTGTTGTAGGGGTTGGTGTGGTAGCGGTTGGTGTGGTAGAGGGTAGAGTTGGTGTGGTTGAGGTTGATGTGGCAAATGTCGTTGTGGTAGAGGGTTGGTGTAGTAGGGGATGGTGTGGTAGGCGTTGGTGTGGTAGAGGGTAGAGTTGGTGTGGTTGAGGTTGGTGTGGCAAAGGTCGATGTGGTAGAGGGTTGGTGTGGTAGGGGATGGTGTGGTAGAGGGTAGAGGTTGGTGTGGTATGGGCTGGTGTGGTATGGGTTGATGTGGTAGGGGTTGGTGTGGTAGCGGGTACAGTTGGTGTGGTTGAGGTTGGTGTGGCAAAGGTCGATGTGGTAGAGGGTTGCCGTGCTAGGGGAAGGTGTGGTTGGATCTGGTGTGATAGAAGTTGGTGTGGTAGGGGTTGGTGTGGTAAGGGTTGGTGTGGTAGAATAAGGATTTGTGTGATAGGTAGGGTTGCTGATGTAGCTGGAGTGACACAGGAAGGGGTTAGGCAAGGCAGGGTGATGAAGAAAGGGGTGAGAAGCAGGATTAAGGGAGACAAGGTGGGGTAAGGAATGGAGGGGTGAAGAACGGTTGGGTGAGGCAGGGTGGAATAAGGCATACTGTAGGTAGGTGAGGTAATGTGTAAGGAAGGGTGGGGTGAGAGAAAGTGAAGTGAGGCAGGATGGGGTGAGGCAGGGTGGGGAATACAGTGTTAGAATCAGATCATCAGAGTGGAGGAGTTGCCTTGGCCTCCACCCCTCCTTGCCTCACTTACTGCTTCATTTATCCCTGCATCACTTTTCCCTACCTCAACCACCCGTGTCTTACCCATTCCTGCTTCACTCACACCTGCCTCATCCCCTCCTCCTCTTTCCCTTTTCATCCTTCTGTCAACATATACATTATTTATTGCGACCTCACCCGTCCCGCTCTCACCCCTTTCCTCATCCACCCCTGCCTTACTTACCGCTGGCTCATCCACCCATGTTTCAATGGTCCTTGTTCTATCCATTCTTGTCTCATTTATCTCTGCCTGCCTCAAAAAACTTGCCTCACCGACCCTTACTTACAGTATCTTACCTACTCCCTCAATAATCCCTGCCTCAACAAACCTGCCTTATCTACAGCCTCCTCAGTAACCCCTGCCTCAACCATTCTGCCTCACCCACCCTTGCCTTACCCATCCCATCCTCAGTAACCCCTGTCTCAACCAATCTGCCTCACCCACCCTTGCCTTACCCATCCCATCCTCAGTAACCCCTGTCTCGACTAATCTGCCTCACCCACTTTTGCCCTACCCATACCTTCCTTAGTAACCCCTGCCTCAACCATTCTGCCTCACCCACCTTTGTCTTACCCAACCCTACCTCAATAACCCCTGCCTTAACCAACCTGCCTCACCCATCCTTGCCTTCCTCAATGACCCCTGCCTCAACCAACCTGCCTAAACCTTCCTCGCCTTACCCAACCCTTCCTCAATAACCCTTGCCTTAACTAGCCTGCCTAACTCAACCTTTGCCTTATCCACTCAATCATTTGTAACCACTACCTCACCCACCCTATAGAATACCTTACCCACCCCTGCCTCACACATCACTACCTGCCAATTGGCCACTAGCGAGTTTGGGGCTGAAAGGAAGTTGAAATATTGACATTGATTATTTTCGTAGTATCAGGATAAGTCGCGTTTAAAGCAGATAAATAGCATATGAAAATAGCTTTTATGTAATGTCAAGTACTGGCTGAAGAATGTTTTGCTTCGATTTAGATATTAATTAGGAAAATAATAAGCAATTTCTTAACCAATGTGAAAAGATGGGCGGCTCGAAATCGTATATCTTTATTTAGGGAAAAATATAAGCACAACATTGTTCAGCAAGTACTTGATATAATGCCAATGCTTTTTTCACATGAGATTTTCTATTTTAAACTCAATTATTGATCCATCCATCCATCCATCATCCAATTCTACGTTGCCCCATGAGGAGCGTAGAAGCCCGGGGCTAAGCAATTCGGTCCTGACATTTAAGATGAGAGTGACCAGCCTCACTCATCCCTGAGTGGCATTACATGAGCAATAACCCCAACCTCCCCTTGGATATAAACTTTCACCGGCTCAAACCGATTGGAGCGCTGTAATTACCCACTTAACACCAGGCGCCAGAATTTGGTTATATGGTTCCACCCAGCGTAGTAAATGGTTTCCTGGTGTACAGAAAACCATTAGGCTTGTCACTAAGTGTAGAGTCACCCATAGGCAGAAGGAAGAGGAAAGAATGAAGGAAAGAAAGACAAAAGAGGGAGTATATAGTCACCTGTAGGCAGAAGGACGAGGAAAGAATGAAGTAAAGAAAGACAGAAGAGGAAGGAAGGAATGGAGAGAGGAGAGGAAAGGGCAGACACCCGAGAGTAGCACTACATCGAGTGAGTGGATGGTGAGCGCCCCCACCTACCACACAATCATACTATGAAAATCATTTGTGTCGTTAATTTTTACTTCCTTGTAACCCAGTGTCCGCAAGTGGCCAAGTACTCAAGTCACTAATTCAACGTTTTCGTTACTTTTTGATATTGTTTCTGGTTGTTAACCACCCTGTTTATAATAATAATAGTTTTGGGATGATAATGATGATGACGACGATGATGATGATAATGATGATGATGGTCATTTGCATAAGAGAGACAGAGGATCTTAAGCGCTTATTATTCAGTGCTAATGTTTTGCTATAAATATCACTTCCATGGCGCAATTGTTCTAACCTGACTAAGATCCCTAACCCCTCTAAGCTCAGTTGATGGCCAAATGCAGCCAAACTGTGGGATCGATCTGACCTACAATAAAAACCCATGCGTAATTCTAACTCAGGCTCAGCGAATTTCATGCAACCACAGTTAAGTATTCAAGTTGTGGAGTTACTCATTATTCAAGTAGAGGAGTTCCTCAGTATTCAAGTAGAGGAGTTCCTCAGTATTCAAGTAGAGGAGTTCCTCAGTATTCAAGTAGAGGAGTTCCTCAGTATTCAAGTCGTGGAGTTACTCAGTATTCAGGTTGTGGAGTTACTCAGTATTCAAGTAGAGGAGTTCCTCAGTATTCAAGTTGTGGAGTTACTCAGTATTCAGGTTGTGGAGTTACTCAGTATTCAAGTAGAGGAGTTACTCAGTATTCAAGTAGTGGAGTTACTCAGTATTCAAGTAGTGGAGTTACTCAGTATTCAAGTTGTGGAGTTACTCAGTATTCAAGTTGTGGAGTTACTCAGTATTCAGGTTGTGGAGTTACTCAGTATTCAAGTAGTGGAGTTACTCAGTATTCAGGTTGTGGAGTTACTCAGTATTCAAGTAGTGGAGTTACTCAGTATTCAAGTAGTGGAGTTACTCAGTATTCAAGTTGTGGAGTTACCCAGTTCCGTCAAGGGAAAGCAGTCTGACACGTTCAATGTTTAGGATACAATTTTCAGCTTGTCACTCAGTCAAGGTTCGATCAATATATTCTACTATACCCATTTCACCGTAATTTGGCCCAGATTTTCGTCCTATTGCAGTTTGTTCGATGAAGCTTAAGGACAAGAATGTGAAAATTCTATAGCTCTGTTTCCTTTCCATAGAACTTCTTGGTGACTAACATAATATTCTAGTATTTCTCTTTTGTTACAGTTCCACGTTCAACATGTAGAGGTGGCAATTTTTGGCCAAGTTAGAGTTAAAAAAAAAACACACAAAAAAAAAAACAGTAACAGCACCGCACCATCAATGTCAATCTCACACGGTCAGTATTAAGGACAATATATGAGGAAATACCGATACCAAACCATTGCCGTCATTTGGCAGTACAGGATAAATGTGAAAAATGGCAGGGCGGCCAGAACTTCGCTCTCGTCTTCCCTCTTTGGATTTATCTTTCCCCCATTAAAGATTTATCCACTGCGTCTCGTTCCGCTTCCGGCCTGACCCTCCACCCACCTCTACGGCTTGTCTTGCTTTCTATCTATACTCTGTCCACTGTAACTTGGTTATTGAGCTGTAACGAGAGACTGACGCTACAAAATGGTTCTAGCCATGAGGATGTGCTATGGAAAGGATCTTGAGCCGTTGTATGTCTTATTCTGCCATTCACCCACGGGACATAAGCATCAGAAGACGAAAATCTCCGGCTGGTTAACATAAATGCACTACTGACTGGAGTTTTCCTGGGGCTCGAACTGCTGTTTACTTTTGAAAGGGAAACTAACTCATATGCTTAACGAAAATTTTTGTGTATTCAGTTCGGGTTTAGCTTTCCTGGTCCTTCGCTGCCTTACACTACCTAACTTTGTCTTTCCCTACACCTTCTCTTACCTGTACACACTACGTTACCATCCTTGCTCTGTCCTGCTTGCATACCCTGACATACTCTTATCATCCATCTTCACTTTCCACACCCCCTTCATTCTCCACACCCCTTAGCCTCACACTACACGCCTCTACCTCACCCTACACCACCCTGCCTCATCCCCTACATCCTCTTCCTCACACTGGTATACTTTAAAAAAATCTTTCTCTTGTGGTGAAGAAAATCTTTGGCGAAACTGATATTCTTAACAAATTCTTTCCCTTCGTAGGCATAAAATCTTTCCTTCGAGCAGCAGAAGTTATTGGAACTTAAGGAATTATTTTACCCATCTCTTCAAATATTCCTTCGAAAGTTTTTGTGCGTTCTCTCATGATTCATTGTCTTAGATATATTTATTATTAAATAAACTGAAGACATTTTTTTATCAACAAACTTTCCACCGATATACTAATGTTCAAGTACTATCTGTATATCTATAAAAGTGTTATCCATGTCAGCTGAGATGTTTAGCAAGACACAAACACAGCAAACGACGTACTGCTGCGTACTTAAATCAAACACTCTAAACGACAACCTGCTGATCTTACATGATTTGGCACTGCCACATCTACAGTAAAGGCAGAGTCACATGAGGATTTTTCAAGGAACATTTGGCTTGGTAATTTGCCAGGAAAAGAAAAATCTGCCATCAAGGTCACATTAATGGTTCTGCTTGTGTCTTCCAGATGAAAAAAGAAGTATGCGCCGCCATGCGAGTACATGAGATGGGTGATAAAAAAGTGATTCTTATGTTTATAAATATCAAGACTGAAGCTAATGCTATTCCTGTGATATTATTTATAATCATGGGACATGTCTTAATGCGAGTACAGCACTGTAGCCTCGGCTAGATTGGCATTTATGATGAATACAAACCTCCCACATCTCAAATGTGTTGTGCTCTCGTTATCCAGCACTAGAGGTGCGTGCTTAGAGGCATGGATTTACAAATCTAACTCTCCCCCACACCAAATATCAGCATGCAGGACTTTTTTATTTATTTATTTTTATTTTTTTTTCTAAATTGGCCTGAATGGTCTCCTTTCCCTTCGAATGGGTTCTTTTAAGTGTAACGAAGTTAATGAAAATTCCGAAGAAGGGAGGGAATAGTTTGTAGAATGTGGCTTTAGTCTCAAATCACATCCCCTGCCTCACCCTCCACAGAATGTCATTACTTTGGGTCCACACTAGTAGCAGGCTGGCGCGGGAGGGAGCTGGCGGAAGTTTTGCATCAGTATAACCCGTACACGTGGCCAACCTGGACGCAGGATTTACCCTCTAATTCAGTGTTGCCTCAGAGCCACAATTTACTTAAGAACCGAGTTGGACCGTAATGCTGGTGCACAGGAGACGTCGTAGCGCTTCGTCCTTCATGTTATTTCTCCATATTACATCATACCAGTCTCCTGTGTGGTATTTATATCGCTTCAGTATCAACGTTGTTTTCACCAAGACGTCGTTGTTGTTGTTGTTGTTGTTGTTGTTGCTTCACTTCGGTCTGTTTGGCTGAGCAGACCCGACTAGCGCAGGTGTGCAACTGTTTCCGTGGGACCGTCCTACAGGTACAGTACAGTATGTACACCATGCAGGGATCCGGTTGCTTGTGGTAGACAGCGCCTCACTAGGATCAGACCAGAGTCCTTCCTGCAGCGAGGGACAGGGAAATATGAGGAGGTTTGACTCCCGGATGGATGCCGCAACTGCTCCACCCAGGGTGCACAGAGCTACCACGTGTAGGTTCCTCGTCAGTGCCAGACTAATAACATAGAAGGGGATAGTAAGGTGTAATATGAAAAATAAATAGCTAAGGAACAAGCGTTACGAAGTCTCCAGAGTCACAATATGACACCGCTGGTCAGGACTCATTCTTGATCAAACTCACCTACACATCAGCCCTTAACTCCTTGACGCCAGGTGACATCACTTTCCTCACTTTTCATTTTTCACGGCTGGTTTGCATTCTTAAAGCTGAAAGAGGCTAGATGTGTTTCTCTGGCCACAGATGCTGTCTTTGATATGCGCATCGGGAGAAGAGTTACGGACCTGCTGAGTTTGTGAAGTGGATATTGTGGAATAATAGGCCAACTTTTTTCCCTGACTTTATATATGACTATCCACTTGCCCTTGCCTCTCTTATATAGAATATACTCTCTGTGTTACTTATCCTGTGTGACTGAACCCCGAAGTTAATCTGAACTAGAGAATTATAATAATAATAATAATAATAATAATAATAATAATAATAATAATAATAATAATCTTACCTGAAAACCAGAACAAATTCTTTCTCCATTGTCATAAAGCTCCGCAGTTTCTCGAAATAACGCTCCTGGACTAGGAAAAAAAAACTAGTCTGAGCTTAAAACAAAAGCACAAACTCTCCATTGTTAAAAGAAAAACAAAGAACAGTCATCACTATCACCACACCAGCCTAAGCCTCAACCACCAGTAAAAACACAATCTAGTTATTAAAGGTGAAGGAAGTAAAAATGGCTCCGTTGCAAAGGCTATTTCCCTAAATCATCAACGGAACTAAACTGAGCTGCACACACTGCCTCATCCTGACACTCTGCCTCACCCTACCTCACCCTACACCGCCTCACCCGTACAACACCTGCCTCACTAATACAACACTTTGCCTCACCAATACAACACTTTGCCTCACCAATACAACACCCTGCCTCATCCCGAAACCCTGCCACACCCTCCATACCCTGTCTAACTCCGACACCCTCCTTCACCCTACACTTCACTGCCTCACCCCTACACCACACTGTCCCACCCCTGGGCCCTGCCTCACCCCTACACCCTGTCTCGCCCAAACAGTCTAGCTTATCTCGATACCATCTACACATCCCTACACCCTGCCTGATTCTACATCGCCCTACCTCACCATTCTCCAATCTGCCTTACCCTTCACCAACCTACCACACGGTACATCACACAGCCTTTCCTTACACCACCCTGCTTCACCCTTCCACACCCTTTCCTCATTTTTCACACCCTTCCTCACTCCTTCACCCATCCTCTCTCTACACCATCCTGCCTCACGTCAACACCCTGTATTACCCTACCTTACCCTCCACACCCTGCCTCACCCTACACCACTCTTCATCACTCCTATATTCTGCTTTATAAATCTCGTCCATCCTCACTGATTCATCCTCTTTCACTCTTCCTCATCTTTCGTAAGCCTGTCCCACTGTAAACTAAGTCTCACCTTGCCTCACTCTGACTCACCCTAAGCTACATCGTCTCATCCTACCTCACCCTGCCTCATCCATCCACACTCTGCCTCACCCCTCCTCATTCTAAGCTAGCCGCCTCATATTGCCTCACTCTGCCTCACCCTACGCTACAACGTCTCATTCTTCCTCACCCAGAGATACACCACCTCACCCTGCCTCACTCTACCAAACCCATCTTCACCTTAAGCTACACCGTCTCATTCCATCTCACCCTAAGCTCCACCGTCTCATCCTCCCTCAGCCTAAGCTCCACCGTCTTGTCCTGTCTCAGCATACCTTACACTGCCTCAGTCCAAGCTACACCATCTCATCCTACCGCACTCCGCCTAACTGTTACTGACGCAGCCTCTCGCTGCCTCATCCTAAGCTACAGTGCCTCATTCTGCCTCTCTCTCCCTTCCTCACTCTGCCTCTCTCTCCCTTCCTCACTCTGCCTCACCCTAAACTACACTGCTTCACCCTAATCTACACTGTCCCACTCCTCCTGCCTCACCCTAAGCTACACGAGAAAGCTACACCATTTAATCCTGCCTCACTTCGCCTCACCATATGCTACACCGTCACACCTTGCCTCACCCTGAGTCACTCTGTTTAAGCCTACTCTGTTAAACCCATCCTCAATCTGAGCTACACTGTCACACTCTGCCTCACCCTATGTTACAACGTCACATTCTGCGTCACCCTGCTCACCCTATTTTTTTTTTCTTTTTTAATAATGGCCATCACCCTGAAGGGGCATTAGG
Source organism: Coenobita brevimanus (assembly GCF_032717465.1). Lineage (NCBI taxonomy): Eukaryota > Metazoa > Arthropoda > Malacostraca > Decapoda > Coenobitidae > Coenobita > Coenobita brevimanus. The sequence goes on along the minus strand of NC_136992.1, from coordinate 7,942,196 downwards.
CCAACAAGAATCGATAATCATGAAAGCCAAAATAATGATATGAAATATTTGCATTTGTTTCATACCAATATTAAGTTATTATTCATGATTATGAAACATAATAAGTAATAAAGAATACATCAGTATACATGGATAGTACCAGGACAAATACTTCCATCTATACATCACATGTAGACTCATTACTATGCTACTACAAAATAATCAAATATTTATCAAATTTATGTAAAAAATATATAAAAAGAACAATTACAAATTTACTGGTCCTGAACAAAAGAAAAAAATAAATACACATTTATATAAATGTAACCTCCTCCTGCGGTTCACAGATCTATAAAAGTGTATTGACGTCACCCTAAGGTACAGCTCCGTTCAGAAGTTCGTACTACACCCAAAGTGGAAGGCACAAGCCTCGGTCAGCTCTTTCTGGACGACATGTTAATACCCCGAACCGCTCGCCACCACAGACAGAGCAGCAAATACCGGAACAGTCCCAGTCACACGACGAATGCGAAAATTGAGATGAAACGGATATTTATACAGATATTGGCAAGTATTATTACATATTAATGAAGGAAATACGTGGACATTATGCGGTTGTGATGAAAATATGTATTCAAGTAATAAGTTACAATACACAAATAGAGGGAAATGAAGTCTGATACGAATCAGTAAGTGATTTGTGAGCTGACTATTCTCCCAATGAAACACACACACACACACACACACACACACACACACATGCACACACAAACTCACACACGCACACACAAACACACAAACACGCACACACAAACACACATACACGCACAAGGAAACACACACACACAAACACACGCACACACAAACACACACACACACACACACAAACACACAACACAAACTCATAAGAACAACAACAATAACAACAACAGCCACCACCACCACAGTCTCCGCCACTTGCCACCCACCACAACCACCCACCACCATCAACGCCACCGCCCACCACCACCGCCGCCACCCTCCAACACTCAAAATCTACCATCACCGCCGCCGCCGCAACCACTGTCCACAACCACCGACGCATTAACAAATCGCATAATTGTGGAGGAAAAGACATTGCAATAGTTTACTTCATCCGTCCTCTTTGTATGGGAAGGCCAAGGAACACATTATATTTATTACGTGTGAGTAATCTTGCAGCCGTGGCTCAGTGGGTTAGAGCGCTCAGCTCTGACCGAAGGGTCGGAGGATCGAATCCACCCAAGGGTCATTGGTAGACATCAGGAAAGGCATCCGATCAAAAAATGCTACACGCTCCAGTTCAGAAGTCCTCTACCCAGGGGCAACGCCTTAGGCCTTCGGGGATACCTGGCGTAAAACCAAATTATTATTATATATATATATATATATATATATATATATATATATATATATATATATATATATAATCTTGCATCTAATAGGAGGTGGATAATATACAAGCATAATTATACGGAAGTTTTCAGACAAAAAATAGACAATTTTATTTTTATTTCTATTTTATAGTCGTCAACAATATATATATATATATATATATATATATATATATATATATATATATATATATATTGTTACATAGCCTATGATTTCATCATCCTTTGTGTAATTTTAACGCACTGTATGCTGCATGTTTGATCACGAGCGTGTTCTGCCTCAGTCCCCCCTTTTACAGTTATAGTAGAGTAAGTCGTCCTTTCTGTTGTTCAGAGCAGGATTGTCAGCTCTTTGTCCCCTATGGCTTCATTTGCACGTCCTTCTTACAAGTTGTATCAAGCTCTGCTGGCCCCTATATAATGAGCTCAGTCTCTGCATCATTGCCACTTAGATCTACTCCTGATTTTGCTCACATCTCTGTCCTCCCCTGTACAGTTATTATTATTGTGAGTGCTCAGGAAGTCTCCAACCATCTAGCAGCTGTGTATAATTCGAGTATAACTGTTATTACATTTTGTTCTTGTACTGTATAGCATAAGCTGTTAATTTGTAGGCCTAGTGAGGTTTTTGTAATTCATGTAAGGTTCTTATTGTTAGCCATTGTTCATAATAGTTTGTATCTGTAATAATTTATCTTGCATTAACTGAGCATTACCCAGTGTATTTTCATTTTATCAGGGCTGACTTAGGTAAATTTACTCTTGCTAATTTCGTGTTAATAGAGGCTATTGCAGTTAACCATATATTTAACCTGTTTTTTGCCATTACATTATCCTTATGAGTCCTGAATGTTTTGTTGTTAGTTTGAGCATTAAACTTTAACTTGTAATTTTACCTAACTCTTTTGTTTTGAACCTGGAACTTTGCGGGACAGTTTTCTCTGTTCCGTAACATAAATTTGGCGACCTCTTATCAGGATATTCAGGATATTATCATAAGGATATTGCTTGATATTTTGTGACTGTGATTTATTCATGATGTCTACTATTTCTACACTTGATGAAGCCAAAGATTTTTTGTCAAATGTGCAAACAGTGTGTGATGTAGAAAACAGAACAAAGAATGAACTTAAGCTTGTTGCTCAACAATTGGGAATTGCAGTTCACTCTCATCATTCTAAAGATCAAATTGTTGGCATGATTAATAAAAGCTTGTTTAATGTAACTCCTTCAAATGAGCAAACGCAGATTGAATTAGCTAAGTTACAGCTAGCCCTGCAGGAGGCTCGTATTAAGGAGCCTGAATTTCAAGCACGTGCTAAGGAGGCTGAGTCTCAGGCTAAGGAGGCGGAGTCTCAGGCTCGTATTCAGGAGGCTGAATCTCAGGCTCGGATTCAGGAGGCACAGATACAGGCTCAGGCACAAATTGAACTAGCTAGGATTCAGGCAGACCATGAGTATCGCATGAAACAAGGTGGAACTGGATCATCTAGCTCTGATGATTTTGATGTGGCTAAAAATGTTAAACTTGTCCCTCCTTTTAATGAATCTGATTTAACAAAGTATTTTCAGTTGTTTGAGAGGGTAGCTACAGGTTTTAATTGGCCAAAAAAGTATTGGCCAGTACTCCTTCAAACTGTTCTCACCGGTAAAGCTCAAGTAACTTATGCATCTTTGCCTCAGGATCAATCTGATAATTATGATGTAGTTAAGAGCTTGATTCTTAAGGCCTATGAGCTTGTTCTTGAAGCCTATAAAGTAAAATTTAGGACAACTTATAAGCAAGATAAGCAATCCCATGTTGAGTATGCAAAAATCAAAGATCTGTTAGAGCAGTGGTTAAATTCTAAGAATGTGGATTCTGATTTTGGTAATTTTAAGCAGATGAATTTGCTGGAAGACTTCAAGAGGTGTTTTTATAAAGATGTAAGCCTATATCTTGATGAGAGAAGAATAGATAATTTGTCTGATGCTGCAGTTTTAGCTGATGGATATGTTCTCACTCACAAGAGATATTCTAGAGAAAAAGGGAAAGATGAGAGTATGTTGCTTCTACTCAGAGTACAGGTAACAGGAAAGAGAATAAAGATGATGTTTCTCAGGAAGTAAATACCAGCTTCACCTCTAGATTTCAGAAAAGTAAATGTACTTATTGTAGTAAGCTTGGTCATACTACGGAGAAATGTTTCAGGAGACAGCGTGATGTGAACAAAAAGGAGTCTTTAAATATTCAGTCAATTGGTCTAGTGTCCACCCTTGAGAGTTCCCATAATTCTTTAACTGAGTTAACTGAACCTGCTTTGAGGGGTAACTTAAATTCTCGTGATGGAGCTCCTCTTTTGAGCAGTAACGTGGGTGACACTCTCAAGAGTTCATGTGCTAATTTCCTGTCTGATTTTTTTGTCAGTCCTCTGGACAGTAATGACAGGAAATCAGTTAAAATATATCGTGATACAGGTGCTTGCCAATCCCTTATGCTGACCAGTGTTCTAGGCTCTAATGTTGATTCCTCTGATGAAACTGTAATCTTACAAGGTGTAGGGAATAATTACTTCTCTGTCCCTCTGTGCAGAGTGAATTTAGAGTCTGGTTTTGTTAATGGTTCCGTTATGGTTGGGTTGGTTGAGACACTCCCAATGTCAGGTGTAACTTTCTTACTTGGAAATGATATTGGTGGAAGTCAGGTGTGTCCAGCTCCTCAGTTGTCTGGTGAGTCAGTGGCTGCAACCCATGATTGTGATGTCCCTGAGGTGTTCCCTGCATGTGCTGTCACTAGGGCTAAGTCTAAAGTTACTGGTGATTTAGAGGATAATGATGATGATGATGTTATCCTAGCTGACACTTTTCTTGCTAATTTGGACCACTCACCAGATGAGGCAGTACCCCGTAGTGTTGATAATTTGTCTCGTCAAGAGTTGGTTGAGTTGAAGGTTGCTGACCCTGAGTTGAAAGGTCTAGCTAACTCTGCTTGCAGTGAGGAAGAGTCAGCCGGTGCTTCTACTTGTTGTTATATAAAGTCAGGAGTACTTATGAGGAAGTGGAGACCCCCAACAGCATCAGCCGACTGTGAATGGGAGGTTGTACATCAAGTTGTCATCCCTCGTGTTTGTAGGCAGGATATCATTAGAGTGGCTCATGATTCCAGTTTGGCAGGACACCTTGGAGTGAGGAAGACTGTGGCACGCATTTTGAAACACTTCTACTGGCCAGGTATCTTCAGGGATGTTTCCTGGTATTGTAAGTCTTGTCACACCTGTCAAGTTGTGGGGAAGTGTAATCAGACCGAAAAGGTTGCACCTCTAGTTCCCATTCCTCCTTTTGAGGCGTCATTCACCCGTGTGTTGGTGGATATTGTGGGCCCTCTTCCTAAGACTTCTTCAGGATTTTCTTATGTGTTGACCCTGATTGATATGGCTACTCGTTATCCTGAAGCCATTCCACTTAGAAATATCTCAGCAAAGAACGTGGTTAAGGAAATGCTAGGGTTCTTCACAAAGTTTGGTCTGCCCAAGGAGGTACAGTCAGACCGGGGAAGTAATTTCATGTCAAACGTTTTCAAGCAGTCTCTGAAAGAGTTGGGCATCACCCAGATCACGTCTTCAGCTTACCATCCCCAGACCCAAAGAGCGTTGGAGAGATATCAACAAACACTCAAATCGATGCTCAAGAAATACTGTTCGGAACATCAGAAAGACTGGGATAAAGGTCTTCCATTCGTTGTGTTTCCTGCAAGAGAATCTCCAAATGAATCACTGGGCTTCTCACCTTTTGAACTACTGTTTGGCCATGAAGTAAGAGGACCCCTTAAGTTACTCAAGGAATGCTGGCTGTCGGAGGAAGATGACGTCAACCTGCTGGAGTATGTGATGAAGTTCAAAGGACGGCTGTCCACTGCTTTACAGCTGGCGAGAGAGAATTTAGGAGCTGCTCAGGAGAAGATGAAGACTTGGTATGATAAGAAGTCCAGGTTACGCCACTTTCAGCCAGGAGATCAGGTTTTGATTCTGCTACCAGTTCATGGGCAACCTCTTCAAGCCAAGTTTAGTGGTCCTTATTTTGTGGAGAAGAAACTCAGTGATATCAACTATGTCATCGCCACACCAGATCGTAGAAAGAACAAGCAACTTTGTCACATCAACATGCTAAAGTTATATCACAGGCGGGACAAAAATAATCCAGTCTTCACTGTAGCTGTTCCACCCGAGTCTGCAAGTGAAGTTCTCCCATGCAGCATGAGCCTGAGTGATAGTTTGGGGAAGAATCCTGATATCATGAATGATCTCCAGACTAAGCTTTCTCATCTACCTCCCGAGGAAAGGCAGGAGTTTTCGGCATTACTGCAGGAGTACCCGCAAGTGTTCCGTGCCACTCCAGGAAGAACTACTGTTGATGCAAGTGATACAGGAGCTGGGGCTGTTTTGCTGCAAGAGGATGATCAGGGTATTGAACACCCTGTATCTTATTACAGTAAGAAGTTCACTCCACCTCAAAAGAACTACTCAACTATTGAGAAAGAGCTTTTGGCCTTGATTTTGGGTTTACAACATTTTTCATTTTATTTGTGTTCTGGTTTTGACCCCATAGTCATTTATACCGATCATAACCCACTGAAATTCCTTAGTAAGTTTAAAGATAAAAATCAGAGATTGACAAGATGGAGTCTACTTCTTCAGGAGTATTCATTAGACATACAACATGTCAAGGGGAAAGAAAATGTTATTGCAGATTGCTTATCTAGACTTTAGACAGATTGTTTTAGAGTAATAAGAAATTTCCTTTGCAAAATTTCTTTTTCTTTGTGGGGAGGTGTTACATAGCCTATGATTTCATCATCCTTTGTGTAATTTTAACGCACAGTATGCTGCATGTTTGATCACGAGCGTGTTCTGCCTCAGTCCCCCTTTTTACCAGTATAGTAGAGTAAGTCGTCCTTTCTGTTGTTCAGAGCAGGATTGTCAGCTCTTTGTCCCCTATGGCTTCATTTGCGCGTCCTTCTTACAAGTTGTATCAAGCTCTGCTGGCCCCTATATAATGAGCTCAGTCTCTGCATCATTGCCACTTAGATCTACTCCTGATTTTGCTGACATCTCTGTCCTCCCCTGTACAGTTATTATTATTGTGAGTGCTCAGGAAGTCTCCAACCATCTAGCAGCTGTGTGTAATTTGAGTATAACTGTTATTGCATTTTGTTCTTGTACTGTATAGCATAAGCTGTTAATTTGTAGGCCTAGTGAGGTTTTTGTAATTCATGTAAGGTTCTTATTGTTAGCCATTGTTCATAATAGTTTGTATCTGTAATAATTTATCTTGCATTAACTGAGCATTACCCAGTGTATTTTCATTTTATCAGGGCTAACTTAGGTAAATTTACTCTTGCTAATTTCGTGTTAATAGAGGCTATTGCAGTTAACCATATATTTAACCTGTTTTTTGCCATTACGTTATCCTTATGAGTCCTGAATGTTTTGTTGTTAGTTTGAGCATTAAACTTTAACTTGTAATTTTATGTAACTCTTTTGTTTTGAACCTGGAACTTTGCGGGACAGTTTTCTCTGTTCCGTAACTATATATATATATATATATATATATATATATATATATATATATATATATATATATATATACACGGGTATAATCTGTATTATATCTATATCTATCTATATTATTTCTATATCTGTCTCTATACCATATCTAATTATCTATATCATATCTATATCTACATCTTTATTATATCTATCTATCTAACTATCTATAATATATGTCAATTGTAACTATTATATCTAGCTATTGTGTCTATTATATCTATCTATCTCTATCTATCTATCAACAGTATCTATCTATCTATCTATCTATCTATATAATATGCATACATATCCTTAATATAATGATAACTGTTGCCTAACTTTTCACATCAGTATCGGGTCCAGCCTACCTCTTTCTCAATCACTGCTTGCAACCTATCAGGCAGGGAGCTTACATGGCCACGGATGAACTCGTTTTTGCGCCGGCGAAGTTCCTGCTGGGCGTTTACGTGGTCGAGGAGATCATTTCTTGTCTTCTCGTCTCCTGGCTGCCAGGAATTAATCATGTCAGCCCAAACATGTTTGTTACATTTAGATTGGCCCCTTTGGCGGGCCAGTCTGAGACATGAAGTATGTCTTGTCTCTGAAACCACCGCCGTACTACACGTGTGGTGTGGATGGGACACCGGTCATGCATGGAAATTACAGGTCCATCTTGGAACGGGAAACCCTTTGCACGTAAAGATGGCAGGGAACGTTCCTTCAGGATATGGACACACTGGTCAGCAGTAAAACTCCCCTCGATGCTGAACATGTCACCGAGGCCATGTAGAGTCAGGTATCCCCAGATGTTACAGGTAACATGACCCGTTCGTGCCTCCTCACAAATGTCGACCCTCTCGCATCTGTATGCGAAATATATATATATATATATACATATATATATATATATATATATATATATATATATATATATATATATATATATATATAATTATATATATATATATATATTTGTATTGTTGCAGCCGTTAGACAGAATACTAATTGATGACATGCCCCCCTAACCTTATATTATTTAGAACTGATCACAGTTTTTCTCGGCACTAATGTCTTTATACAAAGAAAATAGAGGCAAAGAGTAGAGGGAATCATGTCTTTTTCCAGGATAAGACCAAAACAAGGGATCCTGATTATTCTAGATGCCTGGTCATACTGCCTTTAAAAGACTGGAAATCAAGGACGGAGGGGTATGCAGACTGCGGAAGACAGCTTCATTATTGACCTATTCCATAGGTGCACGTCTGAATATCGGTTAATTATTGTAACAGCAAGGTGAACAGAAAATAGATGACTGCAACGAAGACGAAGCCTTGGGGGGGGGGGTGGAATAACAGTACGGAATTTTATCAGTAATAAAAATGGTAATATCATATACCTGGTGTTGTTTCTTCTCCAGCAGTGAACCCTACCATGCGAGGTGGAGGAGAAACACTTCTCATCCATGAAGATGACTCGCGACCAAAAGTCTAGATTCTTCTGAAAGTTGCATTGAGCAAAGGCTAACCTCCCCTCTCTGTGTTGTTGTATCAGGCTTTCCATCATTGCTGGAATTCTATAGTGTATACCAGCATCATGTAGCCTTTGCCTGACAGTCAGCGCGGACACATCTCACTGAAGACTGTCCCTTATGGCCACCGCGATCGTAAGAGGTGTTGCCCCTGCTGCTGCGACAATAGCAGCATCTCCAGCCTGGGTGGTTCTTCGAGGGGCTCCCGTCCTTTCTAACATGAAAGTATTCGCTATTAGTAAATATGGCACTAATAAAAATCGACGCCGAAAGTCTAGTTTGGGAAAACATTACGAGTATGTATACTTGTGCTGAAGTATATTGTATGATATGAAAATATTGTTACAAGGGCAACAGTTGTACTAAACAAACTGCTGCCTATAAAGATAGTGGCGCAGCGAGACTAAATGCAGCTCAAGGCGGGATATCCTAGTTTCACCCCATCACTGCACGGGACAGCCCTGCAGAGGCGATTGCTTGACGGTGGTCAAGGCTCTGCGCTGGCCAGACAGACCAGGGTTACACAACAACAACAACAACAACAACAACAACAACAACAACAACAACAACAGCTACATCAAGAGATGGGAATTGAAGTCTCGTTCTTAGAATGACTAGGACTGATTTGTATGTGACCATCATAAATCAAAACCCTGTCAGCTCCATCCAAAGAAACGTAAACACAAATATCCATTTCATTGAGATGCCTGGATGCACAGCGTTCGAAATAATGTGGCACTATGCATTGGAAAAAGACATCCTAAGACATTTCAACAATTAACTAGTCATATACAAGAAAGGCAGATTACTAATTAACAGATGCATCACAGAGCGGGTGAGATGATGGGGCAAGGCTAGTGCCTCGTTTCAGTCGTAATGGGGGAGAGAAACAAGCAGAGAATTCAGAGGAACAGTGGTGTGTGTGTGTGTGTGTGTGTGTGTGTGTGTGTGTAGAGGGAGAGAGAGAGAGAGACGGGGATGGCCGGAGGCGTATGTGATTGAGGGGGAGGGTAAGGACAATTTTGACCAATTTGATCCGTTTGGCGTTACGGTTTGACCAACTAAATAGATGGAAACAAACCATATTTATGAGAAAGTAATTTCTATTGTAACAGACTTACAGTATTTCCTGGAAAGTAATTTATTTACTGGTGACAAATATAAACAAACTCTCATTCTGGATTTCTGGTGCATATAGACACAATTCAAAATTGCACTACTGTTCACTGATTTTCAGTCATACAGTGAGAGATACAAGATGCTTAAACTGACTACTTAAAAAAACAATAACATACACACACACAAATCACACTTGGTAAGTCAAATAAGGAAAAAGGTGAAAAACGAATGTTGAGTCAACTTGAAGTGAATGTGGATAATGGATTAATAAGGATTCAGCAGTAACAACCTGTATATACAGAGTGTGTAATGATAATGGCTTTTAGAATTTTATTCATGTTTTCATGAGTTTCCACCAACCTGCAGTTTTTTTGAAGATCTAACTGATCAGTTAGGTCACTTTCACAAGCTAGAACCATCAGATAATGTAACGTTTTTTCTTTGGTTCGGTTTCGCAAATAGGCCTATGTTTTTAAAAGCTTAAACCTGTTAAATGACTTCTCGATTTTTGACCAACTCAGTAATTCTTTGACCAACTCAGAACACACACTGGGGGGGACCCCCTCTCCCGGTCGGGCCATCCCTGGAGAGAGAGAGAGAGACAGAGAGAGAGAGAGAGACCGAAGGGAGTCAGCAGAGTTAAGGAGACGAACAAAGCCTAAAGAATAAGTACAGTATGCATCAAAATCATTATTATAGATCACTTTCATCAAGATGCAAAATTATTTCCAAAGATCATAATGAATACGTGAGACAGTTAATTTCTGTGGCTCAGTACCCACCTCCCCCCTGCAATTTCATGTTGCATCACCGCCATCCAAAAATAAACAAACGAACAACTGCCCAACACTACACAGAGTATCTCAGCAGCATACCCCCTTCTCCACCCAATAATACAAATCACAGATCACCCAACACTACAAATCACAGACATACAGTGCATGAACACAGCCATTAGCCACCACAGCCATCCAAACCCAAGAGTCAAACAGCATCCTTCGTGAACCACCACAAGACATACACTCCTCATCAACCCTACACAGAAAGACACGAATACACCTATACTCATTTTTTTTTTAAATTGAGGCGAAGATGCACTTAACAGGTTGGTGATGATTGGCTGAATGCAACATGTCCGAATAACATCCTCGTATTTCAAATAATTTCCAGGTAATGTCACATTACTTGGTAATTATTTGAAATACACCTATGTTACTCGGACATGTCGCATTCAGCCAGTCATCATCAACCTGTCAAGTGCATCTTCGTCTTAAAAAAAGAAAGAAAAAAAAAAAACAGTATAGTCAGACTGCGATGTGGTCACCACTGTTCCCTGCTACGGTTCCGACACAAAATACAACTCACAAACAAGTTACTTTGCCCACACTGCAAGGCAACCCCCCACACCACAACACATTCATTTACCACATGCACATCACTATTGCAACACAGTCTTTAAATATAACCTCAACCAAAGACTTTTGGAAACGACGGGTAGAAGCTTCTGATTTCCATTGGGATCGCAACGAGATGAACCTGGGTTTGCAACAACAACAACTACAACATCCAAACCTCCGCCGACTTTCAAACTCGACTTTACTTTTAACAGCCTATCAAGATCCATTCTCTCTTCATGACCACACCAACTGTATATCATTATATGTTATCAATAAGCCTCCTCACACCAACAATTTTTCAGTTCCTATTATTCTCCATTCTCTCTTCATGACCACACCAACTGTTTATGTTATCAATAAGGCTCCTCACACCAATTTCTCAGTTCCTGTTATTCATTATTTAACCCACTTTGCACACGCCACACACATTCCAAAACTGTCCCATTTCCAGTGCCATTACTCCATAATTTTCGTCCTTATGCCATACAAAGAGTTTAAGTGATTACACACCTACACCCACACCCAAACACACCCATAGCCAGACACACTCACACCCAGACACAAACACATACACACCTCTACCCACACCCACAAACCCACACCCACACACCCACACCCCTACCCACACCCCCACAACTCACCCATACCCCGACACCCACAGGCCTACACCCCCACACCCCTATACTCCCCCCCTCCCCCCCTCCCACAACCCCCCCCCACACACACACACTGTGTGGACAATGCATCACTGAACCGAAGTCTGATATTTTGTGAAAGATCAAGACAAGGTTCAGCAAACATTGACTGGGAAAGTATCACGGAACATTATATATTGCATGGAAATCACGACTTTATTAGGCTTAATGAATATTCGGATGTGAGGTGTGTGAACGTGAAAAAAGCAACGGAAGAGGCGAAGTGAACATCGGCCACCGTGTGTGGCCACGCCCGCTGGCTCTGGCAGCCACTAATAATTGTGGATATAGTGTAGGGGATATTTGGCCATGAAAATAATGCATAATAATTACTATTTTTAAACGTGTTGCATATGCTTTACATTAATCACCCACACCACGTCAAAAAGTAAAATGGGAACGTTGACTATAATACTCAGGATGTAATTTGCCACTCTCCCAAAAACTGATCCTCGAGAAGGTTGCAACCCCGCTCCCACCCCTTTTACTCCGCCAGTCCACTGTATAAAGCTGTTATCACTGACATCTTCCACAGGGGCCGAAAACTAGTTTTAGTTTCTATTAGCACTGGAATATAACGGGGAGCTATTGTTCACAATTATTCATTATTAGCATAACATTACTGTAATACAAAAGACATGACTTACGTTGGTCCTGAAGGTTGGCACTCTCCTCCCATCTCTTTATCCACTTCATCACAGTTTTTGTAGTGAGGTCAAGTTGATGCGCTGTTGCCCTGATGGAAAAGCCATCATCACGTAGCGCGAAAAATTTGACCTCTGAGCATTAATTTCTCGTCTCGCCGATATATGTCAACTTGGTGGGGCACGTGATGGTGCTGATTTCACCTTTGAACAGAGGATAGCCAAAACACCTCGGTGGAACACCCCTCCCACACCCCACAGAGAGAGAGAGAGAGAGAGAGAGAGAGAGAAAGAGAGAGAGAGAGAGACCGACGGTTACGTAGAGGAAACATCATGTTAGCTACTTCATCTTAAAACATATGATTTCCATTATTCCTTAGACTCCACCAAACTCCTTCATCTAGTTTTGAGTATGAACATGAATTTTAGCTGTTCAGATACTTCGTAAATGTTTGAATATCTTGGCTGCATACACATTATTTTTGGCTGCTTAGATTTTCCTTGAAACGGTAGAATTGTTCATAAAGTACTGAGCTAAGATGGTTAGTTGAAAAACTGCCCGTGTCTGGGGATTAAGACATGCGATAACTCACTAACTCGCATAATCATATTGATTCATAGCCGAGCTTCTAATATTCTGTTATATGCTTTTCTTCTCTTATTTTATTATTTCTTTTAAGCCGGGCGAATATAAACATACTTTCATCATTTAATCAGCAGTAAGATTGACTGATATCTGTGAGTATGAAAATAAAATTCTCATTTCATTTAACAGTCGGTGAGCGAATGACAATGCTTTGATACTAGCCAAAGTCTGGTTGCTCGTGGGAGGTCTGAAGCTGTAACCTGTCGTCCGGGAAGGAGGGGCAGAGACTAGCGCCTTCCACGGTGGGTGTAGTACGAACTTCTGAACGGAGCTGTACATCGTCACACTCTGCATTACCCTGTCTCACCCTAAGGTACACTGACACACTCCGCATCACCCTGCCTCATCCTAAGGTACACCGTCACACTCTGCATCACCCTGCCTCACCCTAAGTTACACCGTCACACTCTGCATCACCCTGCCTTACCCTAAGTTATACCGACACACTCTGCATCACCCTGCCTCACCCTAAGTTATTCCGACACACTCGCATCACCAAGTTATACCGACACACTCTGCATCACTTGCCTCAACCTAAGGTACACCGTCTCACTCTGCCTCACCCTGCCTCACCCTAAGCTACAGGGCCTCTCACTGCCATCGCCTTCCCTGTTGTTATATGGGTCTCCCCTCTCATCCTTTACTGGCCAGGAAACGGCTGAAGGGTGGCGGAGGGGGAGGGGAGAGAGGGAGGGGGAAAGGGAGAAGGAGGGAGAGGGAAAGAGGGATGGGGCTGGGGAAGGGGAGGGGGGAAGAGGGAGGGAGGAAGCGGAAGAGGGAAAGGGAGGGGGGAAGAAGAGGAATGGGAAGGGAGAGGGAGAGAGAAGGAAAAGAGAGAGGGTGAGGGAGAAGAAGAGAGGGGATACAAGATGAAAGGCGGAAGTTGGAAAGAAAGGGGCGATAGTAGAGGAAACGAGGGAGAAATAGAGAAAGAAGAAAGAAAGAGAGGAAATAGGCTTAGAGAGAAAGAGAGTTATCTTTTTAGCAATTTGCTGCAATGACTGGATTAATAGTATCCTTGCTTAAACAAGGATCTTATAACTGCTTATAATTATCGAGATGAAGTGGGACAAGAGTTGAGTAGTATATGTTTAGTCTGATATCTTTAGCAATGTATATTTGCTCTTAAAGCTGGAGTATCTGGTAATTCATGCCAGCATTCTGTTTTATTTCCTGGCTGCCTCGATGGACTGCTGTCAAAAATTATCAGGTAAAGCTGTTACTGACAGGTCTTTGATGTAAGGAGTGTGTTGGATTGGATGCCTAGTTATTTTGCATTTCAGTTTGTTAATAACGTTTTCCATCAGCAGAATCTGATATTTATATACATTATTAATTAACCCCTACACTTGTGTACTATGCAGTATTAATATAGTTTAGTCTTTTAGCTTCCAGGTTGTTTATTGCAGATTAGAAAGGACTCCATATTGTATGTTTAATAAGGAGTTTATTCAATTCCTTCAGTTCAGAAAGTCTCTACTGACTGAAATAAATCGTATGGATATAACACAAGTGATTGAGAAGGAAACTAAGCACCTACAGTGTCGGGGGGTATATCACCAAGTCGCAAGGAAGGAGGGGGACAGAGGAAGAACTATACTCCGTTTTTTTTATTGAGGCGAAGATGCTCTTGACAGGTTGACGATGATTGGCTGAATGCTACATGTCCAAAAAATATTTACTAACCCAAATTTCCCTCTCAGGTATTTGTTGTCAGTTAATAATGCAAGATTATGAAGTAATGTTGCATTCAGCTAGTAATTACCAATCCGTCAAGTGCATCTTCGCCTCGATATAAAAAACGGAGTATAGGAGGTGTGGAAATGAATTTCAGTGCAACGAACAAGTGTCGAGGCTGAACCCTACTTGCTGGGCCAGTACTTTGTTGGTAAGGGACGACCACAAACACCTCCACGTGTGACTGACAAGGATACCACTAAAACGTTCTTCCCAAGAGCAAGACTAGATTGTTAGTATTACGTCATCGTACTAATGGGTTTAATGTCAAATGGTATATTCCGCTGTGCTGTAGTGAGAATATTGAGCTTCTGTTGTGGACTGAGCTTGGTCTTCTCCTGCTTGACATCGAGTTATGTCTGCGTCATCAGCTAGGAGAGATAACAGGATCAGTTTAAAATGCTTGCTTCAGATATTCTCTTGTAGAATTTCTTAAATCCTTACAAAATCTAATATGATAATTTAATAATAAAAAAACAACTCATGTTTTAAAGTCTAATGCACTAATTCTTCTATACGGTGTATCTCAGTCACACTGATAATTGCAATTAAGAAGATCTGTCTCTAGGCACATACTGCTACTGTTGTTGTTGTTGCTGCTACTACTACTACTAATGATAAAAATAACAACAACAACAACAATAATAATAATAATAAAATAATAATAATAATGAGATAGAAGAAGAAGAAAAAGAAGAAATGAAAGGAAAAAGGGAGAGAGAAAAGGCAAGGAAAATCAGATAAATCCCCGAGGAACCGATCGGAAGCCTGTCACCTCCTGTCTAAGATCACGCCTTGTGTAAGACTTTAGGACCCAAGCTTCCCCCCCTCCGCCTCTCCCTCTCTCTCTCTCTCTCTCTCTCTCTCACACACACACACACACACACACACACACACACACACACACACACACACACACACACACTGCCTCTCGTTTGCCGACTGTTCACGTTCTCGATAAACCTTTTGTTCCTGTTCCCAGTACTTGTGAGAGGTATTAATATTTTTGCTTGAGTAATATTACGCTGGTCACTCGTGATTACCATATCCTGCACACACAACACGTGGATCTTATGGTCTAACTTTAACTACAAGACTTTAGGATTTCAGCATCCCCAGTACAAGACGCTTACTTTGAGGTGAATAAAATCTATGGAAGTAACAAAATAAATAAATAAATAAATACACAAAAAACAAATGAAAACTATTCTTTTACTCTAACCTGGCCTGAAACTGCCATCTCTCTATTTGAAATGCTTAATAGCAACAGTAAATTAACGCTAAAATATGGTGCTAGTCACGAAAATGTGCAATGGAAGCGATCCTGAGTTGCATCATTGTCACATTCTACCACTAAACTACAAGAAATAAATTGAAAAAGGACAAAAATAAGGGCCAAGTTAAAGTGAAAAGAGTATGGAAGTCGTCATCGTGCTGAGTGCACCGCGGACTGGACAACAACGTATAAAGCTGCAATAAATGGATGCTCTCTGGAGTTAACGTTGCAGTGGCTAGTTTTCCTGTCACGTCACAGCTTTATGACTGTGATGCTGACACAAAACTCTTCTTACCTTGCTTTTTCTGTCTATGTGTCTGTCTGTCTGTCTGTTCACTAATGTACCTGCTTCTCGCCCTCTGTCTGTCTGTCTGTCTGTCTGTCTCTCTCTCTCTCTCTCTCTCTCTCTCTCTCAGGAACTGCACCCAATCTCCTCCAGTGACATGCAAGGTCGCTCTGTCGTCTGAGCCTAAACTCCTGGCTAGAATAGCATATAGGGTGGTCCTTATATTGCACCCCACAAACCCTCACTCTGCTTTATCTTGTGTGTTGAGGGGATGGCTCAGTCTGCTCGAATGAGATGTGCAGATATTTTGGCAGCTTCATGAAAACAGTAATCGACCACGTTCTGAAGACCCACCCCACCCCCACCCCCCAAAAAAGGAAACTACAGAGGATAAAAAGAGTTATAGGAAGAACTTTTATGGAAGGTACGTTAGAAAACAAGGACGCTGACTGGGCCGTTCCAGCATCACACGAGCGGCACGAGATGCGCCGTTCATATACTTTCTATGTTATAATGATCCGATTCTCTATGTCTGTTTGTTTGCTACCGTAACACAGCAAAAACGGCACAATGTAGCCCAATTTTTGTTGGAGCAAGGTACCGTTAAAATACTCGCACTTGAAGAATAAAACACCTCCCAGTCGATCAGGCCACCGGTTCCCGAGTTATGACTCATTTCTGGCCTTTTGCTTCAAATTATATAATTGCTTTTGGTGAAGGGGATGACAAAAGAGAGAAGAGGGACGTGTTTGTTGTGTTATCACTCTCTTGCCTGTCCTTCCTCCCGCTTTATACTTCTAAAATTGTATACTATACTGCTATGGTAAATATAGTATAATAGCAAACACTACTATCCTGCCTCTCTCTCTCTCTCTCCCCCCCTTCTCAACGGCTGTCCCAGAAGGATAAAAATAAGGGGAAAATTCCTCACTCCGTCTCGCTCTCGGCATGAGTAATTCAAATTTCTGTTACCTTTCAGCTGAAAGAAGAAACTGACTTGACTTCGAGCAGAGGCAGCCGAAGGCGGCTTTTAAGTGAGTCATATATAATTATCATTATTACACTCGCACTTGTAAAACGAGAACGGATGTTATATTCCTGGGCCTCCCTCTCTCTCTCTCTCTCTCTCTCTCTCTCTCTCTCTCTCTCTCTCTCTCTCTCTCTTTCTGAGTGTGTGTGTGTGTGTGTGTGTGTGTATGTGTTTGTGTGTGTGTGTGTGAGCGCGCACAAAATAATTCAAACAGTTGGTGGAGAGGTTATGGAGGTTTTGGAGAATAGGTCAAAGGTCAAGATCACAGAGATAAGCCAAATCTTGAACTGGTGAAGTCAGCTCAGACAGTTTTTAACCAATTTAGACCAAACGTGGGGAAAGGGGAAAACAAGAAGGAAGGAATTCCGTTTTGAGGACAACCAGTTAAAGGTTAACGTCAAAGGGCAGTGTCAAAGGTCTTCCTGTTTGTGTACTTGTTAACAAAGTTACTTTGTTTTGATCTGAGTTTAACCTAACTTGATGGAAGGGTTCAGGTTCATCCAAGGGATTGATCTAATGTTTTTGTGAACCATATATGAAGGGTCAAATTCATATGGCCAAGTCACTTTAAATATAATTTTATATTTATATTTAGACCAAACTTTGTGGAGGGGTTCAGGTGGAGGAATGGATAAAGGGATTAAGGAATTAGATTTTAAGAACAGTCAATCAAAGGTCAAGGGCACCGGGCAAGGTCAGCTCAAACAGTTTTGATCTGATTTGGCCTACACGCAAATGAAAGCTTAAGGGTCAGGCAGGGATGAAGTATGTTGATTTTCAGAGGCATGCATAAGTTCCTGTCCACAGGCAACACATGTTCGACCCACAGACCAATTGGTTGGTTCTGGTGTTGCACTGAGAGATGCTCATTCTTGTAATTATTGTCATCCTCCATGCTGTGGTGCAACGAGTGTGGTTCCCTGAAGGAGGGGGACTCTTACTGTCCCTGCTGATGTACGATGCTGGACCCAAAGCTTTGCTGCCCGTGACGGTATACATTCAGCCACTCTGGCCACGCTAAGGATTGCCTAGTGTTGGTGTGCTTATTGACAAGATTTAGTCACTGTGTGTTTTATGAGTTACAGTCCTTGGTCTCTCGTTGCCTGTACACAGACAGTCATATCAACAGGTACATTTCGTTGTCTCCAAAATGGTGGCTGAACCAAATGATATGAACACCGAATTCGTACTGATCATCTTGTAGATTCAGGAACAGAAAAAGAAATCAGGAAACTTTCAAAACATCAGAAGTAAAAACATAATCCAGTCATTCGATAACGGTACTCTCATAATCATCATTATCATCATGATCATCATCATCAGATGAAAATAATAATAATAATAATAATAATAATAATAATAATAATTTGTGGTAGGTGAGGGTGCTCACCATCCGCTCACTCGATGTACAGTAGTGCTGCTCTCGGGTGTCTGTCCTTTCCTCTCCTCCAGTCTTCTTCCCTCCATACCACTTCTGTCTTTCTTTCCTTCAAACTTTCCTCTTCCTTCTGCCTGTGGGTGACCCTACACTGAGTGACAGGCCAAATGGTTTCCTATACATCAGGAAACCATTTACTACACTGGGTCGTGACCATATAACCAAATTCGGCTCCTGGTGGTTAATGGGTAATTGAGGCGTTCCAGTCGGATTGAGCCGGTGAAGGTCTATATCCAAGGGGTGGTTGGTGTTTAGGCTGTAGCTCACGTACTGCCACTCAGGGATGAGTGAGGCCGGTCACTCTCATCTTAAATACCACTACAAACTTGCCTAGCCCCGGGCTCCTACGCCCCTCATGGGGCAACGTAGGATTGGATGATGGATGAATGGATGAATAATAATAATAATAATAATAATAATAATAATAATAATAATAGCAATCATAATAATAGAATAATAATAATAAAATAATAATAATAATAATAATAATAGTAAAAATACTAGTAATAGTGATAGTAATAATATTAATAATAATTATAATAATGATAATAATAATAATAATAATAATAATAATAATAATAATAATAATAACAGTAATGTTAACAATTCATTCATTCATCATTCATTGCCAGACGCCATGTATCCCAAACGGGGTGGCCAAGGGCTTAGAGTTAATTGTTTTACAGGGAGGGCCACTAATCCTCCACCAAACCCACTTAACACGTAGGGATGCAATAATAATAATAATAATAATAATAATCCATCCAGCCATCCATCATCCAGTCCTACATTGCCCCATGAGGAGCGTAGGAACCCGGGGCTAGGTAATTGCTTCCGACATTTAAGATGAGAGTGACCAGCCTCACTCATCCCTGAGTGGCATTACATGAGCAATCAACCCCAATCATCCTTTGGATATAAACCTTCACCGGCTCGATCCGATTGGAGCGCAATAATTACTCACTAAACCACCAGGCGCCAAAATTTGGTTATATGATTACCACCCAGCGTAGTACCACCCTGGTGTACAGGAAACCATTTGGCTTGTCACTCAGTGTAGAGTCACCCACAGGCAGAAGGAAGAGGAAAAAATGAAGGAAAGAAAGACAGAAGAGGAAGTGTAAAGTTACCCGTAGGCAGAAGGACAAGAAAAGAATGAAGTAAAGGAAGACGGAAGAGGATGGAAGGAATGGAGAGAGGAGAGGAAAGGGCAGACACCTGACAGCAGCACTACATCGAGTGAGTGGATGGTGAGCGCCCCCACCTACCATAAAATAATAATAATAATCTATCTATCTATATACCTAGGCTGCTTCCCCCAAGGGAGGGGAGGTAGCTGAGACAGGACGACACACACTCCATTTACTCATCCATTCAAACACATTCATTCACATCTTAGCCCCAAAGGGGAGAACGGACAGATCCTCACCGCACAAGGGTCAACTGCGCAATGCAATCAGTGACATCCGCAGCAGGGCCCGACAGCAGAACTGGTTTACCCCTGCCACATCATAACAGACCCATCCCCTTACCCACACCTGACCTGACTAGCTGATCAGACCAAATGCGGGAGAATATCCCCTCAGGGCTGCGTCATCACTTATTTATTCAAAATTTCTCTCCATTTATTTCTGTCACGCACAGCCACTCTTCCTTGCTCAACAGACATCCCTCTCTCATCCAGCACTCTCTTCACACTGTCCACCCATCCTATTCGTGGTCTTCCTCTCAGCCTTACACCTCTCACATCAGATCTAGTTATCTTTTTCACCAATCGCTCATTATCCATTCTCTCCATATGCCCAAACCATCGCAACACCCTCTGCTCAACTCTACCAGCCATCTCCCGAACAACTCCAGTTCTCCTTCGCACTTCATCATTTCGCACCCGATCCATACGCGTCACTCCACACATACTCCTCAGACACCTCATCTCCATTACATTCAAACTTTTCCTCTCTGCTACACCCATATTCCATGTTTCAGCCCCATATAATGCAGTCGGTACCACAACACCCTCATACAGCCTTCTCTTTACATCCATTCTAAGCGAACGACATTTAAACACTTTTTTCATTCCTCCCAGCACCTTTCCTACTTCATTTATTCTAAGCTTCACTTCTGCATCTATTCTTCCATCCACAGCAACATGTGACCCTAGATATTTAAAACAATCTACCTCCTCAAGCAACTCACCATTCAAAACTATATTCATCCCCCTACCATCTATCAACCTCGTACACTTCATCACTTTACTCTTATTCTCATTTACTTTCAAATTCCTCCTTTCACACACCCTTCCAAACTAATAATAATAATAATAATAATAATTTAACGACAGTAGTTGTAATAATTATGGTGATGATCATGGTAATTATAATAATAATAATAATCCTTCTCATCATCCTCATATTCATCATCATCATTATAATTCGTTATAATTCGAAACCAGTTTAATGCTCATATAAAGGAGCTGGGAATGATCCAAATATAACACACACACACACACACACACACACACACACACACACACACACAGCAGCAGCAGCAGGGTGTTTGTGTGACTGTGTAGCTTTATGTGTGAGTCAAGTAATATTTTCACAATAAACCTTCGTGTCGACCTTTTCCCTGACCCTTCCTGCTCCCTCGCCCTAAGCCATTAGTGAGTTTCCTTTGTGAGGGACGTTTATTGGAGCAACTGAACGTTTATTAGAGCAACTGAACGTTTATTTGAGGAAGTGGACGTTTTAAGGAGGAACTGAATGTTTATTAGAGGAAATTAATGTTTATTTGAGGAAGTGGAAGCTTATCTGAGGAAATGAATGTTTACTAGATGAACTGAACTCTTATTGGAAGAACTGAATGTTTTCTACAGGAACTAAACGCTTACTACTGAATCTAAATTATGGCTATTGGAACTGAACTCTTACTAATAGGACTGAAAGTTTAGTGGAGAAATTGAAAGTTTACTTCAGAAACTGAGTACTGACATCAGCAACGGAATGTTGTTTGACACTGAACTGTTACTAGATAAGTGGACGTTTTGTTGAGGAAACAAACGCTAACAAGAGAAACAGTGCGTCCAACAGAGAAAATATACATAAAAAAAAAAAAAAATCAGCGTCACCACGAGAAACTAAAGCTCGCTAGAGAAATTCACCGTTTACTATACGCCGTTCACATTAACTGGTGGTAACACTGCCATCGCTCCATAGCGAATACAGAACTGTAACAAGAGATTAACACTAAAACATGGTGCTACTCACGAAGATGTTCTACGGGAAGGATATAAAGCCTTAGTATCGTCTTATTCTACCACTGAGCTGCTGGAAATGAGCTGCAAAAGGACGGAAATCTTTACCTGCTCAAAATTAATGATGTAGAATATGTAAAGATAAAATACCAAGCACTAGGGACGACTGGCAACACAAAATAATACTTTCTTCGCAATGCTTATTCTTACAAACAAAAAATTAACTTCATCAACTAATTCCCAAAGCTTTCGAAAGATTCATCACCATTATCATCATCAACATTAACAGCATCATCATTATCATCATCATCATCATCATCATCAATCAATTGGCATTATCATCACCATCATCATCGTAACTCTATTCTCATCAATATAAATGTGCTCGATGGGTTGCAGAAACAGTCAACAAAACACAAAACCAGAACTATGAAGAGAACCCAGCGAAAATAAACCAACAGCAAACCACACCTTCCATCACTCATCATTCTTTACTCTTCTCACTATAACTTGACCTAAAATTACCTTCTCTCTATACTGAATGCCGAGATGTAACAAGAGATTAACATTAGACTATGATGCTGGTCAGGAAGGAAGATGACAGCCAGGTAGCATTATTTTTCAGCCATTTTATAACGTTAAATTAGCTGCAAAAGGGAAAAAAAAATGGTCAGGTCAAGATGAATAAAGTATAGTTCACTGC
The DNA here is from genome assembly GCF_032717465.1 of Coenobita brevimanus. Lineage (NCBI taxonomy): Eukaryota > Metazoa > Arthropoda > Malacostraca > Decapoda > Coenobitidae > Coenobita > Coenobita brevimanus. The sequence continues at coordinate 7,919,489 of NC_136992.1, read as the reverse complement.
AGAACCAATTTCTATTCCGAATGCACAGATATAAGGTAAACTGTTTTATATTCACGAAACCAGTGATAACTTATAACCATGCAAGAATATGCATAGTGTGCATGCACTTACACATACGTACATATACACCGTACACTAACATACATTAATATATATACTTAATGCACACGTCTCTCTCTCTCTCTCTCTCTCTCTCTCTCTCTCTCTCTCTCTTTCTCTCTCTCTCAAGCAACCCAACCCGGATCCATGACAACAGGAAAGAGAAAATGCAGAGCTATGAAGCGCCAAATAGAAATTAAGATGTCTTTTGAGGCACACCTAATGTTTCATTTTGTGTTATATTTAAGAGAAAACCTACGATTTTGATGTGTCGAGAGGGTGGGTGACGTGGCAGGGAGGATGGTGAGGCAGGGTAGGGCAGGATGAGAAGTACGGGAGAAGTGAGGCAGGGTGAGAAATATGGGAGTAGTGAGGCAGGGTGAGTTTATGAGGCAGAGTTATGAAAGGTGTGGAAGTATGGGGAGGTACTGAGGGAGGGTGATGAATGATACGGTGGGAGGTAAGGAAGGGTGGATCAGGGTGAGGAAGAATAAGGCAGGATGAAGAAATGTGGGCAGGTGGGACAGGGTGATGAATGGTACAATATGGTAAAGGCAAAAACAGAGTGAGGCAGGGTGGAAGATGATAAGGCTGGGTTAGGAAGTCTGGGGATGGTGAGGTAGGGTGAGACATTGTGGAGAGTGATAAGGAAAGGCACAACAGAGTAAGGCAGGGTGGGGAAGGGAAAAGAAGAGAGAGGAAGTGTGGGGCTGGTAAGGCAGAGTGCTGAATTTTAAGACAGAGATAACGGTAAGGCACAGTGAGGCAGGGTAAGGCAGACTAAGGAAGTGTGGGGATGGGTGGCAGTATGGTGAATGTTAAGCCAGGGTTGAGGGTATGGCAGGGTGAGGAAATATGCGGAGTGGTGAAGCACGGTGAGGCAAGGTACGCCAGGGTGATGAAGTATGGAGATGTTGAGGCAGGGTGATGACTGGTAAAGTTTGGTGAGGGGTAAGGGAGGGTGAGGCAGGGTGAAGCAGGGTGGCGTTGTTGAGGCAACGTTAGACAGAATGGAGTTGTTGAGGCAGGCAAGGTGGACCTTGGAGGCAGGGTAAGGCAGGGTGACGAAGTCTGGGAATGGTAAGGCAGGGTAAGGCAAAGATGAGGAAGTATGGGGATGGTGAAGCAGGGTGACTAATGTTAAGATAGGGTTGATGGTAAGGTACAGTAGGGCGCGAGATGGTGAGATATCGTGAATAGCAGTGAGGCAGAACGAGACACTGTGAGGAAATGTGAGGCAGGACGGGGGATAGTTAGGTACGGTGTTAAACAGTGAGACAGGATGGAGATAAGGCGTGGTGAGACAGGACGGGGGAGAGTGATTTATGAGTATGGTGAAGAACAGTGAGACAGGGTGAGACAGGGTGAGGCAGGGTAATGGAGGGTGATGCAAGGTAAAAGAGGCTGGGACGGGGTAAGACAGGTTAAGACAGGGTGAGGCAGGATGAGGGGTGGTGAAGGACGATGGAAGTTGGTGATGCAGGGTGTAGTGGCAGAGTAGTGTGGTGTAGTATGGATGGTATGGAACAGTATTGAATAATGTGTAGTAATGCTGAGTAGTGTGGAGTAATGACAGTGTGGTGTGTAGTGTTTGCACAGTACTGTGTAGTGTGGAGTAGTGGCAGTGCAGTGTGTAGTGAGTGTACAATACTGTTTAGTGTGGAGTAGTGACACTGTAGCGTGCAGTAGCGCAAGTAAGAGAGTGTAGAGGAAGCAAGAAAAGAATAAAATATCGCCATAGCGCTGACGTGCTTTGGGGTAACATGGAAGAGAAATATTTACTGAACTCTCTCGGGCTCCACTCTCAGCACTGGATCTCACGGGGTTTTCTTCCATCTAGCTGCATAGTTTTTCAGTCATTATCGATTTAATTCATATTCTAGCAAAAATCTAGTATTTTTCAGCATAATATCTATGGAGTTTTCTGTCCCTGCCGGCATCCTAGCGCCTTGTGATTGGCAACTCTTATGGCACTGGCCGAAATCGAGTACTAGAACTGTCCCGCCATGAGAGGGTTAATGATGGCACTATTAACACTCTCAGGCTCCTGTGTTTACTCACAGCACAATATAATCATCTGAGGCTAACTGGAATATAATACTGGAGTTGTTCCCACCACGTGGGGGGACTATATGGCGCGAAAAATAAAGGACATAATATTTCTGCTCCATTCTTACTCCTTATTACCACATCAGCTCCTTCCGTACAGTGACTTATATATATATATATATATATATATATATATATATATATATATATATATATATATATATATATATTATCTTTGCAAATATAAAGTGATTTTGATCTGCTGAGGAGCAGATTTCGAAATTGAGGGGTTAGATAATAGATATAGTCCTCATTAACATCCTTATTATTAATCGTCTCCCCGAAGCTAAATAAAATCGTCGGGAGACATAAGAATGAAATACGTCATCACACCAAGGGGTTAAGGAATAAGGGCAACAAAACCAAAAAAATAATGAAGAAAATTATAATATAATAAAGAGCATATTATTCTGAAATGGTGCTCTAGCATTAGCGCTCAAAAAGAATAAGTTTTGGAAAGTGATCGGTGAAAAAAAATGCAGTTGTTTTTCGAGAGTTGCAGAATATAAACCTGAAATACTGAAGCCGGAAATGCCCTTTAAATTAGGGGTTTCGGGAGATTTTTTAATTAATTTTTTCTCCTGTACGTTTCATTCGAGAACCAGGTGAGAGAGAGAGAGAGAGAGAGAGAGAGAGAGAGAGAGAGAGAGAGAGAGAGGGAGGACTGAGTTTTGTGAGGAAACAGAAACACTCGAGTATTTACTAGGTGGAATGGTGAGAATGAGAAAGAGTGAAAAAAGTGAGGGGACCTGCGTGGGTGAGAGAGTGAGTGTAGGTAAAAGTAGGAAAAGGACTGTGTGTGTGCGTGCGTGTGTGTGTCTGTGTGTGTGTGTGTGTGTGTGTGTATGTGTGTGTGTGTGTGTGTGTGTGTGTGTGTGTGTGTGTGAAAGAGAATAAGAGTGAGTGTGTGTGTGTGTGTGTGTGTGTGTGTGTGTGTGTGTGTGTGTGTGTGTGTGTGTGTGTGAAAGAGAATAAGAGTGAGTGTGTGTGTGTGTGTGTGTGTGTGTGTGAAAGAGAATAAGAGTGAGTGTGTATTTGTGCATTTCTTTGAGTGAAAAAGGGCAAATGTGCGGAGAAATGAGTGGAAGTGAGTGTGAATGCATGGAAGTGTAAAAAGACTAGGTGTGAAACTGTGTGCTTGAGTATATAAGAAAGTGCATGAGCAGAAAAACAGAGACTGTGCTGAGTGTGTGAAAGTATGAGGATAAAAACATGAGTGAAGGAGATCAAAGTGTGTTAGTGTGTGAGTTAAATGGAGCCTCAAAAGTGTGAGAGATTGTGTAAATAAATGAGTTAGTAAAAAAATGAGACTGTGTAGAGGAAAGTGTCTGAGTGTATGCGTGAGTGAAAAAAACTGTGTGAAGAATAAGAGTTTTTCCTTCTTTCATTTCTCCCCTTTTCTTCCTTTTTTCCTTTTTTCTCTTTCTTTCTTTCAATTGCTTTTTTCGCAAGCCAAAAAAACATCAAAGACTGCAAGCTAGCAAAAGCGTCTCTCTCCCCAAGAAAGCTGAACAAAAGGAAAATCAAACTCAAGATCCGTTCATTTCGAAATTCTTGGACACATTACTTTTGAAACAGGCTGATGGGGGTCACCGGCCAAGGGAAAAACAGACTGAGATGACACTTCATATGTTGACCTGTTGAGTATACCAACGACTGAGAGCATTGGTTAACTCTTGCCATCGCCTGCCTAGAGAGGCGATAATGTAATTTTCTGTGCCTGTTTGTTACCAAAATATCTTGAAATCAAGTAGGCAGATTGCATCCAATCTTTGTGGGCAGTAACCCAGGATATGTGGCCTGAATTGATTAGATTTTGGACAAGCTGCGATGATACGCCTCCGATTGTCAGAGGACTTTAGTAAGAACATATTTTGCCATAGCCGATAATTTATGCCTCCCAGCCATCAAAACGCACTTGTTGGGAGTACCAGAGGAACTGACTGAGATAAAAAGTTGAAATTTAGTTTGTTCTAGGATAACGCCCTTCCTATTGAGGCCCCATATTCAAAACATAGCCATTTTATTGTAGCAAAAATAACTGATCTATTATTTAGTGATGGAGGGAGATACGTATTCGTGTGCGAATGCTTTTGCTATTAGAATATGGGACAGACGAGGAGTGAGAGTGTGTAGTAAGACGGGTGCTGCGTGTCTGCCGTAATGGGTGAGAATAAAGTCGGAATTCCTAGAAGTTGTAATAGTTGTAGAAGTAGTAGTAGTAGTAGTAGTAGTAGTAGTAGAGTAGTAGTAGTAGTAGTAGTAGTAGTAGAGAGAGAGAGAGAGAGAGAGAGAGAGAGAGAGAGAGAGAGAGAGAGAGAGAGAACATGGAAAATGTGAAGTTTGTAGGGAAAGGAGAGTGACGCTCCAAGAAGCTTAGTAGGAAAGAAGCTTACAGGCGCGCGCGCACACACACACACACACACACACACACACACACACACACACACACACACACACACACACACAGAGTAGGAAGTATTTTCTCTGTAACTGCGAGGAAAAGTTTAGGACAGTAAGGGATCGAGGAATTTGGAGAGGATGGAGGTGAAGGCCGGGATGATCGACACAAATGGCCACAATGGTAGACACGTAGATAGATATAAAACTACTTGTGAAGTTTCCAAAGTAGAGGTAGACACGTAGGTAAATATAAAACTACTTGTGAACACTTCCCAAAGTATATCACAGCACAAAAGTAGACACCTGGCTATTAAGCTACCTGTGCACATTTTGCGAGGTAGATCACACCCTTTGAGTCTGGGATGTAGGTAGAGGAGTGAACACCGATTATGTACAGATGGGAGAAAGAGGAATGTGAGTGCCTTTGAAGTGTACTGTACCTCAGGCATGAAGACATGTGATGAAGAATGTGATGAGGCTCAATAAAAGACCGCAGCTTCACACCATCACCTCCTTCCATGTGACGGTTACCTGGCAATTACCGACACAGTGGTGAAGATGCGGTGCTGTAGTGTGTGTGTGTGTGTGTGTGTGTGTGTGTGTGTGTGTGTGTGTGTGTGTGTGTGTGTGTGTGTGTGTGTGTGTGTGTGTGTGTGTGTGTGTGTGTGTGTGTGTGAGGAAATGCAATATCATACCAAAAGATCTTGAAACCAATGCCTCTGACAGAAAACAATGGCGAGCCCTCTGCAGTGAAGGAACCATTCATCTCTAAGAAACTCGGAACCTGGCCAGAGAATATCATAGAGAACGGTGGCACAACCAAAACAGAGTTCTCCCAGCAAACCCGGCCTTTACATGTCAAGTGTGTGGCAAAGACAGTAGATCCGGGTTTGGTCTGCAGTCACAGACGTTGGCATCAAAGACTGAGAAACACACCATCTTAGTGAGTATAGTAGCCGTCGTTTTCTGTAGTGGAAGGACAGCTTTAGGTAAGAGTGTGTGTGTGTGTGTGTGTGTGTGTGTGTGTGTGTGTGTGTGTGTGTGTGTGTGTGTGTGTGTGTGTGTGTGTGTGTGTGTGTGTGTTGATGAGATGGTGCTGTAGTAGTGTGTGTGTGTGTGTGTGTGTGTGTGTGTGTGTGTGTGTGTGTTGAAGATATGGTGCTGTAGTGTGTGTGTGTGTGTGTGTGTGTGTGTGTGTGTGTGTGTGTTGAAGATATGGTGCTGTAGTGTGTGTGTGTGTGTGTGTGTGTGTGTGTGTGTGTATGTGTGTGTGTTCTACTACACAATAACATTTTCATTATCTGTGTACAATTGCTCAAAAAAGTACGGTATCTGAATGTTTTCCGTCCTTAAAATTTGAAACAGTAGATGTTACATTAAAATGAGTACAAAAATTAGGCTGTAAATGCTGCCAATATATCAATATCCAAAAAGTACCATAGTTCTAAGTACTCTAATAACTCTGCAAAATAAATACATGACCTTTATTTTTTTAACCTAACCTCACTGAAAAATAGAGAAAAAGTGAATGATAGGGAGCAATGTATAAAAAGAAATTCTGAAAGCACGACATTTCCATTCACCCAAAACCCCATCTAAAAGATAATACATTAATTCTTTTTTTTTTCATGGCCATCTCGGTTAAAAATATGGGAAAGCACTAAATAACACCCTATTATATTAAGGCAATCTCATTTTCCATTCAGTCAGTTAACTTTTCGAAATACAGTATTCTTTGATACCGTCACTTGTTTTTTTATCATTACAATGAAAAAGAAAAGGACGCTGAACCCTTCTGAACTATATACAACACAAATTTTTCCTGTTAATCCTATCTATCTATCTATCTATTGCCAGACGCCATAATCCCGTAAGGGGTAGCCATTTGACTTTGAGTTAATTGTTTTACGGGGAGGGGCACTAACCCTCCACCAACCCACTTGTTGACACGTAGGGAGCACGTATGGTTTGGTTATATGGTTACCACCCAGCGTAGTTAATGGTTTCTTGGCTTACAGGAAACTATAGACAATAAAATCGAAACAGTTAGATTACAAAAAACTGCACAAAAATATATTAAAGCGCTCTCTGAAAAATTCATATATATTCACCAAACTAACCTCTCAAAATATATATCTATCTATATACATATATGGAATATATATTCAGATTTTTTTTAATTCATTCCACTGAATAATATAGGGAAAGTGAATTATGATGAAGTGTAAAAAAGTCTCTCAAATGTACCACACTTTCATTCCCCTCAATAAAGAAGCACACATTTTTTTTTCATCTTCCATTCAATGGATAATAATAATAATAATAATAATAAGAGTACTACTACTGCTACTACTACTACTACTAATAATAATAATAATGATAATGATTATAATAATAATAAATAAAAATAATAATACCGGTAATGATAATAATAAAACTGAATATTCGGGTGGCACAAAAACATAGCACATCTCAGCTTTAAAAATATGCCTTACAGTTAAATGGTCACTCTTGTGTCCACTGAAAGATAATAGAAAACAGAACTCTTCCAAACAAAATGCATACATTTAGTTTTTCATATTCTTCCCTCTGAAAAATACTGAAAAGTTGAATCCAAAATGATATACCATATGCGTACCTTAATGACGGTCGTTTGGAAAGGCCCGTATAGAAGGATATTGATGTCAAAATATTTATCTTCCTGCGAGGAGCAAAGTTTACTATATATTTGGTGTCTTCGCTCAGTTTACTTCTCTAAGTTTCTCTCGTTTCCTTCATTTTCTTGCTTTCTGTTATTTTCTGTGTACACACATATCTTTGTACCAATCTATTTTTCTGTCCATCCATCTACGGTATCTATCTATACAGGTATATATACACATCCATACAGTATATACAAATACATTATATATATATATATATATATATATATATATATATATATATATATATATATATATATATATATATATATATATATATATATATGTACACATATACAGTATACGGTATATAATCTACTACCTTTATTCGAAACTAAAATGTTTAAAAACATATCGTAATTACAAGGATTCAGTTTATGTTCACACATGTGGAAATAATATAAAATTGGAAAAGAGCGAGTTGTATTATTGTAGAAAAAAATGTCTGCAATATTCCACACTTCCATTCAATAAAATATCTCTTCGAAATAATATATATGCATTCAATTGTTCATGATCCTCCCACTGAAAATGTAATGAATAATGTAAGAAGGTATTAGTAAACACACTGTGAAATATATCACATTTCCTTACTATACTTACTCTTCAAAAATGATAAAATATATACTTGTGCATTCAATTTTCATATTTGTGGAAAAAAATGTGCATGACTAAATACGTCAAATAAGTATATAAGTAAAAAATAAATTAATAATAAGGGGTTAAAAACAGACGTACCCCTACTTTCAGTCACTCAATCATTTTCATGTCCATCCCACTGAATGATAAGGAAAACTGAATCAAAAGAATTTATTGAAAATGAAGTAACACCTTTGAAAAACATCACACTGTCATTCACAGAAATAATCGCTTAAAACGTTACTTCTTATACCTATTCTACAGGAAGGTAATGAAAGAAAGAAAAAAGAAAAAGCACCTCTAAAGTTTGCTACACTTCCAATGATACAACTGACATCATGAAATATTGTCCTCGCTGTACATTACATTTTTCAGCATCCTCCCAATGACCTGAATGAAGGGGGGCTGATCGTAAATATTTACGACGCTTCTAGTCACTCAAATAAGCAGCAAAATAATAGATCTGCCATTGTTTTATTTCATTCTTCTTACTAATAAACGAAGAAGCAAAGATGTGTAATAAAGAGCTATTAAAATACTTTTGATAATTCAATTTACTTGTCTGTCTACATATATATCTACTGTATGTGTACATTTATCTATGTACCTATGTACAGTATCTGTCTACATCAATCTATCTAATTACCTGTCAAAAAGCAAATGGAAAAACTACCTTCATTCAAACAAAAAACATTAACCTTTTTCCATTTCTGTCACACTAAAAGTAATTTTAACAACCTGGCTCCAAAAATGCCTTAGGAAACGTGAAGGCTAATGATGGTAGTGTGGAAAAGGCGAGTGTCAACGCTGGTGATGTCAAAATATTTCCTTTCCTGAGACCGCCAACAGCTTCCTGGAGATATGTCTTTCGTGATTCTCTTTACTTCCTTATATCTTTTTATCTTCCTTTTCTGTCTGTATTTTTTAAGATCATGGGTGTAGTAAGGGAGTAACAAGAGGCTGTCTGTCTCTCCCTCCCTCTTCCAGTGGTTGTCTCTGTCCGTTTCTGTCCCTGTCTCTCTTTCTATAGATCTGTCTGTCTGTCTCTCTATCTGTATGTCTGTTTATCTGTCTGTCTGCCCGTTTGTCTGTCTGTCTGTCTGTCTGTCTCTCTGTCTGTCTCTGTCTCTGTCGGTCTGTATGTCTGTCTGTCTGTCTGTCTGTCTCTCTCTCTCTCTCTCTCTATCTATCTGCCTGTCTGTCTGACTGTCTATTGTGTCTGTCTGTCTGTCTGTCTGTCTCTCTCTCTCTCTCTCTCTCTCTCTCTCCATCTATCTATCCCACTTTCTACACACCCTTATCGCTGGTTTTCTTTTCTCTGCCCTCTCCTTTTTTCCTCTCTGCAGTCTTTCTTCTTTCACTCCATTTCATTTCTCTTTCACCTCCTCTCTTCCTTTTGCCTTTCTCTCCTTCCTTGTGTTCTCGTCTTTCTCATTTCATTTCTCTCTCTCTCTCTCTCTCTCTCTCTCTCTCTCTCTCTCTCTCTCCCCCCATAGGTCAACACACAGACAGACCGTCAAAAAAAAAAAAAAAAAAACAGACAACAGAGTGGCAGATAGAAAGATAAACTGTCAAATGGACGGGTACAAGTAGACAGACAGACAGAAGATATCCCATACGTTACTACATATATATCTTCCTTTTTCTCCTTTACCCTCGTGCATGTTTTTTATTACATTCTTGGTGTCGTCAAATGATTTTTTTTTTTCTTCAGCAGAGGAGTGACATTTTGAACTGAAATTGTTCAGCCCTTCCACATTCCCTTTAGTATGAGAGATTTATCCTAACATGCAGAACACCGTTGTAAGAGCCAGAATATGTCATGAATAAATAAATATACAGTAAAAAAAAATATAATCGTATTAGATGTACTAAAACATTGTTAATTACTGTACCCGTTTTACTCTAATTTGGTCAAAAACTGCCATCTCTCAATCTTCAGTGTTTACTTACAGCAATACATTAGCACTAGAGCATGATGTTTGTCACAAAGAAGTGCTATGGAAAGGATGTGGAGCTGCTGTGTTGTCTTTTTCTGTCATTGAGCTACGTGAAATAAGCTGCAAAAGAACCAAACTCTAGGCCAAGTTAGAGTAAAAAGAGTATAATTATTTCAAAACAGTCACTTCAGCAAATTGATTCAGAGATGAGGGAGTGGGAGAGAGAGTGTAAGCAGGATGCAATTCGGGGGGAGGGGAGTGAGGGTGCGGGGGGGAGGGAGTGTAAGGGGGAGGGAAGTGTGGGGGGGGGGAGTGAGGGTGCGGGGGGGAGGGAGTGTAAGGGGGAGGGAAGTGTGGGGGGGGGGAGTGAGGGTGTGGAAATGAGTGAGGGGGAGATGAAAAGCTGTGTGGAAACCTAAGGGAAATCAAGCTGTGAGAATGTCCCGGTTCCGTCAGGTGAAAACAGGCTGGCTATGGGTGAGAATAGGGAGGATGTGGGAAGCTGAGCGAAAGTGTGTGTGTGTGTGTGTGTGTGTGTGTGTGTGTGTGTGTGTGTGTGTGTGTGTGGTGGAGGTGAAAGAAGGGGGGGAGATAAAGAGGTTAAAGGGAAAATGGGAGGTGAGGAAAGTGTGTGTGGGGAGGAAAGAAGAGTGTGTGGGAGGAAAGTGTGTGCTTGTGGGAAGAAAGTGTGTGTGTGTGGGTGAAAAGTGTGTGTGGGGGAATATAGTGTGTGTGGGGGAGGAAAGTGTGTGTAGGGGAGGAAAAATTATGTATGGGAGGAAAGTGGGGGGGGGGGAGGAAGGTGTGTGTGGGGGAGAACGGTGTGCGTGGGGAAGGAAATTGTATGTGAGGGAGGAAAGTGTGTGAATGGGGGAAGGTGTATGTGTGGGGAAACTCTGTGTGTGGTGGGGGTAGAGGTAAGTGCGAGTGAGATGAAAAACTGAATGGAACCCTATGAGAAAAAAAAATCAACTACAAAAACTCACAAGCAAATTCAATATGCAGCGCAAATGTGATTTCGACAAACATCATTTTGGCCGGATGACATACGAATGATGTGTGTGTGTGTGTGTGTGTGTGTGTGTGTGTGTGTGTGTGTGTGTACAGCCTTTTTAAGAAAATTTAGTACGTTTTCAGTGTAGTTTTTAGGCATATATTGTTTCTTTAACCCTGTCATGGTTGAAACGACTCTAGTTAATTCAATACCAGCTGACCTCAGTTGATTTAATTCAACCAAGAGTGAGTCATAGGAGCCAGAGTGTTGATAATGCCACTATTTATCCTCTCATGACCGGCACAACTCTAGTAGTCTATTCCAGTTAACGCCACACGATTTTACGATTCAATTCAGCTGAAAGTGAGTCTGAGAAATAACACGGTCACCATTATACCAGATGACATACAAGTGAGAGTTGCGTATGAGTCTGTCCTTAATATATTTTAGTATGCCTATTAGTATACTGGATGGTCCATATATAACGCCCTTTTTTTTCCACTCCTCTGGGCGACTACTCATGTGTTGCAGGAACGACTCAGTCAGTATTACCAGTGTCTACCTGTATTTTTTTATTTCCTACTTCCACTGCTGCAACCAGGCCCACACCAGCAGACTGAGTGGTCCCCACAACACACATGATACCACCAGGTGAGTCTGGAATGGAACGCTATTTAAGGACCACCCTGAGTTTCCTGGCATATTTGTGTCTTTTATATGGAGACATTTCCATCCCGCCTAACGTTTTAGATCGCTACACCATTAAATGTTACAAAAAATTGGCTTATATATCTAGCACCCTCAATTACACCTTTGACTGCAAGCTCTCTCACCCGCATAAAGTAAAATAATTTAGAAACAGTATCCAGACTGACTTTTAACACTTCACGGCAGGTTTACTTTGTCACTGTTTTGCTTGGAGAAAAATTCTGAGAAAAGTCATGATCACTCCCGTATAGGGCAACCTACAATACACATCTCTATTCCTCACATCACACCTCAAAGAGAAATCTGGACCTACAACTTCCCACCGTCAAAGATACCAGTAATACGATGACCATATTCACAGGGTGTACCCGTCGTGCTCTGAACCGATAGTATGAATCATTTAACACACCAGTCATTTGCTCGTCCACTGTTATATCAGACTTAAACAGCCTGCCGCACGTAAAGGACACATTTTCTTACGAACAGTAAGTCGACCAGCATGTCTCATCTCCAACTACCATCCCACGACATCCTGCCTAGTCCTCTTACCATTCTCATCCCTTTTTGGTATGTGGCAAATAAAATAACAATGGTTGTCTCGAATACCAGCCGACCTACAAAACAACCACCACATTCACAAAGGTATACCGTACTGTCTCTGTCGTGGTCTACCTTGCACCACCAACATACCAACCCAGCCTAACCACTCGTCTGACTCAGAATTATCTGAAAGATCTGACTCAGTATTATCTTAACCATTTAACACCCAGGCTCCTATTTCTCACTCTCTGCTAAATCCAATAGTCTGGTATAAGCTGAAATAGAATATGAGTTGCTCCGAATACGAGAGGGTTAACCGATAGGGTTTAGTTTTTGCACACGTTATTAACACAGCCTGAGATGATCCCATACTGACCCATATCGATCTGACGGACCTAAAGAGGCCTGAAAGGACATGACTGCCCTGAACTGCCGTATTTCGAAAAAAAAAAATAATAATAACAATAATAATAATAATAATAATAATAATAATCTATCCATCTATAGCCCGACGCCCTAATCCTGCAAAGGGTAGCCGCAGGCAAAACGCCTCCAAGTCGCTCTGTCACCCACCATTTGACTACTCCCCCAACTCACCTCCCCCTCCCTCATATACCTCTCAACTCCATCCCTCCACCTCATCCTCGGTCTACCCCTCCCTCTCCCTCCCTCCACCTCACCTACATACACCCTCTTAGTCTGTCGTTCATTCTCCATTCTCTCCACATGTCCAAACCACCTCAGTGTATTTCTCCTAATCTTCTCAACCACATCCATATCCTCCCCACAACGTTCCTTCACTTCTTTATTCGTAAACCTGTCCCTCCATGTCACTCCACATGCTCCTCTCAAGTAACTCATTTCCATTGCTCTCACTCTTGACTTGTTCCCCTCTTGCAAGGTCCACGCCTCGCTTCCATATGTCAGGGTAGGGATCACAATACTATCATGCAGTGACTTCTTAACTTCCATACTCATCTCCCTGTTTCTCATCACTGTTTTCAGTGAACCAACAACCTTCCTTCCCTGCTGTACCCTTTCACGCACTTCATCCCCCAAAGTTCCATCCTTCCTTATCACATTACCCATGTACTTGAATGCACTCACATTCTCCATATCCTCACCATCCAACCTCACTGTACATTCTGTGACTTCATTCCTCTCAAACACCATTACTTTACTTCTGTTTACATTAACTTTCAGCTTCCTCCTCCTACACACTGTCCCGAATTCATTCACCAAACCTTGCAACTCACATTCATCTTCACTCAACAATACTGTATCATCAGCAAACAGCAACACCGGAATCTTCCAAATCTTACCCTCATTCATTAGAGCCACCCCCACATCCACTGCCCTACCTTGCACCTCCTTTACAACCCCATCCATGTATATATTAAACAGCCATGGAGACATCACACAACCCTGTTTCAGTCCTACATTGAGATCAAAGAACTCACTCAGCTCACCATCCACTCTCACCGTAGCCCTAGCTCCTTCGTAAATACTCTTCACAACACTCAACAATTTCCCCTCCACTCCATATATTCTTAATACCTTCCACATACCTTGCCTATCTATTCTGTCATAAGCTTTCTCCAAGTCCATGAAGGCAGCATACACTTTCTTTCCATTCTCTAGATACTTCTCCACAAAACATCTTAGAACAAATATCTGATCTACACACCCTTTTTCCTTCCTAAATCCCCCTTGTTCTTCTCCAACTAGCTCCTCTGTCATATGCCTAACCCTATCAATGAGTATTCTATCATATATTTTACCAGTCACACTAAGAAGGCAAATATCCCTATGGTTACCACATACTTCTCTCACCCCTTTTCCTTTGTATAAAGGAACAATTATACCTGATTTCCAGTCCTCTGGAACCCTTCCCTCTTCCCAAGCCAATCTACACAACTTCCATATCCACTCCACAACAATCTCACCCCCATACCTCAGCATTTCACCACACACTCCGTTAATTCCTGGGGCCTTTCCCAACTTAATCTTCTTCATCGCTTCCACTACTTCCGCCCTACTGATCTTTTCCTCCCTCCTCTCATCTCTTCTTCTCCCAACCACTTATACTCGCACTGCTCTCACTTTCTACATTCCACAGATCCTCAAAGTGCTCCTTCCATCTCCTCAATTTCTCTCTCTTCTCCACCAACAATCTATTATTCATATCTTTCACTCCCCTACTATTTCCCCTTTCATACTGCCTTACTTTCTTTACCTCCTTCCAAAACAATTTCTTACTCTCCCTCCATTTCACACTCAGATTCCTTCCAAACTCTTCATCCACTTTCTTCTTACTCTCCTCCACCTGTCTCTTCACCTCCCTTCTCCTGCTCACATATACCTCTCTCTTCTCTCTCTCATCTTCTCCCCTACCTCTACTCGCCAACCATTCACTATATGTCTTCTTCTTTTGTTCCACAGTTCGTTTCACCTCTTCATTCCACCATGCTGTCCCTTGCACACCCTTGCATCTCCTCCTCACTCCACAAACCACCTCACACGCAGCGCCTATTTCTTCCGTGAATATCTTACATACATCTTCCACCCCTCCCATCTGCTCTAGCTCATACCTTCCCAATCTTTCTTCCACTATGCTCTTATACTCTGCCATTTTCCTCACTATCTTACAAATTCTCCACTCTTCTCACAGGAGCTGTTTCCTCCTGTCTTCCCCTTCGTCTCCTCAATCATTTTCTTTGCAGCTTTATCTTGGCCATCACTGAGTGATGGTCCGAGACTCCATTCCCCCACCCTCTCCACACTCTTGCATCCAACACTTGTCTTCTCATTCGCTCATCCACACACACATAGTCTATCATTGCCTTTCGTTCAACAAGCTCACCATCCATCCTCCTCATTCCTCTCCATGTATACCGGTGGATCATCTTGTGCCGAAAGTAGGTGTTGGCTATTGCCAACGCCCTACCAGCACAAATGTCCACCAAAGCACTACCATTCCCATCTACTTCAGCTGGCACACCTCACTGACCATCCACTCCATCCACTCGTACATTCCCAAATTTGCCATTCATGTCTCCAATCAAAAGCACTCTCTCGCTCCTCTCAGATTTGTCCATACATGCTTCTACTCTCGCCCAAAACTCATCTTTCCCTCTTGCCACTCGGTCCTCTGTCGGAGCATACACACATACAATAATAATAATAAGGCAAAATTTTGGCAGACATTTTTTGAGGCATGACCTAGTAGATCTGTTTTGGCTTACACTGACTTGATGTCCAGGAGGTGAGATGAAAGGACCTAAAGTGCTTGGAACTGTTCTGGATTTGTTTATCATGAACACGGCAGAAACTAACCAGAATGCGTACTGTGGATTAACACTAATCTGACCAGATATAGGTGCATCTGAAATAATCTAACTGAGCCTGCTTAAATGTGGTTTTATTATTATTATTTTTTTTTATGCAAGGAAGAAGAAACCAAAGGCAAGGAGCCCACAAACTGTTCCTTCCAAGAAAAAGGCAAAAAAAAAATACAATAGAGAGTCAAGTTCAAGATTCATTCATTTCGAGATGCCTGAACACACTGCGTTTGAAAGACTGGAGATCATAGGAAGTAGGAAATACAGACAGAGGGAGACAGTTCCAGAGATGACCTGTTGCATAAATGAAGGACTTGGAGTAACGGTTAACTCTTGCATTAGAAAGTTGGACAGAAATGAGATGAGTGTTTGTTGCTAGACGGGTGCTACGCGCCTGTCGAAGAGGAGGAGGGGTGCAAGCAGACAGTTCAGAGAAGCAGTGACAGTTGAAACAGCGATAGAAAAGAGATAAAGATGCAACAGTGCGGCGAAGAGACAGAAGCTGAAGGGAGCCGGTAAGAGAGGGAGAGTTAATGAGACGAAAAGCCGTTGACTCCACCCTTTTGAGAAGAGCTGTATGTGAGGAGCCTCCCCACACATGAGAGTTGTACTCTACACAGGGGTGAATGAAACCCCTATATAAAGTCAACAACTGTGCAGGGGTAAAGAAGGTACAGAGGCGGCTTAGCAGACCTATATAATCTCTTGGAAGCAGATTTTACAAGAGATGTAATACGATCTTTCCAAGATAACTCCAGAGAGAATGAAGAAAATCATCTGAAAATAGCAAGAACAGAATGAACCTCACCGTATTAAAGGGGTTAACAACTATCCTTTCTCTCAGCTGAACAAAATCGTTTTGGATTAGTTTAACAGGTGCTGGAGAGGGACGCCTTCACGTGGTGGGACCGGTATCACCAACTGGCTCCACTGACTGGTTATACAAACGTCTCTCAGCTCCTTCCCTATCTCTGTCTCCTGAAAGGAGGATGGTGGACGGCAGGATAGGGACAGTTTCAGTCTGCAGTCCACTGGGCCTATGTTTCAGATGAACCAGGAGCTAGAGAAACAACTACCACTACATCTACTACTGCAACAGTGAAGAGAGAAACCTGTACTGTACACAGGAAAAATCATCCAATATATTGCCAATATGCCGGGAATCGAACCCGGGACTCTCAGGTGGGTGCCAGGCAGCATACCACTACACCACGACCAGGTAAAAGTTAACTTACATTGTCACAATCTTGCAACCAATGTTCCTCCGCCCCCACTGTGGGCATGAAGAGGATGAGTTAACCCCCTGGCACTCGGGCAAGTAAATGCTCTTAATCTATCCCAAGCACTTACGGCAAGTCAGAATGAAGAGAGAAACCTGTACTTCATTCTGACTAATGAGAATAAATCGTTAAGGACTAAATAACAAGAGCTTCCTGTGTTGAGAAGACGGACCCTTCAAGGATGGTGGATAAAAGGGAGGGGAAGAAAGAGGAGATAAAAACTTGTATATGAAGGAGGAAGGGAAGAAAGAGGAGGATGAGAGAGAGGATGTGGAGACACACAAGTGCAAAGTGAGAAAATGAGTTTGATCAAAGACACAGAGGAGGAAGAGAGGGAGGAGATGTGGAAAGAGTAAGACATGAGAGAGGGAGAAGACGACGAGGAAAACAGAGGGAGAAAAGAATGAGACAAAGAACGAGTGAGAAAGTTTAATTAAAGAAGCGCAGGAGGGAGAGAGAGAAGAGATGGCGGAAAATTGTGATTAACGAGAGGAAAGGAATTAGAGGGAGAAAGGCCAGAGGAATACAAAAAAAAAAAAAAAAAAAAAAGTGAGAAAGAGAGCTTGATTAAAGAAACTGATGAGGGTGGGAGAGACGATAAGTTAAGAGTGAATGAGAGAATGAAAGTGAAGGAAAGAAGACAAGTAGAAGAAAATTTAAGAGAATAAACACGAACAAAGATGAAAGAAAAATAGTACAATGCTTAAAAAATCAAGGGAGAAAGAAAAAAGAAAGTAAAAATGAAAAAGATAAAAGCGAAGAAGAAGACGAAGAAGAAGAAGAAGAAGAACAAGGAGGAGGAGGAGGAGGAGGAGGAGAGAGAGAGAGAGAGAGAGAGAGAGAGAGAGAGAGACAGAGAGACAGAGAGAGAGACAGAGAGAGAGAGAGACAGAGAGTATCGCTGAAAGAAGACGAAAATGAAGAATAAAGAAAGAGGGTAGAAGAAGAAGAAACGTGGATAAAAATGCAAGAAATGTAAGAACGTAAGAGAGAGAGGAGAGAAAACAAAGGAAAAAAGATATAAAAATGAAGGAAGAGGAGAGAGCAAGGAGAAAGAGAAAGAACGAAATCAGAAAAGTGTAAGATGAGGGAGAAAGATGAGGAGAGGAGAAAGAATTATTATAAAGTAAGATTTACTGTAGAAACTAACGAAAAGGAAGGAATATGTGTGTGTGTGTGTGTGTGTGTGTGTGTGTGTGTGTGTGTGAAGGCACCGGGTGATACTAATGGTGCCCTGAAAGCTTTCTCCCAGAATAAAGAAGACCAAATCTCCAGCCTTCAAACATCCACCATTTCCACTGTCACCACTATTACCAGTGCCATCACCACTATTACCAGTCCCACTATCACCACTATTACCAGTCCCACTGTCACCACTATTACCAGTGCCATCACCACTGACACTATTACTATCACCATTTACACTATCACTACTAACACTATCACCACCATAACTATCACTGTTCCACTCTCACCACTACCACCATCATCATCATAACTATCACTTTTCCACTATCACCACTACCACTGTCATCATCAACACTGCCACTATCACCATTTCCAGTATCATCACTATCATATCATCACCATCACCATTGCCAGTATTACTATCATCATTTCCACTATCACTACTACCACTATCACCACCATAACTATCACTGTCCCACTATCACCACTATCATCGCCAACACTGTCACCAGTGTCATTATTACTATCACCATTTCCACAACCACCACTACTACAACTACCACAACAGTCACTAGTAACGCAGCCACTATATCCAGCACCACTACAGCAACCACCACGGCAGCCTCCACCACAACTACCACCAGTAACGTAAACACTGCAAGCACCACAGCTACTGCAGACACCGCCACAACCACAACTACTACAATCACCACTACCACAGCCACAACCACTACCACAAACACCACAATTACCATATCCACCGTCAGGCTCACCCTCACAGTTGTCCGCTGCACCACTGAAAAAAAAAAAAAAAATCATCGACCATTCTGATTTTTGAAAAAGTGGAAATATCAAACTGGGTTCTGCACGTTCCATTAAATTTCTCACTACGATGACGTCAGTGTTAAATGGCCACCTAAATATTGCCTACATTTTTGTTCATCAAGCGCAATAGGGATTTGTATTTCGGTGTTTGGTGGCTGTTTCAGTATTTTTTGCCACTAACTTTTATGGCATCAAATCACATTTTTATTGGATCCTATTAGCACCAATTTTTTACCATATATTTTCAAACATATTGGGTCCAGCATTTCCTCTTTTTAGGGAAAGAATCCACATTAATCCTTGCTGTATGTTGATATACTTTGTTAGCAATGTTGGTGGCTTAGCTATTATGATTGTCTTTCATTGTGTGTGTGTGTGTGTGTGAAAATATGTATGTATGTATGTATACCTGTATGTATGCATGTATGTATGTATTAAGATATGTACGTATGTATACCAGTATGTATGTATGTTTGTATGTCTGTTCCTTTGTTTTACACATGTATGTATGTAATCATGTTTGTATGTATGTTTGTATGTATGGTTTTATGTATGTATGTAGATATTCTTGTATGTATGAATGTATGCTTGTTATGTTTTTGTGCCTGTATGTTTGCGTATATACGTACGTACGTACGTATGTATGGCACGTATGTATGTATGCATGTATACATGTACGTATTTATGTGTGTATGTATATGTATCTATGTATGCATGAACAGTAACAAATTATCTCATGAACGACTAATCCCATCTGGAAGTTACCACGTACAGTTTGTGAGGGGAAAGAGAAAAAATCAGGCACAGATACCTCAAAAATTAAGGTCAAAGGTCAAGGTCAAACTTCAGGGCAGGGGAAAAAAATCTCTTTAATGCCTGCCCAGACGCCTATTAAACTTGATAAACACTTTGTGTGGCGATAAATACAAGTGGTGTGACTTTGGTGCAGTTCAGTCAAAGGTCTATAATAAATCGTAGTTGTAAATATATCATAGTCGTCGCCAAGCTATTGCAACAGTGGGTTGAATTGTAGGGATTTTTAAGAAGAAGAGAATGTTCGTTGTACTTGTCGTTGATGGCAGGAGAAAGATGAAGATGAGTCTGGAGTTTGATTGCAGTTTATTTTCTTCAAGGGAATATCCCAAAGAGTGGTACTGAGGTGAGAGCGGTTGTATGCTGGCTAACCCCGCGTGCTCCTTGCCTCTCCTCGCCATGCCACTATTCTCTCCTAAACCCCTTCTGACTTGTCTCTCCCATTTCTCCTGTATATGACTGGTTATGTCACGTGTAAGGGCACGGGTGTGTGGAACCTTCCCAAGCCTGGGGAGTTTCCATCCTCTGTCACACTTGGCTGTGTTTGAAATGCCTAACTGATAATGTGCGAACGTGATTTCCTCTAGTCCTCTCGCTTAGGCATGACTTTCATCTAACCTCTATTTTACATATATATATGTTACTACCTATTATATAGTGTGTTATGATATTTTAGAGTCCTGACAGGTCAAGGTCGGACTCTGAGCGCCGATTCTATATTCTGTTCACTTCAACTAGGAGTACAATGGCCGTCTCCCTATTTCGAATATTGAACTGCAATAGGAGTAAATTAGCATGATGCTAGTCACGAAGAAGAGGTATGGAAAGGATGCTGAGCAGTAGTATTGTCTAAGTATGTCACTGAGTTATGAAAAAAGTTAACAAGCTGCGGAAGACAGAAAATCTCCACTAAGTTAAAGCAAATGGACTCTAGTATCCCGATTTCTTTTCCCAGTATAAGACGGTTACGTTGACTAGCCTTAAATTTTCATTGCATTTTTTCGACCGTGCTGGATGAGCTACTCGTGTTATTATTTAAGGGAAAGAAAGAGAGGGACAACTTCAGTTTGTGGTCCATTGGGGTCATATTCAGATGAACCGGGGGGTTGCAACTAGTACTACTTCGGTTGCTGCTGCTGCAGCTTCTTCTTCTTATAGAAAGAAAAAATCTACTCTCCTTCCAGTCTGACTCTTTTTTTTCAGCTTAGCAGTGACTCCCTAGAGGGCCAGGGTGACCAACACCCCATCAGATATAATTCCATTTACCATTTTCATACCATGACGTCTTGTATATTCTATTCCTGTTGTCACCATAGGATTTTGTTCGGTTGATGTTGAGTCTGGTATTGAAAGGATACAAAAGCGCCTCCATTAACGCCTTCCCTGCTGTGATGTCTACGCCAGACGATTTTGTTCAGTGTAGAAGAGACTTTACTACTGATGGGGGGACAACCAAACATGTTAATTACTTGCATGCATTGACGTTGTTCATAACTCATTTCCAGGCAGTGTTATAGAATAATGAAGCTTTCGGAAGATGCAGGAGGGTGAGAGGCATGTATGAAGTAGATCAAATTAAAATGATGTGGAATATTTCAGTACGGGGCGAAACAGGCGGATCAGAATACACCACAGAGTATTACGCTACCTTGATTATGGGATTTTTCCATTTTGTCTCAATGTGTATATGTTTGTGTGTATCTCTATCTATCTAGCTATAGAAATGCATATACTGTATCTATCTATCTATCTAGCTATATATATATATATATATATATATATATATATACTGTATGTAGACCTATTAGGGTTATAACTTTTTTACAACCTTATATTCCTGTACCTCAAGTCTATGAACTTTTTCTTAAAAACAAAGAAAAAAGCCCTAAATCCTCTCAGTAAAAAAAAAGAAAAAAAAAAAGTCACCCCGAAATAAAAAAATCGATTTTTGCAAGTGTATATTTACAAGTATAGTAATAAAAAAAATTAAAAGAGCTTATACATATGTATTAATACTTAAAATCACTGTTTATTACCAATATAAATCTAAGTTGCAGTTTGGCTTGTTTCTGCAGGCAGCATAAAGTTCCTGCATCACTGCACGTTCTGCACACTGATTACTTCTTGGTATCTTGAGTAAGGATGGCTCCTGCTTTCAGTGATTCTGCAATGAGTTTAGTGCTTTTTTGTAAGGTTTCAATATTTCTGACAAGCTCTTGAAGTCATTTTCATTGTACATCTGATTAGTAAACCAGTACTCTGCCCATTCGTACGAAATGAATCTGCATATCTTCTCCAAGATCTTCCTTGTCGTAGGTATAAGAATGAACGCAAGCATAGCGAGAATTGCTCTTGAATTCCACCTCGCATTACTGATATTTGGAATTTTGTGAAGGTTTTCGTCTTTTTGAAGGGTGAATGGTTTCCTTACTTGCAACTTGACATGTTGAATACGAAGTACCCCACTTCTCCTTTGCTTTGCACTTGTAGGTCGTAGAGTTATCTTCAGTGAATAGCCATTGACCATTTACTTTTGTGATATCAGAAAGTTTATTTAGGGCATCATATTTTCCCCTCTTGAGACATTCATCGCAAGATTTTAGCACTTTGTCAAGCTTTGCTTGTATTACTTGATCTGACACATGTGATGAGTTAAATTTAATCTCCCATAATTTTGTAACTGAAATGCGTGGCTTTGACCGATACGATTCTCCGGAATATTCCGGAGAATACCGCAATATCCCCGACATCGAGGCGGACCAGGAGCAGTGGAGTCCGCCCTCAAGAATGCCGACACCCCCACTCGGACCCCCCGGGGTAGCCGCCGCCAGCCACCACCACTCCGGGAAACAGCGGCGTACGTCAGCCCGGGCCGTGCGCCCTTGTGACACTCAACCACCAAGCCGCCGCCACCGTAAGCGAAAGACATTACCTTCGTGTGGCGGAATCACCGAGTTAGCTAGGGGTGGAGTCAGAAACTATAATCTAGGCAGCACCCTTAAGGAAAAGACGACCTATGGTCGCTCTAATAGTGTCAAGGTAGAGACGATCTATGGTCGCTCCCATCAAAACCCGGTAGAGACGATCAATGGTCGCTCCCATAAAAACAAGGTAGAGACGATCTATGGTCGCTCCCATAAAAATCAGGTAGAGACGATCAATGGTCGCTCCCTGAAAGCTCAGGTAGAGACGATCGACGGTCGCTCCCTCAGCACTCCGGTAGAGACGATCAATGGTCGCTCCCATAAAAAAAAGACAGACGATCTATGGTCGCTCACATAAAATTCAGGAAGAGACGATCAATGGTCGCTCCCTGAAAGCCCAGGTAGAGACGATCAACGGTCGCTCCCTCAGCACTCCGGTAGAGACGATCAATGGTCGCTCCCATAAAAAACAAGGTAGAGACGATCTATGGTCGCTCCCATAAAAATCAGGTAGAGACGATCAATGGTCGCTCCCTGAAAGCTCAGGTAGAGACGATCCACGGTCGCTCCCTCAGCACTCCGGTAGAGACGATCGATGGTCGCTCCCAGGGTATAGTAAGGAGGAAAGACCTCCCTGTTTCCCCCGGCCTCTGTTCCCTGCGCGAGGCCCTTGAGAAGACCCACCTGACGGGCCCCCGTGACAGCCGCTGCCGCAGTCCTCCCCTGTCGGCGCCCCTGCTCATAGGAGACCGCAGTCCGTCGCCTCTTCCGGCCCGCCCCAGGACACCCGGGCGAGACCTCACCACGCCCCCGCGACGCCGGGACCTGGCCCAGAGGTTCCTAGCCCTCTTCGGCCCCAGTCCCAAGGGCCTTACACCGGAGCCCAGTCCGGAAACCCCCGGACGTGAGAGAACGCCCTAGCGAGTCGCCCCGTGCCCTCCCGGCTCGCCCTACCCTGACGACGCCCTCAGTCCAACCGGATCATCACTGAGGTAACCGTGTTTCTCTCCACGAGAAATACGAGTGATCCTGTAATAATCGTGAAGTAGGTTAAGTGTGACTCCTTTCCTCTTAGAATAAGACTAGTGCAGTAATTTCATGTAATTTCCATTGGGGTAAACCAGGACATAATACTCCGTTAACGGGCGAGAATGTGGGTAGAGACCTCAAGTGAAGATACGTGCGAGTGTCATCCCGAAGTTTTCTAAGGACTTCTCTCTAGAGCCCGAAGAAAGACTAACACATTATTGGAGTGCTATTGGCTAAGCTCTGAGTAATATAGTGGAATAGAATTTACGAGGGTTCTGACTTTGTTACGCGTTGGGAAGTGCGAGTCTACATAACCCACCGGGGAGATGTGTAATATATAAGTTGTGCCGACAGAAACCTAGTGAGTAGTAACTATATTCCCCTGTTCCGCACACTACCCCTAAAAACTCTCTCCATTCCTCACCCCCGCTCTTAAAGTCCAAATAAGAACCAGAGTTAATTGTCAAAGAATTCTTGCGAACAGAAAACACCTAAACTCCCTTGTTAATATCGGGCCTCAGTAAATATTACCATAACTTCCCCCTCGCCGTTCTAAGTCACTCTCCGTGTCTCCCTACTTCCCCCCCCCACCCGGTAGATCACAACACCCCCCCCTCTCCCCTCACGCGCTCCGCGCGCACGGGTATTTACTGTACTCCTAGTACTAAGATTTGTTGTATTGTCATTAATATCTAGGGAGCTAGTATCCTGCGAGATACACAATATTTTAGATAAGGTTTTGTATTGCTCTATATTGTGATGTAATGTCTGCTGAAATGTCTTGTGTCTAACTGAAATAATACACGTGTATGGTGTTGCCGAAAGTTTTTATGTCCTGCCTCTCTTCATTGCACTAGCTCCGGTCTCGAAAGAGGACCCCGCTCTGTGTTGAGTTGATTTGGGACGAGAAGTCGAACCAAAGTCTACTCAGCATTACAGTAACTTCTTTGGAAATTTCGACTATTCGATTTTTCTTAATTCAGTTTTTGCTCCAAGAAACTGGTAACGTCCAACAACTTGCATTTAGTTTGGCATTCTGCATTTTTCTTCTAATAAAGATTCTTCAAAAGGCACAATTCCTCTTCTATGTGACTGCTGGAACCACACAAAATTATTGGTCCAGACATCCATGTTCTTCTGTACGATAGTATCACTTCCTTTGTGCGACATCATGGTTATCTGAAAAATAAGAATATTTAATATACTGTATAACAATAACACACTAAACAATTATTTTGCTGACTGTTCACCTGCAAACTGTGAAGATAACTGT
This sequence comes from Coenobita brevimanus, assembly GCF_032717465.1. Classification (NCBI taxonomy): domain Eukaryota; kingdom Metazoa; phylum Arthropoda; class Malacostraca; order Decapoda; family Coenobitidae; genus Coenobita; species Coenobita brevimanus. The sequence goes on along the minus strand of NC_136992.1, from coordinate 7,894,682 downwards.
TACATGCTGAAAACTGCGTCCAGATTAGAAAAATTTAGATTATTCTAGACTGTTCTAAACAATGTTAAACCATATTAGAATAAAACAAACTGTTCGAGAAAGTTCTAAACAGTTCTAAAATCTTCTGTGCAAGTCTATAAAGTTATATTAAAAAAAAAAAATCTATATAAAGATTATGAAAGTGGTTAAACTTGCGTGTGGTAACGTTAAATATATGGTAATCCATTTTTTGATTTGGCGGTGACCTTTTTTTAAAACTGAGAGGAAAAAGGGCATTTTTCTTTGTTTTCAAACAAAAGTTCATCAATTTATGATGTAGGCTACCTATTATTTGAAAATAGATAAAAAAGTTATAACGCTAATATATATATATGTATATATATATATATATATATATATATATATATATATATATATATATATATATATATATATATATATATATCCATCATCCAATCCTACTCTGCCCCATGAGGAGCGAAGGAGCCCGGGGCTAGGCATTGGTCTCGACATTTAAGATGAGAGTGACCAGCCTCACTCATCCCTGAGTGGCATTACATGAGCAATCAACCACAACCTTCCCTTGGATATAAACCTTCACCGGCTCAATCCGACTGGAGCGCAATAATTACGCACTAAACCACCAGGTGCCAAAATTTGGCTATATGGTTACCACCCAGCGTAGTAAATGGTTTCCTGGTGTACAGGAAACCATTTGGCTTGTCACTCAGTGTAGAGTCACCCACAGGCAGAAGGAAATGGAAAGAATGAAGGAAAGAAAGACAGAGGAGGGAGTGTAAAGTCACCCGTAGGCAGAAGGACAAGGAAAGAATGAAGGAAAGAAAGACATAAGAGGATGGAAGGAAAGAAGGATGGAAGAGAGGAAAGGGCAGACACCTGAGAGCAGCACTACATCAAGTGAGTGGATGGTGAGCGCCCCCATCTACCACAAACCATATATATATATATATATATATATATATATATATATATATATATATATATATATATATATATATATATATATATATATATATATATATATATACAGGCATGTGATGTGAGAGAATGTCGCTGTTCTTTTTCCTGCAACAGTCCAGTACAGTATATATCCAGTCCATTTATTTCATGATATGAGTTCAGGATCTGCAGTACACGTTGACAACATACTCATTTACTTAATATACTTCCAGAAGAGAAATGATTTATGCATGCGAGAAGATAATCCTACTGCATCTGTCTATCTATCTATCTGTCTAAACACACACAGAAATAAATGGATTCAAAACCAGGATGATGAAAGCACAAAATGAGGAATAACTATTAACAGCGTTATCAGTGGTACTGCTAATACATCCGCTTACTCACTCACTAAAATTTTAAAAATTCTCGGCTGCAACTCACACGAGAACGATTCACAAAGTATTTTCCTTATGAACGGTGTGGGATAAGGGCTAATTTCGTAAAATTTCAAGCTACATTAGTCGTGAGAACCTGTCCTTATATCGTTCATCCATTCCTGTTCTCAGTGAGTTTTGCTTTCTCATATTCTATGCCTCAGTTTTTCTCACATTCTCGAATTCCATCCATTCATCACACTGGCCGTCAGTGCTTTTACTTCTCTCAGACTCATTCATATCACAGATGGATTGGAGGCATAACGGAGCACGATCCCCCATTTTTGGAAAACCAATGAGTACTTCTAATACAAACAAAGTTATTGGGTTTATGTGTAGGAGTAGGTGAGGAAGAGAGGGCACACGAGGATTTATGTATTGTTGTGTGCAAGAGATGGAAAGGGAAGAGAGTATGGATCAGTTGGTTCACAGATTGTGCGGGTACGATTAAAAGTAGGAATACAAGCGTTGGCGACAGTGTGTGTATATGCGCCGACAGAAGAGCAAGCAAGCAGAGTGAATGATGATTTCTGGCCAAATGTGGAAGCATGCATGGAAATGTTTTAGGGGACTGAGAGAGTGCTTTTGATTTGAAAAATGAATGGAAAAGTAGGGAATGTGAAGATGGGTGGAGTAGTTGGTGAGTGTGGAGAGCCTGCAGAAGTGGTTGCATATGGTGCTCTGGTGGACATTTGTACGGGAATGGGATTGGTGTTAGCCAATATCATAGGTATACATGGCAAGTGATGAGCTGGGTGGATGGTGAGCTGGATGAACGGAAAGCAGTGACTGATTATGTGTGCGTGAATGAGAGAATGAGAAGATATGTGCTGGATGCGAGAGCATACAGAGGTTGGATATAGGGACTTTCTGACCACCACTTGGTAGTGGTGAGAGTCAAGGTACAAATGCTTTGGACGAATATAATGAGAAAATGGCAGGAGGAAGCAGTCCATACAAAGAGGGAAGGTTTAAAAAAAGAGACAAAATATAAGAAAGAAGTGGAAGAGCAACTGGGTAGATATGATATGGAGCAGATCGGGGAGGTGGAAGGTGCGTGTAAGGTATTCACAGAAAGAGTGTGCAGCAAATCAGGGTGAAGAGATGAGACAAGGAGGTGCAAGGAAAAGCATGGTGGAAGCTGTGAGACAAGCTGTGGCACAAAAGAAGAAAGCAAATAGTGAGTGGATAGGAAGCAGAGGCATGGAGAATGTTGAGACGGAATAGAGAGTTATAATGTAGAGAAGAGTAGAGAGATGAAAAGATTGGTAAGAGAGAGTAAGAAGCGAGTGGGTGAAGAGTTTGGAAGGAATTTGAGTGAGGAGTGGAGGGAATGTAAGAAAATTTTCTAGAAAAGTTAAGAGTGTAAGGTAGGGAGTGAAGGTAGTAGAGGAGTGAAAGATAAAAAATGGCAGATTGCTGGTGGAGAAAGAAGAAAAAGCGAGCAGATGGAGAAAATACTTTGAGGAACTGTAAAACATAGAGAATGATAGTAACGCGCGTATGAATGACTAGGGAATGGCTGGGAGCATGTGAGAGATGAAAAGGGAAGAAGAGGTCAGTAGGATGGAAGTAGTGGAAGCAATGAAGAAAGTCAAAATAGAGAAAGCCCCAAGAACTGGTAGAGTGTGTGGTGAAATGCTGAATCACGAGGGAGAGATAGTAGCAGAATGTATATGGAAGATGTGCAGATTGGCCTGGGAGGAAGGTAGAGTTCCAGAGGATTGAAAGTCAAGTATAATTTTTCCCCTGTACTAAGGAAAAGGGGAAAAAGATATGTGTGGTAATAATAGGGACATTTTTTGTAGTGTAATGGGAAAAGTATATGGTAGTATTTATTGGCAGAGTTAGGGAAATAACAGAGGAATTAGCTGGAGAAGAACAGGGAGGCTTTAAGAAGGGAAAAGGTTGTGTTGATCAGATATTTATCCCTACCCCTGGGGGTAGGGGGGTTTTTCAAGAATACTCCCCCAGTATCCCTGCTTGTCGTAAAAGGCGACTAAAAGGGTTGGCGGAGGGTTAGTGCCCCTCCCCGGAAAACAACTAACTAAAAAAACAAACAATAAGCCTCGGACAAGGACTGACCAAACGATGACGACCAAGGACCGGACAAAGGACATGGTTATCGGAACGTGGAATGTAAGGGGAGCGAATGATGAGGTGAAAGAGAGAGAGATTGTCCAGGTGCTTGAGGGTGCGAAAGTGGATGTATGTGGAATAACTGAAACAAAATGGTGAGGAGAAAGTGTGAGAGAATGGGAGTATGGATGGGGTATATGTGCAGGAGTAGGTGAGAATGAGAGGGCAAAGGAAGGAGTATGTATAGTTGTGAGTAAAAGATGGAAGAGGAGCATAAGACAGTATGGATCAGTTGGGTCAAGGATTGTGTGGGTAAAGTTGAAAGTTGGAATACAAATGTGGGCGATTGTGTGTGTGTATGCGCCAACGCAAGATCGTGCTAGAAGAGTGAGAGAAGAGTTCTGGACAAATGTAGAAGTGTGCATGGAAAAGTTTGGAAGGAATGAGAGAGTGTTTTTGATTGGTGATATGAATGGTAAAGTTGAGAATGTGAAGGTGGATGGAATAATTGGTGAGTGGGGTGTGCCTGCTGAGATAGATGAGAATGGGAGTGCGTTAGTGGACATTTGTGCTGGGAGGGGGTTGGTGATAGCCAATACCCTCTTCAGGCATAAAATGATCCACAGGTATACATGGCGAGTGATGAGAAGGGTGGGTGGTGAACTGAATGAAAGGAAGGCAATGATTGATTATGTGTGTGTGGATGAAAGGATGCGAAGATGCCAGAGTTTATAGAGGTTGGGGGAGTGGGCTTTCTGACCACTACTTGGTGGTGGCCAGAATTAGAATTCAAGTAAGGTGGAGGAATAGAAGAAGGGAAAGACGAGAGGAAAGAATAGTTGCAAGGAGAGTGGAAAGGTTACAAGAGGATGAGAAAAAGGCAGAGTATAAGAGAGAAGTGGAGGAACGATTGGGCAAATATGAATTGGAGCAGATGGGAGACGTGGAAGGTGTGTGTAGTATATTTACAGAAGAAATATGTGCAGCATGTGATGTGGTGTGTGGAAGGAAGAGAAGACGGAGGGGGATGCAAGGAACAGCGTGGTGAACTGAAGAGGTAAAACAGCCTGTGGCACAAAAGAAGAAAGCATACAATGAATGGATGAGAAATAGGGGCATGGAAGAAGTTGAGAGGCGGAAGAGAGAGTTATATGTAGAAAGAAAGAGAGAGGTGAAAAGATTAGTAAGAGAGAGTAAGAAGAGAGTGGATGAGGAATTTGGAAGGAATTTGAGTGTAAAGTGGAGGGACTGTAAGAAAATGTTCTGGAAAGAGGTGAACAGAGTAAGACAGGGTGGAAGTGAAGTTAGCAGGGGAGTGAAAGATAAAAATGGTAGATTACTAGTGGAGAAGGGAGAAAAAGTGAGCAGATGGAGAGAACACTTTAAGGAATTGTTGAACGTAGAGGATGGAAGAAATGCGAGTATAAGTGGCTGGGGAATGGCTGGGAGAAGGAGGGAGGTGAGAAGACAGGAAGAAATCAGTAGGATAGAAGTTGTGGAAGCAATGAAGAAAGTTAAATCGGGGAAATCCCAGGAATTGATGGAGTGTGTGGTGAAATGCTGAAGCATGGGGGAGAGATAGTAGTAGAATGGATGTGGAAGATGTGCAGATTGGCCTGGGAGGAAGGTAGAGTCCCGTAGGATTGGAAGTCAGGTATAATTATTCCCTTGTACAAAGGAAAAGAGGAAAAAGAAGTGTGTGGTAATCATAGGGGCATTTGTCTTCTTAGTATAATAGGAAAAGTGTATGGTAGGATACTTATTGACAGAGTTAGAGAAAGAACAGAGAAATTAGTTGGAGAAGAACAGGGAGGCTTTAGGAAGGGAAGAGGTTGTGTAGATCAGATATTCATTCTTAGATCTTTAGTGGAAAAGTTTCTAGAGAAGGGAAAGAAGTTGTATGCGGCTTTCATGGATTTGGAGAAAGCATATGACAGGGTGGATAGACAAGGATTGTGGAAAGTGTTAAGAATATATGGAGTAGATGAGAAGTTGTTGAATGCTGTGAAGAGTATGTACGATGGTGCGAAGGCTGCAGTGCGTGTGGATGGTGAACTAAGTGAATTTCTCTCTTTGAAAGTTGGGTTGAAACAGGGATGTGTCATGTCTCCATGGTTGTTCAATCTGTACATGGATGGGGTAATAAAAGAGGTACAAGGTAGGGTAGTGCATGTTGGAGTGGCCCTGGTGAGAGAGGGTAGTGTTTGGAAACTCCCTGTACTGTTGTTTGCAGATGATACTGTGTTGTTGAGTGAAGACGAAGGGGAGCTGCAGGGCTTGGTGGATGAGTTTGGGAGAGTGTGTAAGAAACGGAATGAAAGGTGAATGTAGGGAAGAGTAAAGTGATGGTCTTTGAGAGAGGTGAAGTCAGTGAATGTACAGCGAGGTTGGATGGTGAGGAATTGAAAATGTGAGTACGTTTAAGTACTTGGGTAGTGTGATGAGTAAGGATGGAGGTTTGGAGGGTGAAGTGCTTGAAAGGGTACAGCAGGGAAGCAAGGTTGCTGGTTCTTTGAAAGCAGTGATAAGAAACAGGGAAGTGAGCATGGAAGTGAAAAAGTTACTACATGACAGTATTGTGATACCAACTCTAACGTACGGATGTGAAGCTTGGACGTTGTTGGAAGGACACAAGTCAAGAGTGAGAGCAGTGGAAATGAGTTATTTAAGAGGAGCCTGTGGAGTAACATGGAGAGACAGGCTGACGAATGAGGATATAAAGGAGCATTGTGGTGTTGATGTGGATGTGATAGGAAGCTTTATGAGGAACACACTGAGGTGGTTTGGCCATGTGGAGAGGATGGAGGGTGAAAGACTGACGAAGAGAGTGTATGTGAGTGAGTTGGAGGGGGGAAGAGGAAGGGGGAGGCCGAGGATGAGATGGAGGGATGGGGTGGAGAGGTATATGAGAGAGGGGGGTGTGAGTTGGGAGTAGGGCAGTGAAATGGCGGGGGACAGGGCGACTTGGAGGCGATTTGTTTGTGGCTACCCCAAACGGGATTGAGGCGCCTGGCAATAGATAGATAGATAGATAGTGTTTAGTGAAACGTTTAAAGAGAAGGAAAAGAAGTTGTATGCTGCCTTCATGGATTTGGTGAAATAACACAGGAATTAGTAATAGAAGAGGGAGGTTTCAGGAAGGGGCGAAGGTGTGTAGATCAGATATTCATGCTAGGGTGTTTAGTGGAAAAGTTTCTAGAAAAGGGAAAGAAGTTGTATCTGCCTTCATGGATTTGGAGAAATCATATAACAGATTGCTTAGACTGCGAATGTGAAAAAAGAAATATGTGGAGTAAATGGGAAGCTACTGAATGCCGTGAATAGAAGGTATAAGGGCGTCAAGGCTGCCGTGCGTGTGGATGGTGAAGTGTGTGAATTTTTTATCCGACTGCTGGATTGATACAGGGATTTGTGATGCCTCCATGAGTGTTCAAATGGTATATGGATGGAGTTGTAAGAGAGATACAAAGTAGGGGCAGTGGATGTTGAAGCGGCCCTAATGAGAGAGGGCAGCATTTGGAAACTTCCTCTTTTGTTGGTTGCAGATGATACTGTATTGTTATGTGAAGACGAAGGGGATCTGGAAGGCTTGGTGAATGAGTCTGGGAGAGTATGTAAAAATCGGAATCAAATGGTGAACGTAGGGAAGAGTAAAACTGTGGTGTTCGTGAGAAATGAAGTCACTAATGCACAGTGAGGATGGGTAGTGAGGAAGTAGAAAATGTGAGTGCATTTAAGTACTTGGGTAATGTGATGAGTAAGGATGGAATTTTGGAAGATGAAGTGCTTGAAGGTACAACAGAGAAGAATTGTTGATGTTTCACTGAAAGCAGTGATAAGAAATAGCAAAGTGAGCGTGGAAGTAAAAAAGACGCAGCATTATAGCAATGTAATCCGCACTCTAATGGATGGAAGCGAAGCTTGGACCTTGCTGGAAGGACATGTCAAAGGTAAGAACTGTGGAAATTAGTTATTTAAGAGAAGCATGTGGAGTTACATGGAGAGACAGACTTTCAAATGAGGAAATGAAAGAGCGTTGTGGTGTGGATGTGGATGTGATAGAAAGCATTAGGTGAAATACAGTGAGGTGGTTTGGCCATGTGGAGAGGATGGAGAGTAAGTAGCTAGGACAGTCTATGTGAGTGACGTGGAGAGGGAGAGGAAGACCGAAGATGAGATGGAGGGATGGAGCGGAAACGTATGTGAGAGAGGGGGTGTTAATTGGTGGGAGGACAGCGACATGGCAGGGGCAAGGGGACATGGAAGCGATTTGTTTGTGGCCTTCCCATACCGGATTAAAGCGTCTGACTATAGATAAATGGATAGGACGGTAGATAGACAATTTATTAAAATAAATGCAATAAATATCTTGCAGAATCAAATCAATGAAAACATGAGCATGGCAATAATATAAATGCGCATTTTGATTTGATTAAATGCATTAAGTGGTAAGTCCGTTAAGAATTATGCTTCCCAATTTCCAAAGTGCTGGATCCAGCCTTGCATATAATACCCTTCCCACCATCCTGTTCACAAACTCTCTCCTTACGTGACCATACCATCACTGCACACTCTCTTAATGTGACCCCACCATCACAGCACACTCTTTTTACTTGACCACACCATGACTGCACACTCTTTTTACTTGACCATACCATCACTGTTCACTCTCTTTACGTTACCACATTATCACTGTACACTCTCTGTACATAACCACACCATCACTGCACACTCTCTTTACATAACCACACCATCACTGCACACTCTCTTAATGTGACCCCACCATCACCGCACACTCGATTTACTTGACCACACCATCACTGCACACTCTCTTTACGTGGCCACACCATTACTACACACTCTCTTTACATGACCACATCACTGCACACTCTCTTTACGGGACCACACCACCACTGCACACTCTCTTTACGTGGCCACGCCACCACTGCACACTCTCTTTACGTGACCACACAATCACTGCACACTCTCTTTACGTTACCACACCATCACTACACACTCTCTTTTCGTGACCACACCATCACTACACACTCTCACCTACCCTTTAATTTACAGGCATCATCACTCCACATCTTCAAGGAGTCTGTTTTTTTCCCTATCCACCCCACATCCATTCCTTGATGGGTTCATTTCTACTGTTCTCACTTTTGATTTTAGACACTAAGGCCAAACCCAAGACTCTGCCCCATACCTTAACCTACGCTACCATGTCCTCCTGTTTAGTCTCTTCAATCTCCAAAAGATTTCATTCAGCGATGGACAGACTTTTGGGGCTGGAGAGATTACATTGATCTTTCATTAACACAGTCATTACTACCGACTCTCATACCCTGAATGTAATCGTCTGACGTTAGTAGGAATCAAATAAAATGATCTATCTATCTATCTATATACTTGTCTGTCTGCCTGCCTGTGTATCTGTAATATACCTACCTACCTATCTATGTCTCTATCCATCTGTCTATCTACCGATCTAATTGTCTATCCATCCATTTATACTGAAATTGCTCACCGTTTCAGGTCCAGGACGTGATAACTACTTGGTTGTTGCTGTCTCCAGTCGATTTTATTCAACTCAGGAGAGGCTGCTCGAACTGTGGGGTTAGACACACTTTTCTTGAACCTCACTAATTCACAAGGTCTCGCCAAAGTGAAAAAAGATCGTCTAAGAGCACCAAGAATAAAATCAACAGGGTGTCATCGTACTGAATGGGATAACTTTATAGGCCTACTGACACTCTGGCCTGTACTCTCGTCGGTTAAGAGAGCTCCCTAACACCTCTTCCTAAGCGATTTACTTTGCTTATTAGACGTTACCATTGTCTTTTTCTGCTTAAATCATTCTAATATCACCTACTCTAAGTAAGGTACAAAATGATATTTACGAACCGGAATAAAAAATAAATCGCTGGGGAAGAGGTGCAATGGAGCTTCCTCAACCGATGAGAATACAGACCATTACAATCTGTCCACTTTAACTTGGCCTAAAATTGCCATCTTCGTCTTGAATTCTAAGCTGCAACAAAAGATTGACAATAAAACATAGTACGATGCTCTTTTTACTCTAACTTGGCCTAAAACTGCCATCTGCCATCTTGAAATCTGAGTTGTAACAGTAGATTAAAGCTAGAATTTGATGTTAGTCACGAAGATGTCCTATGGAAAATAAGTAGAGCTGTAGCATTGTCTTTTTATCCCACTGAGCTATGCGAAATAAGCTGCAAAAGGACGAAAGAACGAGAAAGGTTTAGGTAAAAATTACATAGATATGAAGGAGTGCTAGGGAAAGGAGGTAGAAGAGTAATTCAGTATTACCCTAGTCTGCCATTAACCCCCCCCCCCCTCAAGAAAAAAGACAAATGTCTAAGTTAACGCTCTGATGATTCTGTGGTTAACTCTCTCTGGACCCGTATTCTTGTTGGTTAAGGAAGATCCCTAATACCTTTTCCTAGGTGATTTATTTTCCATACTACGCCTTACTTCTCTCTTGTATGTTGTTTTTATCTTTTAAACATCAACAGTGAAGGCCAAAATAACACACATGGGATTATCAATGAGCTGTATGCCTAACTAAACTGCTAAGGAAAAGGTGTTAGAGAGCTTCCTTAACTGACGAGAATACGGACCCTGGTGTTGGCTGCAATAGACTAAGAGAGTTGTCCCGATCATTAAAGAGCTGGTGGTAGTAACTGCAACCACAGGCTCTTCTGATGTGAACCAAGCAGACTGCAGGATGAAGTTGCCCTCCTCCTGCAGTCCATCATGCTCTTTTTCATGGATAAGAAGGAGACTGAGGGACGTTTGATAACTGGGCAGCTCCACCACCTGGTCAAATAGAAGCCACCACATGAAGGTGCCCATCTTCAGCGCCCGTAAAAGAGGTAAGGTGAATGAACTACAACTCTTCGTCAAAGCATTGTCCTCTGTCATGGTTAGATCGTTATTCAGTGAGCATATAGCAGTATTTTTCAGTAGGCCTATCTGCCCTCACTGTGACCTTATGTAAGGAAACTAATTGTGTGATGGGAGGGTGTCAGCTTCTCGTAAATACTCTCTCTCTCTCTCTCTCTCTCTCTCTCTCTCTCTCTCTCTCTCTCTCTCTCTAACTTTAATTTTTAACATGATCTAAAAAACTGTCCAGTGAAACATGATCTCTTTGTCTGTCTGTCTGTCTGTCTGTCTGTCTGTCTCTCTCTCTCTCTCTCTCTCTCTCTCTCTCTCTCTCTCTCTCTCTTTCCATTAACTCTATTTTTTACCATGACCTTAAAAAATCTGTTCAGTGAAACATGATCTCTCTCTCTCTCTCTCTCTTTCCAGATTACACGCCCTTTTACTACAGATCATTCTCAAATAACGATATTGTTCATCTTCCAGCCCAAATCTTACTCGAATAAAATAATCTTACACACCAACAGTAATATTGCTGACATTAACCAGTCCTACCCACCCGGTCTTCCTCATATGACGCGATCTTGCTAAATCAACATTCCTGGTATGACACAATCTTCCTTTAATATTATCTTCCTTATCTTACACCCCTAATCTTGCTGGAAGAATGTGGCCTTACTTCAGATGTCACAGTCTTCCTTTCCTAATCTTCCTCCCCCAGTGATGTAATCTTGCCTATGTAATCGTGCAGTGGCGGACGGTCTGTGCAATATGTTCCCCGGGCCTTTGTGTACCTCAGGGGAACACCCGGTTGAGATCACACGACGAGAGAGAGAGAGAGAGAGAGAGAGAGAGAGAGTGAAAGAGAGAGAGGAGAGACGGGGGCAGGGAGTGAGAAAGGAGACGAGGAGAGTGAGGAAAATGACCGAGGAAGAAGAGGGGAAATTGTGTGGCGGAGGAGAAGAAGGATAATGAAATAAGATGAGAGAGAAATGCGAGGAAGAAAAGATGGCACAGACTGAGAGGAAACAATAGAATGAAAAAGAAAGTAACAGTGAAGCGAAGGGTGAAAGAAAGCGAGGAAAGAGGAAAAATGAGTGAAGAAAAGTGAAAAAGGAAGAGGAAGGAGAGGAGAATGGGAAGAAGAGAGAGTTGAGGGAGAAGTAAGAGTGAAAGGGAGGAGGAAGAGTAGGCAGAGGCGAATGGAGCAGAAAAACGAAGGAGGAAGAGAAGGAGAAGAGTGGGGAGGAAAGAGTTAAGGGAGGGGTATGAGGAAAATGAAGGCGAGGAGGTAAGGAATGAAATGTGGAGAGGAGGGAAAATTGCAAGACAGGGTGATGGGGGGAGAAGGAGTGGGTGTGGGAGGAGAGGAGGGAGGATAGGGTTGGGGTGATAGATAAACCGACAGAGAACTGTACAAGGAATCAGGAGACCTCCCCCCCCACCAAAAAAAAAAAAAAAACATAAACAGACACATACCTATACAAGGAAACAGAAAGAGACAAACTAAATCAGACACATAGATAGATCGACACAGACCTATAGAAGCAAACAGAAAGAGACACATAGACAGACAGACATATACCTATACATGCACACTGAAAGAGCCACACAAAAACAGACACATAGATAGACATACGCCTATACATCCAAACAGAAAGCAGCACACAAAAGAAGACACATGGATAGACAGACGTAGACCTATACAGGCAAAATGAAAGAGACACACAAAAACAGACACATAGGTAGACAGGCGTAGACCTATACATGCAAACAGAAAGAGAAAACGACAGATATTAGGACTGACAAACCAAAACCCATTCTTGCAAACAGAAAAAGACAATTGCAGACACATAGACAAAGATCTATGCGTGCAAACTGGAAGAGACAGACAGACGTAGAACTACTTACTAAATGCAGAAATAAAGGCATAAGTAGACGCGTTACTCTTGTACGATTAGAGGTCATAGGGCGGGGAAAGACAAACAGAGAAAGACTGATTCAGAGCTGCCTTAATGTATGCAGAAAGTAATACATGTGAAGTAATAAGGGCGAACGGTAATTCTCTCTCTCTCTCTCTCTCTCTCTCTCTCTCTCTCCCTCTCAGCATACCTAAATATAAGAACGAGTTTCCGTTTAGGCTCCAACATGCCGACCGCTAAAATTCAATCCTGCCTTGGCAATAATCAACATGGCTAGATCTAAGCATCCTTGGTGAGGTGAAGTGGGCCGCCTCTCCTGTGGGGTGAAGTGGGCCACCACCTCTGTGGAGTAAAGTAGGCCACCTCCCCTATGAGGTAAAGTGGACCGCCTCTCTTTTGAGGTGAAGTGGGCCACCACCTCTGTGGAGTGAAGTGGGCCACCTCCTCTTTGAGGTGAAGTGGGCCATCTCCCCTATAAGGTGAAGTGGGCCATCCCCTATAAGGTGAAGTGGGCCATCTCCCCTATAAGGTAAAGTGGGCCACCTCCCCTGTGAGGTGAAGTATGCCGCTTCCCCTGTGAAATGAAGTGGGCCTCCTCCCCTGTGAGATGAAGTCGGCCACCTCCCCTGTGAGGTCCTCTCCGTCACTCTTCCTTCCATCCTTCCCCTTGTGCACCATGTCCTTCCATTCCCATCCTTCAAGGTATACTCGGAAATATCTTCCTGAATTCTGGAAAGACAGTGGAGGGAAAAGGGCGGAGGGAAGGGGGAGGGAGCGGCGGGTAGGGAAAGGGAGTGGAGGAAAAGGAAACTGTGGAGGAATGAGAGAGGAGGAAAAGTGGGGAGGGAAGGGAAGGGAGAGGGAGTGCAGGAAAATGAAAGCAAGTGGAGGGAATTTGAGGGTGGAGGGAAGGGAGAGGAGTTATAGCGGGGAGGGAAAAGAGAGGGAGTGGCGGGAAGGGAAGAGAACAGAGTATGAAGATAAAAGGAAAACCAGGGGAAGAAAAGGGAGGGAAAGTAGAAGCGAGGGATGAAGGGGGGAGGGGAAGAAAGATTGGCGAAGGAAGGAAAGGAAAGAGATCAAGAAAAAAGAAAGCAAAGAAGAAACGGAAGGAGGAAGAGTGAGGGGATGAGGGAAATAGGGAAGCAAGTGAGAGGAAGCAAATGAAAGAAAAGATAAACAAGGAAAAAACAGACGAAAAGGGAGGGACGGGGAGTGAGGATAAGCAAGGCAGAGAAAAGAGAGGTGAGGTGGGAAAGAGATAAGAGAACGATAAGAATGATAACAGGTGGGAGAGAATGGGCTTATCGTCAACAATGAGCGACCTCCGTACTATTGATGGATCCGCAGTCTAATTTACGCAAGCACGTGATGAAGTCTCAGTGATAAAAATTCGTGATGTATGATGAAATTTTGTGATATAATGACAAGTGAGCTGCATCATTGTTGTGCATTCTGAAATATTATTAATTTCATAGCGTAAAAATGAGCGTCATAGCTTATAAAACTAGCGAACTAAATATTCATAATGGGTTCTGAACGATTATGTTATGAAGGAGTCACATACATAGAGAAAAGTAAGCTGCATTTGATTTTCTAACCCTCATGGAAAGTGATAATAGATTTCGTGAGTTTTAAGGGGAGTTTTGTTAAGTAGTAGGGGAATGAGTTATATCGTGCTAGTGTGCCCTGATGGGTTATAATTCTAGTATACATAAAAAGGAGTTTTATCATTTATACAGCAATAGTATAGTGTATCATCTTAGTACCCTCTAGATTTTTTTTTTTTTTTGTGTGTGTGAATTATAAAGAAGTGAATTGTATTACTTATTAGTGTCCTAAGCAACATTAATAATTTCGTAAGCAACAATGGAGTGTCGTGATTGACAGAAACGTGAGCCATATTATCTTAGTGTCTTCTGAATAATAACAGCGGACGTGATTTAAGTGCAAAGTGAACGATTTTAAAAGTTTGTGGGTCTATAGTGGAGTGCTGTGATACTGTCACACCTTGAAGGACTTTAAATATCATGTCCCGTTATCTTATGAGGAGTGACATATCTTGCTAATGTCCGCTAATACATTAGTACTTTCGAGACGTGAGATTCTCAATGAAGTATTATTAGTTTCATGAATATCTGAGGGAGTGAGATGAATGATTAGAGACTTCGTGTTTTTCGTGACCGAAGGAGTGACTAGTATCATCGCGGTTCTATGTGAGGGGAACTGGAGTTTCATAGATTATGCTGCACTATGATGGACAAGAAAGTTCGTGAGTAAAGGAATGTGAGTTAGAAGATCCTGGGACCCACTGAAGGATTTTTCGTGACATATAAATCCGTGAGTAACATCGTAAGTACCACCAGTAAGTTAACCACCCTAAAACGTAAGTAGGAATTTCGTGCATTTCACTGAACGACCAGCTTGCCCAAGAATTTCGTCCTTTTGCAGTACATTTCACTTAGCACACTGGTAGAAAATGAGAATGCTACGGTTCACATCCTTTCCATAGCACCTATTCGTGACTAGCACCAAATTCTAGTGTTATCTTTTGTCACAACTACACACTGAAGATGGAGAGATGGCAAACTTAGACCAGATTAGAAAGAAATAGAATAGTAGAAAAGGGAGAAAAAAATACAAAGAGGCGGCAAAGTCTGTGTGTTGGAGGAGTACAGGGGATGTGGGAGGTATGACTGTGGTGTGGTAGTGTATCAGTCTGTGGCTGTGCATACTGTGGTGGTTATGTGTGTGGTATGACTATGCGTGCAAGATGTAATAGATGTGTGTGTGTGTGTGTGTGTGTGTGTGTGTGTGTGTGTGTGTGTGTGTGTGTGTGTGTGTGTTTTAATGTCTTACTGAAGTAATTTTTCTGTTTCCTTGTAGTATCAATATCGTGTGCAAAATTTTGTTGCATTTGTATTAACTCAATAATAATCAAAGTACTAATGAACGATTCACTAAACAAAATGTAATATCGCTGTATTACAAGATATATAACCATCATCATTCAGTCCTTTTGTGCATCAGCATGAGCGTAGTGGCCCGGGGCTAGGCTACTCAGTTCCAACGTTTATGGCTAGGGTGACCAGCTTCACTCGCCCCCGAGAGGCATTATGTCAGCAATAAACCACAAGCAACCCTTGGATGTAACCCCTTGCGATCCCCATAGGATTGGACCGTCTTAACCCACTAGACCACCAGGCGTTATGTGGGTATATGTTTAGCCTACTACCCGGTGTAATAAATGGCTTCCTGGGTTACAGTAAACAATTTCACCGGTAACTCGGCTTAGAGTCACCTCAAGGTAGCAGTGTATCGAGTGAGTGGATGGTGACCCGCCTCTACCTTACACATAATATATCGCCAACTATTGAAAATCCAGTACAAATGGGGTGTAAAATGTCTCGAGACAGGTACCGGTGTGGCTGCGGGTGTTATTGTTGGGCCAATATTTACACAATGCCCTGGTGGGAAGGAGAGAGAGAGAAGAAGGGAGAGAAAACAAGAAGGACAAGATTACGGTGGTAGTAGAGAGAGAGAGAGAGTCCTGTCATTATTCTGCCTCGTAACTGAACCATATGATGTAATGATCAAAATTACATTAATTTAATAAATGATTAGAGGACAGATTCTTTTATCAAGATTTTTTTGATCAGCTCCTATATTATAACTCTCACTCTCCCATGACTCAATTGCAGCTGAATAAAATCGCCAAGCGTTGGCTTGAACAGAAGCAGAAAAAAAATTTAAAATGACGGTTGCTATGCAGGGATGGTAAGAATGCAGAAGCAGCGATGAGTAAAACAAATGCAGAAGACACAGCATTTGAGAAGAGGTTCAGAGTTGTATACCCATTACTATATTCCACGCTGTATTTCCCAAACGTTTGCAGCGGGAGGAATGTAGTAATGGCCACGATCGTGGTAATGGCTATAGAACTATGAATATCCTCCCATCCCAAATACTTTCTTACTTCTGTGTTTGTTCATCTCTTGTTATTGTACCACTTCCATCCGTTTATCTAAACGATAATTATGGAGTAAGATTTTTGCTTTCTAGTTTATGATCTTTTAATGGAAGCTCGCTACCAAATGCCAATAGGCTGTACTGTAAAGCGTCTTCGAACTGTATGGTAATCGCTACCGTCATGACTGCTACAGTTTGCGTAAAATACTTTCATGGAATGTGGCAACACGAATTTGTGGTTTTAATTAGTCTGAGGAAAGACCTGAATGCTAGAGAAAAGTTTTTAGCTTGTAACTCGTGTACTGAAGCTCGAATGCTCCCCTGAGTGTGAAAAGAAACATTCCGCTTGTTAAAAAGCGTCTTGGTGAGTAACACAATCGTGTACGTCATTCTGAATGATGAAGAAAGGAAGAAAAAGAAAGATGAAAACAAAACTAATATTTTTTGAGACCCGATTTAGAGGCTTCTACGAAGGCTATCGGAGTTTTGTGAGTTAACTTTATATTTAAACAGCGAATGTACTTTACAGTAGTTCTATGTTGGCGCTCCCCTTACCTTAAATACAGGAAGCCATTTTAGCGTGCCATCCCAACATAGTAATCGCTACCATAATTACTGATACAAGAATTCTCTCCACCATGAGGGGGTTAACTTACTGACTGCTGGGATATTTCACATGTGATGAAAATCGATTAATTCGGGTCTTTCCGAAAAATTTACAGAAACGTTTACCGAGATAATTGTCTAACCGTTTGACTACCACGATGCATTTACTGTAATCTGACAAAGATCCCTAACCCCTTTCAGCTCGACTGATGGCCAGTGTAGTGTGACTGGAGGGCTGATTTGACTACTAACCAAGGAGAGTCATTGCTGCCTCGTAACTAAGGTTCATCGAATTTCATGCACCCATAACTAAGTAGTCTGTTCAGTTTGTGGAAGTGGCCCACCTTCGCCAGATGAAAACAAACCAAAGATATGTCTCACTTAACTCCTTACGTCTTTTATCAGTTTATGCTTGATTTCAGTTCTCTTTGTGGAAACCTCTAGCAGTGATTGGGCAACTGATGGCTCTATCTAACTTCTCAAGCTGGAAAAGTTTCTTTAAAACTGAGAAAACCGCCTGGCGATAGCACGAATAAAACTAAAAATCCACCATCTGAATAAAACTGTTAAAATCGTCTGACGTTAGCTTGACTGAAGCACTTTTAAGTGTGTATAAGGCAACGAAAGTGTAAATCGGTAAAACTCTCAACTATTGTAATTAGTCTTACCCCCCAAAAATATCTTTTGAGTTGGCCTGAGGAAAATACCGCAGTGCGACCACAGAAGGCAAAACTTAAGCAATGTATTTGTGCTTATGTTGTGGCCTCGGGTTCACGTGGACTTGAACACAATGGACTGTAGGCTGAAATTACGAGCCTCATGCAGTCCTGCATCCTCCATACTGGGGATTGGGAGGGGACCGGGGGGATTTATGTATAATCAGGCAACGGAGCAAACAGGTTATTTCAGTGCCATCACGTGAAGGCGTCCCTCTCCAATGATGCAATGAGAGTAGTTGTCCTACTTGTACGATTGTTGATCAGTTTCCAATAGCAGGTCAAATGCTTGCAAACCACAGTTCCATATATATTAAAAAAAATAATGGAAGTACCCTCCATCATCATCATTGTTATAACCATCATCACCACGATCAAGATAATCACCATTATTATCAGCAGCATCGCCACCGTCATATTTATAATCATCATTGTCTTACGGGATTATGGCGTCTGGCAATAGATAGATAGATAGACAGATTGTCATAATCATCAACAACATACTGATGACGATAATGATGATGATGATGATGATAATGGCTGTCATTCCTAGTGTTATAAGTGGGACGGGCAGGAAGCTGAATCAGGAACAGGAAGTACAAAAATACGAAAAACTTTCATGTATAATATCCATTAAAATGGGTCATACAACCTTTCACGAGTCAGTAGGTCTCCACGCCACAATTTGGAGGTCGCCTGTACTTGCGTAGCTTCTTTATTTGTTTCTTCTTGTTCTTGTTCTTCATCTTTTCTTCTTAATTTCCCTTTTCTTCTCCTCCTTCTTCTTCTAATTCTTTTTCTTCTTCTTCTTCCCAAAACTCTTCAGTTTGTCGTCATTCCTTTATTTCTTCACTAATTCACTTTATACTTGTTACAGTTTTTCTTTGTTCACATAACCTCAGACACCGTTTTCACTTTTTTTTCAAATTTAGGTCTTTTAAAAGGCTTTATGGGGTCAAAGGTCAACCCAACAAACCCACAAATTTTAGGATCCTGTGTTGTATGTTCATTAATCCTCTTAGCAATTTGCACACAAGCATGCCGCTGTACTATAGCTGTGTGGAGACCATCCTGCACTCCCTTGATTATGTTGGCAATTCTTCAGTTAGGCATGAAAACAGTAACTTCGGGGATGGGAGACCAAAATGAAGTAACACATCTATGTCAACAGAACAACAACAATAATGATAATAGTAGTAGTAGTAATAATAATTGTAATAATAATATAATAAAAATAGTAATATCTTCATTATCATCACCATCATCATCATCACTGTTCCAGTAGGGTTAGCTGCATCTAGAAGCGAAAATGGAATACCCAAAGTAAAAGTTCTCATCATAAAGCTCATTATTATCATCCTCCTAACATAATTTCTTTTTCATTAGTTAGAAAACTATCTATCTATCATCATCATCATCATCATCATCATCATCATCTTGATCACCACCACCTTCATCTAGTTGCTAGTTTCCATTGTTTCTAGGTGGCTGCACACACACACACACACACACACACACACACACACACACACACACACACACACACACACACACACACACACACACACACACACACAATCATTATCCTCCTTCTCCTTCTCTACATCATCGCCAACACCATAATCATCGTCCTTTCAACATCTTGACCCAATTTTCAACCATTTTAAAAAGGATTAAAGGTATAAAGATTAGTATTCCCACCCTCGTTGTCAGCGTTGTAACTATCACCACCATCACCACCACCACCATAACCCAAGTGGGTCAGGAAACATCTACAAAAAGAAATATGAAGGGAAATGGTTGAAGCTATCATCATCATCATCATCATCATCACCTAACTTTCCCACTTCCAGAAAAAAGGATAAAGAAACCACAAAACTCGAACATGCATACACAAAGTTCCCACCAAGACGGCGGTCAAGAAAAGTTGGGTGAGGACAAGGGGGGGTGGGGAGCTTATCGCCACTCTACCTGATTCTCACTCGCTGGAATATTTTTGTTAGTGTAGTGGGTGTAGTGGATTTAAAAGGCAATTTGGGTGAGGGTCAGGTGTCGTTCGTAACGGTTCGAATCCCTAAGAGACCGCCATCTTGGTGGGAATTTTGTTTATGCATGTTCGAGTTTTGTGGTTTCTTTATCCTTTTTTCTGGAAGTGGGAAAGTTAGGTGATGATGATGATGGTGATGATGATGATGATAGCTTCAACCATTTCCCTTCATATTTCTTTTTGTAGATGTTTCCTGACCCACTTGGGTTATGGTGGTGGTGGTGGTGATAGTTACAAAGCTGACAACGAGGGTGGGAATACTAATCAAAGTTTCTGATCACGTCATGTCAGTGGTTATCATGTTAGACTGGAATATTTTCAGGTAGTGAAGTGGTTGGATGAAGGTTAGTTGTCGTGTCTGCATCAGTTCACCTAGAGACAGCTGTGTGCTGGGGAGGGATTCCTTCATGTGGTGGCACCGATACAACCATGCGACTCCACTGCCCGGTCATACAAGTGTTCCTTTACTCCCTCCTTATCCCCCGGTAGGAGGATGGTGGACAGTAAGAGGACAACTTCAGCCTGCAGTCCACCAGGTTCCGTTTCATATGAGCCTGGGGTCACAGCAACAACTACGGAGACGGCTGGAGTTTCTCCTAACATGTAATGCCACTAAGAGATGTAGGCCGGTCACCTACCCAGAATGTTCTGCAATACGGACATAGGCATCGCTGCATGGGACTTTATTTTTGCCAAATTTTCGCTGGAAATGTTAGGGTCTAATTTTAAAGTATGTAAATGATGAGTGAATGGACATGTACAGTTTCATTTGGTACTCCTTTATTGTTCTACTTTTGTGTTCTTCCGTTCCAGGGCCCTACAAATCTTATTTACTAGGACGATGATGATGATAATGATGATGATGATGATAGTTTATCCTCCACCAATATTTTCCTGATTCTTTAAGTACCTGGAAACAGAATGTCGTTGATGATAACAGTTTAATATTATTATCTCGCCCGGACGGAGTTAGACGAGGTATTGGTTTTTGTCGAGTTAATTGTTTGCTTGTTTGTTTTTGTTTGTCTGTTAGCAACATTACGGAAAAACGGTTGAATGAAATTACATGAAATTTTCAGGATATGGGCACTGATCCCCAAAGAAAGTGAATAAATTTTGGAGGTAATCGAGTGGCCCTGAAAGGTCAAAATCAAGGTCACGGATTTTCAGAGGGCTATAAGTTGAAAACGGTTGAAGATAGAGATATTTACTATTAGGAACATACAGGAACTCGTAATATGGTCTTTCATTTAGCACCAAGACCTTTGACCTTGAATGAACTTGAAAGGTCAAACTCAAGGTCATGGGTATACAGGGAGCTATAACTTGAAACTGGTTGAAGATAGAGAGATATTTACTATTATCAACATATAGGAAATCCCATATGGGTTTTTAATTGATACCTTGACCTTTGACCATAAGTGACCTTGAAATGTCAAACTCAAGGTTACTGATATTCAGGGGGCTATAACTCGAGACTCGTTGAAGCCAGAGGTATTTATTATTACCAAGATATAGTACGTCTCATATGGGCTTTCATTTGGCAGCATTACCTTTGACCCTGAGTGACCTTCAATGGTCAAAAGCAAGATCACGGATTTTCAGAGAGCATAACTTGCAAACATTTGTCCCATCACCTTAGACTTTAATTGTGCACTGACACTTAATGGCAGAAAGATGTCACTGTTTAACAGCAATAAAATAGCTGCTGTCAGGGGAGGTTTGTTTTGCCTGGCACAACTTATACATTATTTGTTGTTGATTTTATTGTTCCTTAACCTCGGTCTGTCTTACCTAGCAACCACAGATAAGCAACTGCTTCTGTGGGGCTTTCCTACAGGTACAATAATGAGCGCCGTACATACACCGTGTGTGGATCTGGCGCCCTGTAGTAGCAGACAGAGCCTCACCAGAGATGAACTAGGGTCCTTCCCACGGCTTGCTGCTTGAAAAAATGGAGATTTGGCTCCCGGGAGGATGCTGCAGCTGCTTCATCCAGGGTGCACAGTGCCACTACGTGTAGGCTTCTCATCAGCGTCTGTACATTATTTGTATTGGTTGAATATTGACAAAGTTTAAGTAAGTAACACACAAACGACTGTTAATGTACCACATCTGCAAAAATTAATCTGGAAAGGGACAGGAAGTGGCAAGGAAAATGAAACTCATAATTTACCAAAACTTCATCAAACAGCAACTGCCAGTCCCATGTTACTCTCTCCCAGGTGTAGGGACCCGAGGCTAGGCTGACGTATTGTGAGTAGACTTTCTGCCTACTTCCCTTCTTCATCATCATCATCAGCAGCAGCAGGAGCAGCAGCAAAGAAAACATATCAGCCAAATTCCCATCATCATCATCATCATCATCAGCAGCAGCAGCAGCAGCAGCCAGCAACAGCATCAGGAGCAGGTGCAGCAGCAAAGAGAACATTACCAGTCTTCTTATCATCATCATCAGTTAATACTCGTAACAGATTACCAGCTTACTTCCCATCATCATCATCATCATCATCCCACTTCATACCAACAAATGAGGCGAGTATGATAAAAACACACACACACACACACACACACACACACACACACACACACACACACAAAATACTGAGGCACCAGGGAGTCTCCTAAGGCCACGAGTCAATATCGCCTTGAATATTATATTTATGTGATGGGGAAACTGGCTGGATGAGAAATTGAGGTGAGGTGGCCCCACTCCGGGGTGAAGGAGGTCAGATGGAGGAAGATGCTGAGAGAGAGAGAGAGAGAGAGAGAGAGAGAGAGAGAGAGAGAGACAGAGAGAGAATCTTCTTATAAGCTGCGTTATCTTTTACATGGCGAGGGGATTTTTTTTTTCTTTAACAGTGGTTATTTTTTTTACCTCTCTCTCTCTCTCTCTCTCTCTCTCTCTCTCTCTCCCTCCAGTTACTGCTTCCCCTGCATTTTCTAGCGACAGACACATCTTTCCCCCTAGTGGTGGAGGATGTTTGTATTTACTTGACTGTGTTGTCTACTATGTAACTCTATGCTATCTGATTTTTAATATTCCTTTTAGCATTCGACTATGATCATAGCCTTAACAGCCTGTTCCCTGTGGTCTAGCACTCCTCCCACGTACCACACACCTTCTACATGTCACCACTCCTGCGCTAACACCCACCGTCCATACTGAGTACACACTAGGACTGTCTCATTAGAAGCTGGAGCATTGGTACTAGCGGAGGTATTAATGCATGTCGGTGGGTCTTGTGGTAGATCAGTAAAATCTGCATTAGTGAATTTCAGATCCTTCAGATGTTTCCTACCTCAACCATGGATCGAACTTGTGTCCACTGGAACAGCACACCACCTCTAATCCACCGGGCACAACCTTTCCATTGCTGCTGTCAAATACTGAATTACTGATTGACTAGTTTTGATTACGAACTTTTTTTCCAGAAATAAATCTTTAAATCTTTCTTTTACCAGGAGGAGCTGTTTTTTCTTCTCTGTTTTTGGAATGTTGCTTACCTTTCCTTACGAGCGAGAAATTTCTAAATCTATGTTTTGTCTTCTTTTTATTTTGGTTTCGGTGGCCATGTCCTTAGTTACTGGATTAAAACTGGAGAAACTTGATGGATGTAATGATCAGGATTTTTATATCGAATTAATTCGATTTTTCAGTGCATGAAAACAGTTCATCATCATTATTATCATTATATCTTCATCATCATCATTATCATTCATCATCGTCGTCACCAGCATCACGTCACCATCATCACATCATCGTCATCCTCAACATTAGTTCACCATCACATTCACAGTTCTTCCTACACTCACTTGATAATGAGAATTGTACAGCTTGTCCTTCTGACCCTTTGTAAGACAGCAAGGGAAGACTGTCTGCATCCACAAATGAACGGATCTTGTATTGGGCTCTCTTTTGTATTTTTTATTTTCTTGGAAGGAACGGTTTACTGGTTAACGGCCTTTGGTTCCTTCTTCCTTGCATTAAAAAACAAATAGTAGGTATTGTTTTGTTTTATATTTTTTTATTATTATAATCTAATCAACCCTAGGCCTCACGTGTCCTAGCCTAACCCTGATGCCTGCCTAAATGTTGGATTGAAGTTAAGAGGCAGAAAAAATGAGAAAACAAATGTATATACCTCTGCCTATTTATCTGCCTGTCTATCTATCCATCTGCCTGTCAGTCTGTCTATCTGCCCACCAGCCCATCCGTACATCTGCCTACGAACCTATCTATCTAGACCTCTGTGGGAATGCATGTTTAAATGGTTAACTAAAATACCCTAAAATTTGTTAGAACACTGTAGCAGCCTTATATGAATTCCAACAGTCACCTCCCACAAAATATACCCCTCCCCAGCATACCAACCCCCATCCCCCACCACTCCCATCCCCACCCGCAGAATATTCCCCTCTCCGGCATACTAACCCCCCATCCCTTACCACTACCACCCCCACCCGCAATATATACCCCTCCCCAGCATACCAACCCCCAACCCCTACCAGTCCCACTCCACCCACAAAATATTCCCCTCCCCGGCATATCAACCCCCAACCCCTACAACTCCCACCCCCATCCATTACTTCCCGTCCCCCCCCCCTCCGTCACCCCTCCTCAGCACCCTGTCCACACTGCAGTTACAAACACCCTAGACTTCACCCTTAACGCACAACTATCTGCACTTTTTCTTTTTTTCACAGTTTCTTAGTTGTAAAGAACGTGCCAGCAAGCAACACGTATGTAGTGAGAATATACTGCATTTGTTTACTATGATCGTTCACATTTGAACGTGTTCGAGGAAAACCGAAACGAGGAAACAATCTACCAGTCTATCTATCTATTGCCAGACGCCTTAATCCCGTAAGGGGTGGCCACAAACAATTCCCCTTCATGTCACCCTGTCCCCCGCCGTTTCATTGCCCTGCTCCCAGGTTACACCCCTCTCTCATATACCTCTCCACTCCACCCCTCCATCTCATCCTTGGCCTCCCCCTCCCTCTCCCCCCCTCCACCTCACTCACATTCACTCTCCCCGTCAGTCTTTCGCTCTCCATCCTCTCCACATGGGCAAACCACCTCAGTGTGCTTCTCCTAACGTTTCCTATCACATCCACATCCACATCACAACGCTCCTTCACTTCCTCATTTGTCAGTCTGTCTCTCCATGTGACTGCACATGCTCCTCTAAATAACTCATTTCCACTGCTCTCACTCTTCACTTCTGTCCCTCCAACAAGGTCCAAGCTTCACTTCCATACTTTAGAGTCGGTATCACAATACTGTCATGTAGTAGCTTTTACACTTCCATGCCCACTTTCCTGTTTCTTATCACTGCTTTCAAGGAACCAGCAACCTTTCTTCCCTGTTGCACCCTTTCATGCACTTCACCCTCCAAACTTCCATCCTTACTCATCACACTACCTAAGTACTTAAAACACACTCACATTTTCCATTTCCCCTTCATCCAGCCTCACTGTACATTCATTCACTGACTTCACTTCTTTCGACGACCATAACTTTACTCTTCCCTATATTCACCTTTAGATTCCGTTTCTTACACACTCTCTCAAACTCAGTCACCAAGCCTTGCAGCTCCCCTTCGTCTTCACTTAACAACACGGTATCATCTGCAAACAACAGTACAGGTAGTTTCCTAACACTGCCCTCTCTCACTAGAGCCGCTCTTACATCCACGGCCCTACCTTGTATCTCTTTTATAACCCCATCCATTCACAGATTGAACAACCATGGAGACATGACACATCCTTGTTTCAGTCCAACCTTCAGATAGAAAAATTTACTCAGTTCACCATCCACACGCACTGCAGCCTTAGCACCGTCATGCATACTCTTCACGGCATTCAACAACTTCCCATTTACTTTATATTCTTAATATTTCCCTCATTCCTTGTCTATCCACCCTGTCATATGCATTCTCCAAATCCATGAATGCCGCATAAAACTTTTTTCCCTTCTCTAGAAACTTTTCCACTAAAGATCCAAGAATGAATATCTGATCTACACAACCTCTTCCCTTCCTAAAACTTCCCTGTTCTTCTCCAGCTAATTCCTCTGTTATTTCCTTAACTCTGTCAATAAGTATCCTACCATTTACTTTTCCTATTACACTAAGAATACAAATGTCCCTGTGATTATCACACACTTCCTTTTCCCCTTTTCTTTTATACAGGGGAATAATTATACCTGACTTCCAATCCTTCGGGACTTTACCTTCCTCCCAGGCCAATCTGCACATCTTCCATATCCATTCTACTACTATCTCTTCCCCATGCTTCAGCATTTCACCACACACTCCATCCATTCCTGGGGCTTTTCCCATTTTAACACTCTTATTGCTTCCATAACCTCCATCCTACTGATTTCTTCCTCTCTTTTCACATCCCTCCTTCTCCCAGCCATTCCCCAGCCACTTATACTTTCATTACGTTCATTCTCTATGTTCAGCATTTCCTTAAGGATTTCTCTCCATCTGCTCACTTTTTCTCTCTTCTCCACTAGTAATATACCATTTTTATCTTTCACTCCCCAGATAACTTCTCTGGCACCCTGTCTAATTTTCTTTACCTCTTTCCAGAACATTTTCTTACATTCCCTCCACTTTACACTCAAGTTCCTTCCAAATTCCTCATCCACTCTCTTCTTACTCTCTCTTATTAATGTTTTCACCTTTCTCTTCCTCTCTACATAAAACTCTCTCTTCCGTCTCTCAACTTCTTCCACACCTCTGTTTCTAATCCATTCACTATATGCTTTCTTCTTTTGTGCCACAGCCTCGCTCACCTCTTCATTCCACCATGCTGTTCTCTGCACCCCCTTTCGTCTTCTTTTCACCCCACACACCATCTCACGTGCTGTACAGATTTCTTCTGTGAATGTCTTGCAAACACCTTCCACGTTCCCCATGTGCTCCAATCTATATTTACCGAATCGCTCCTCCACTTCCCTCTTATAGTCTGCCTTTTTTCCATCCTCTTGCAACTTTTCCACTCTCCTTGTATGTACTACTTCCTCGTGTCCTTCCCTTCCTCTATTTCTCCATTTTATGTGGACTTAAAATCTGACCACCACCACGTGGTGGTCCGACAGTCCACTCCCCCAACCTCTATAAGCTCATGCATCAGTTACACACCTTCTCATCCTTTCATCCACACACACATAATCAGTCATTGCCTTCCGTTCATTCAATTCACCACCCACCTTTCTCATCACTCGCCATGTATACCTGTGGATCATTTTGTGCTTGAAGAGGGTATTAGCTATCACCAACCCCCTCCCGGCACGAATGTCCACTAAAGCACTGTCATTCTCATCCATCTCTGCAGGCACACCCCACTCACCTACTACTCCATCCACCTTCCCATTCCCTACTTCTCCATTCACATCTACAATCAAAAACACTCTCTCATTCCATTCAAACTTTTCCATGCACACTTCCACATTCGTCCAGAACTCTTCTCTCACTCTGCTTGCACGATCTCGCGTTGACGCATACACGCACACAATCGCCCACATTTGTAGTCCAACTTTCAATCTTACTCACACGATTTTCAAACCAATCAATCCATACTCTCGTATATTCTCCCTCCATCTGCTGCTCACAACAATACACACTCCTAGGAATATTTCAAAACGGTACTAACAACTGCTGAAAAGTTGTCAATAAAAAAAATTGCATTCACACATTTCCGGGCGAGGATGAAGGTGGATTTTTTTTTTTTTTTTTTTTTTATGTAAGAAGAAGGAACCAATGATAGAAAAAAAATGAAAAAAGTCATCGTTCTATGACAATCATACAGATGAGAGACGGCATTCAAGATCCGTTCATTTCGAGATCCCTGGAAGTTGTAAGCAGGGAAAAGACAGACTAGGTTTAGTTCCCGGTTGGACGCCGATTTTGCGCTTCTCCACCCAGTTAACAAGGGCACTGGAATACGTTCCACATCACCCTTTTGCCTGGTTATATGGTTATCACCCAGCGTTGTAAACGGTTTCCTGGGTCACAGAAAACCTTTAGGCTTGTAAAATAGATATTCAGTGGTTTTGTTCACTACTATATCGAACTAAGACATCCGGTCTTGTTTACATTACACACACACACACACACACATATATATATATATATATATATATATATATATATATATATATATATATATATATATATATAATGTGCCCGACCCTGGGCATAGGCTTCACAGCCTGCTATCAAGGCCCAGCAGTCCTCCTACATACCATACACCTCTACATGTCACCACTTCGGCGCTAACACCCACCGTCCATATTGCATACATGCTAGGGCTGTCTCATACAGGACTGGTGTATTGGTATTAGAGGGAATATTTTTACGACATGTCGGCGGGTCTTCTGGTAGATCAGTAAAGCCTGATCTAATGAAATTCAAATCCTTAAACTGTTCCCTGCCCCAGCGTGGATTTGAACCCGGGTCCGTTAGGACCGCAGGCCACCTCTCTACCGATTGAGCCACCACCTCTATTTATCAGTCTTTATCTAACTATCTATTTATGAAATTGTTTACTTATCTGTAAAACTCTTTACTTATCAGTCAATGATTCTGCATGTGTTTCTCTATCTATATATCTACATGTATGCATATACATACATGCATACATACATACATTTATATATACCACCACATGCATTCTGTATGTAATTACCTTTACTGTATGCACGCTTGAGGGCTGCTCAGATCAAATTACAAAAGTACACATATCCTTCCCTAGGTCATCGCCAGGCAATCCCCTTTTCCCATTGCAAAACACCGGCCGATCATTCCCGTCACCCATCCGTCTTGCCTCCACACAACAAACAACCAATCAAATGTCCGGAGCCGCGCCGGGACGGAAGACAAAGTTCGTGGAAAAACACGCTAATAATAAATTAAAAAAAAAAAAAAAAGCACACAAACTCTGGAATAGATTGTTTACTGACTTGCAGGGTCGGTGGGAAAAGTTGTGTCCTG
>NC_136992.1:7851032-7861032 GCF_032717465.1 Coenobita brevimanus | reverse complement strand
TTCCGTCCTTATTTCACGTAGCACCATGGCAGAAAGAGTATTACGGCTCCACATCTTATCCATAGCACTTCTCTGGGACTAGAATCATATTCTTGTGCTAAGCTATTTTTAAAACTTAATATTCAAGACAGGGAAAATAATGACAATTTTAAACCAGGTTGGCGAAGAAAAAGTTAACTATGGCTGCACTTCACTGGTGTAGATACACCGATCACTATGATGGATATTCTTCACAGCGAGAAGGCAGGGTTCTTTCAAAAAAAGTATTTTTTAGTTGCCTCAAAATATAACTAAGAAGTATGGAGAGTGGATGCAATGGACTTTTGTCGCCCTTGTAATTGCAGGCAGAGAGAAATTGAAGCTTCAGTCTCATCAGACACGAAGCCTCGTGTTCCATACTCCTTTTGGTGAGTATGTACATCGACTGATTCATCTTTAGGGAATTCTTGCTGTATAGCCAATCATTACCGCTATCCGAGCCCTATTTTCCACTGCTGTACAATCGCCGTCGCTTATAAATACTACAGTGGGTGGTGTTTTCGAGGTTTCTTGTGACACTATACTACTTTTTCACTTTTTTGTCTTGAATGCTGAGTTGTGACAATAGATTAACACTTGATATGGTGCTAATCACAAAGACGTTTTATATCAAGGATGCCGAGCTAAATTATAGTCTCATTCTGTTATTCAGCTACGTGAAATTTGCTGCAAAAGGACGGAAATCTGGGTCAAGTTAGTGTAAAAGAACGTACAGTGTATTTGTTTATCTCACTGTGTTGAAACTTCCCCGTTATTGAGGTCACACGACAATAGACGACAGACGAACTGCAAATACTATACATGTGCCACGTTTGACCCCAACACCCCAGCACTATCAGTATTTATAAGTGAAGGTGACTGTACATAAGGAGAACAAGAAAGGCCTGATGATATTATTCAGTGCACGGGAAAATGAGATATTAGTTTAGCCATATCTGTATAATTCTATGTAGCTGGTGGTCTAGTGGCCGAAAGCAACGGCCGGTGTAAAGGTAAGAAATTGTTGACAAAGATTCAAATCCGTGAGAGGCGGCTGAAGGCTTTTTGTTCTTGTACTGTCACCAGGTAGTGTTCGCTGGCTGGTTGCATTTTAATGTGCTTGATTAGCCTTGGGTCTCTATACCTCGTAAGAGGTTATAAAATGACGTTTGTTACTTCTGTTTTCACATTCTCCAGTACCCTCCCTTAGTGCAGTACCAGCATAAGTAACAACTCATAAACAGTCCACTCTGGCCTCACGAATACAGAGCCTCGCACCACAGCACAATTACTCACCTTATGCATTTCGCCTTCACAACACTCGCAGTCCTTCAACACAGCCTCAACAAAGCATCTATACGACCTCCCAACTAAAGCAACAAGTTCCGGTAATCCACTGGGTTTATGTGCAGACGAGCCTTGGGTCACAACAACATGGAAGACAACAACATATTCACTAGTACTCAGAGCATTTTGATCTTTGTTATATATTAACTTTCTTTTTGCCTCCCTCGCAACCCGAGCAATTCCTGCTTCTCTTCCACTTACACCGCCCAGACTTTGCACACTATCCTCCCACCTCTCATTCTTCCACCTCCTTTCCCTCTTACTAACATTAATCTGTGTGTGTGTGTGTGTGTGTGTGTGTGTGTGTGTGTGTGTGTGTGTGTGTGTGTGTGTGTTTTGCTATGAATATGTTACCAGACAAAGAACATGGTGTTGAAGAGGGCAGTGTGCAATTAAAAATATTGCTAGATACACACAAAATGTAACATTCTGCAGTCACACCTCATACAGCCACATCTAACAAATCGCACCACACCTAACACTGCCACATCTCACACTGTCACAGCCAAACACCGCAACACCAGATACTGCCACACCAAACACTGCTTCATGTTATTATTATTATTTTTTTTTATGTGTCCAACTCTGGGCATAGGCTTCACAGCCTGTTATCAAGGCCCAGTAGTCCTCCTACGTACCATACACCTCTACATGTCACCATTTTCGGCGCTAACACCCACCGTCCATATTGAATACATGCTAGGGCTGTCTCATACAGGACTGGTGTATTGGTATTAGCGGGGGTGTTTTTACATGTCGGCGGGTCTTCTGGTAGATCAGTAAAGTCTGATTTAACGAAATTCAAATCCTTAAACTGTTCCCTGCCTCAGCGGGGATTTCAACCTGGGTCCGGTAGGACTGTAGGCCACCTCTCTACCGATTGAGCCACCGCCTCTCCCACTGCGATACCTCACACACAGCACCCAACACCGTTACTTACACTGCAGTACCTCACACACTGCACCCAGTACTACAACGTACACTGCCACACCTCACACACAGCACCCAATACCATTGCTTACACTGCAACACCTCTCACACAACACCCAATACCATAACTTACACTGCAACACCTCACACACAGCTCCCAATACCATTGCTTACACTGCAACACCTCTCACACAACACCCAATACCATTGCTTACACTGCAACACCTCTCACACAACACCCAATACCATAACTTACACTGCCACCCCTCACACACAGAACCCCGTACCATCAATTACGCTGCAACACCTCAACACCTCACACACGGCACCCAGTGACATAATATACACTGCAACACAACACACACACAGAACTCAGTACCACAACTTACACTGCTTCACCTCACACACAGCACCCAGTGCCATAATGTACACGACATCACCACACACACAGCTCCCAATACCATAATATTCACTACAATACCTCACACAGCACCCAGCGTCATAATATACACTGCTACACCACACACACAGCACGCAATACCACAACTTACACAGCAACACCTCACACAGCTCCCAGTGCCATAATATACACTGTCAGTAAAAGATGAGTAAGTTAATTAAGGTTACCCCAATGTGTTTGATGACGGGTTACACATGAAAGGAAACACACACACTCCTGCAGCAACTCATCCACATACAATGATCAGACGTAAACCCGAACAAAGATATGGCCCCCATCTCTTTCTCAGTATTATTACGGTATTACCATTTACGATGTGATTTCATTTCCCTCTAATTTTATTGATTTGTTATGGAAGTAAACTGATAAAAATGATCAGAATAACAATGATAATGAAGAGCATGGTGATGATGATGATGATGATGATGAATATTTTACTATCTTCCACCGCTCAGATGATGGGCAGGAGACGGTCAATGGTATGGCTGGTGGTGATGGTGACGTGTATGAGTGTCATTGCGCTTCTACGCCTCAGTCTGCTCTCAGGTCAGTTCTCGGTTGTTGGGTGCGCTGAGCCGACCCGCGATTTCTTTTAATTTGCCATTTTCTATCTTTCTTTCTTTTTTTTTTCTTTTTTTTTTTTTTTTTTTGCGTGAGTGGCGCTGTCAGTTGATTTTATGCAACCTATAAGCGACCCTTCGTAGTGAAGACGATGGATATGCTGTGCCGTTGACTATAATGTACATGTTTTTTACTGCATTATTAGGATTATAAACCTTCTCTCTCTCTCTCTCTCTCTCTCTCTCTCTCTCTCTCTCTCTCTCTCTCCATGTGTGTGTGTGTGTGTGTGTGTGTGTGTGTGTGTGTGTAAACGTGTACATTACTGTCCTCTAAGAGAATGTTTGCCTGCCACCGGTATGTTTACTTAGCTTTGTATAAATAAAAGTGTGGTATGAAGCGACTTTAGAAGGACCATCAACATTACTCTTATCCATGCCATTCATAGGCAGGACTGCGCCACTTATCCATATAAAAATAAAACCAATCACATACTCACGTGTCTGGATATCCCGCATATGTACAGTTTTGTACAGTGTCTTATGTACAACAAACCATGCGTTCTCCTTCACATTTCACATTCACACACACACACACACACACACACACACACACACACAAGTAGACAGACAGACACACACACACACACACACACACACACACACACACACACACACACACACACACACACACACACACACACACACACACACACACACAAACACATACAACCCCCATATCCGACAAGCCCAACTGTGTACTTAATAACTTGCATCAATTCATAATATGTTATTCCTAATAATGATCGTTCAACCCCCCTCCCCACACACACACGATACCTCTCCCATATACCGTGTCTGGCAGCTAACGAGGCCATCCGTCTGTGTCAGTGCTGGTGCTAATTATGCTCCAATCAAGACTAAGTGTGGCGCCTGTGTACCTCAGGGATTTGCTGGGATGTGTGTATGTGTCGAGTGTTGTGCTAAGTCGACGTCATTAAGGCTTGTGCGCTCTCTCCAAGTGGTGTCAGAAATTACAATCGGTTTGTTTTTATCTGACCTAACTGGGCCACTTACTCAAAATCATGGGTCCGTTTACGCTTTCTTACATGGTGTGAGAAACTATAGTCTGTTTGTATTTAGCTCACATTCTGGGTCACCTCCACAGTTTGGATTCTAAGTCGTGGCGACATAAAATTCGATGATAGTTACGAAGTATGAATGAGTCTCCTTAGATACTCATCAAATCGCTGTCCTTTCATATAACAGTCACCAGCTGGACTTAAATCTTCGTCATGTTAGGGAAAGAACAGCGACTGGAGGAAGATCCTGCCCAACTAACCAGAATTACTCAGGATGTCTGGACTCTTGGTTCTTGTGTCCGAAATGCCATCGTGTGAGGGATCTACTGACCTGGACTGTACACAGGATCAACACGGCATCAGACAGGAAAGGCCTGATGATGCCCTAAGTAATCAGTACAGCTGGTGATGCCCCAAGATGAATAACAGGATTGATCTTAATGTGCATACTGTATAATAACAATACCAATTGGAGAAGGTTATCAGCGAGCACAACGACTCCTAGCCCTAGCTTTGACCTTGATTTGTGACCTTGACCTCTGATTGACCTGCACCAAAATCAAATCCCTTCATCTCATCCACACACATGGGGTATAGGCCAAGCTGGAAAGAAATCCCAGCCGCAGTTCAGTAGTGATCTTTACCACCATATAATTTGACCTTGAGCTGGGACCTTGACCTTTGACGATAATCATCATCATCATCATCATCATCATTATAATAATCATCATCATCACATCATCATCATCATCATCATTATCATTATCATCATCTAATCCTATGTTGCCCCATTAGGAGCGTAGGAGCTCGGGGCTAGGCAAGTTGGTCCTGACATTTAAGGTGAGTGTGACCAGCCCCACTCATCCTGAATGGCATTACGTGAGCAATAAACCACAACCACCCCTTGGATATGGAAACCTGCACAGGCTCAGTCAAGCTAGAGCCCCTTAATTACAGACTAAACCACCAGGCGCCAATAATAATAATCCATCCATCCATTCATCATCCAATCCTATATTGCCCCATGAGGAGCGTAGGAGCCCGGGGCTAGGCAGTTGGTCCCGACATTTAAGATGAGAGTGAAATTATAATAATGATAATAATAATAATAATAATAATAATAATGATAATAATAATAATAATAATAATAATAATAAAATTTAATCTCTTCTTAACAGACTCACAGGCAGTGTATGCAACAATTTTGATATAAATCGGATCAGAAACATTTCCTTAACACAGATGCATTAATACAGATATAGACACAAAAACAAAAATCCACTCCACCATCCTAGTTACGCCTTCGATGTGGCAAACTATGAGTAAGTCAGGTTACAGTGATCATCATCATCATCATCATCGAATTTGAAATACATCATGGGATTGTCTTGAATGCCGGGATGTCAGCGTCGGCAAATATTGTCAGACGTTTTTCATTATCCATCGTCTGTGGTGTCAGACTAGTTCGTGCGGAATATTCACCCTTTTTTTTCTTTTCCCCGTATGTGTGCAAGTTGACATGGAATGCACAGGACCCGTATTAGGACACAGGGCTTGAGTACTGTATGCCAGGCAACATTAAGGTTTAACGCATGGAGATTAGCCTATATTCAGCTATCTATGTACCTAAAGATAGATAGATAAACATATGGACAGATAGACAAGAAGGCAGATAGAGAGATAAGATAGACTGCAGAAACACAGATAGATAGATAAATGGATAGACAGATTTATAGACAGACAGATAGATATATATAGATAGTCTGATAGACAGACTGATAGTCTGATACACAGACAGACAGATAGATAAGTACTTTCGTCTGAAATGGAGAGGGGAAGCAGAAAGCATATTGAAAGCCTGGAGGGAACCAATACGAGGCAGTTGATCAAGAGGAAGGCAAAGGCTGAGGTGGAGGGATGAAGTGGAGGGCGGGCGTGAGTGGAGATGGAGAGGAGTTAAAGAGGAAGGCAGGGACTAAGGTGGAGAGATGGTGTAGAGAGAAACATGAATAGAGATGGAGAAAAGATCCAGAGGAAGGCGGAGACTTCGGTGGAGGGATGGAATGGAGGAAGACGTGAGTGGAGACGAGAAGGAGATCAATAGAAAAGCGGAGGCTGAGGTGGAGGGACGGCTATGGAGACCTTTAGACAGAGACTTGATGGAGGAAGATGTGGAAGACAGAGGGAGATGAAGACAACTACACTCTTTTCACTCTAACTTGGGCTAAAAATGTCAGCTGTCCACAATTAATGCTGAGCTGCAACAAGAGATAAACACAAGAATATGATGCCAGTCAAGAAGAAGCGCTATGGAAGGAAAGTAAAGCCGCAGCATAATCTTTTTAGGCAACTTAGCTACGCGAAATAAACTTTAATAGTACACAAACCTTGGCCAGGTTAAGGTGAAAAAACTATAATCAGTGCAGAAAATTCCGAGTACTGGGAAAATGGCGGAGATGAAAAGGATATACAGGATATGTGTGGTGCTATGGTGGACCAGTTGCAGCTCGTTCGACTCCCATACTGCATGTACATCATCATCATCATGGGGGGGAAGGGGGAGCACTTTCCGTGTTTTTTTTTTTAATGCGAGGGAAAAGAAGGAAACCAAAGGCCATGAGCCCGCAGTAACAGTTCCACTCCAAGAGAAAAAAACAAAATACATAACAGAGAGCCAAATGGTCAAGATCCGATCATTTTGAGATGTGCCTGGACACACTGCGTTTGAAAGACTGGAGATCATAGGCAGCAGGAAATACAGATAGAGGGAGACAGTTCCAGAGCTGACCTGTTGCATAAATGAAAGAGAGCTGGGAGTAACGGTTAACTCTTGCCATTGCGGAGGGGAGTTGGACAGAAAAGGATGAAAGAGTTTGCTGCCAGACGGGTGCTACGCGCCTGTGCGTGTAGAGGTGGGGAGTGAATGCAAGCAGACAGTCTTTCAGAGGAGCAGTGACCATTAAAAGTAGCAATAGAAAAAGAGATAAAAAGATGCAACAGTGCGGCTTGAAGAGACAGAGGTTGAAGGGAGTCAGTAAGAGGAGGAGAGTTAATGAGACGAAAAGCCTTTGACTTCCACCCTATTGAAGAAGAGCTGTATGTGGGGAGCCTCCCCACACATGAGAGTTGTACTCCACACAGGGGCGGATAAAAACCCCTGTATACAGTCAACAATTGTGCAGGGTAAAGAAAGAGCGGAGTCGTGGCTTAGCACACCCAATCTCTTGGAAGCAGATTTTACAAGAGATGTAAATATGATTCCTTCTGCAAAGATAAGTCCCGAGTAAATGAAAACCACCAAGCATGTTCCAAGGATGATGCAGGATTAAGCTGAATATTATTAAAGCATTAGTGGGTATACCTGTGGAAGATTTTGTCGGGTTGATAGGTGCTAGGAACTGAGTCTTAGATGCATTTAAAAATGGGAAACCATATTATTTTTACCCCAGTCAGAGATACAAGCCAAGTCAGACATTAGGTGTGCCATAGCCTCATCCCTTGTTTGTTGGAAGTAACTGTTGAGATGGGCGTTGCATGGGAACCGAATGGAAAGGTGAAGAGGTGGAGTAATCAGCGTATGAGTGGTTAGGGTTAGATGTACTTCTTAGAAGATCATTGATGAATCAAAAAGGAAGAGACTTGGTGATAGGACAGAGCCTTGAGGAAACACCACTGTTGATAGATCGAGGAGAGAAAGAACGATGGCCGTCTACAAACAGCAGACTATAGAACGACCAGAAAAGGAAGCTAGCGATGAAGGCACAGATAGAAGGATAGAAACCGTAGGAGGGCAGTTTGGAAATTAAAGATTTATGCCAGACTCGATCGAAAGCCTTTGAGATGTCAAGAGCAATGGCAAAGCTTTCGCCAAAGTCCCGAAAAAGGAGGATGACCAGGAGTCTTGAAAGGTATGGGTGAGAAGATCGCCAGTGGAGCGTCCCTGACGGAATCCGTACTGACGATCGGAAAGAAGGTTGTGATAGGGAAAGATGCCTTAAAATTTTTCTATTAAGAATTGGACTCGAAAACTTTTTGAAATACAGGACGTTAAAGCAATTGGACGATAGTTGGAGGGTTGGGAGTGGTCACCCCTTCTTTGGGACTGTGGCTGAATGAGAGCAAACTTCCAGCAAGAAGAGGAAAGGTACAAGTTGACAGACAAAGAGCGAAAGAGTTTGCCTAGGCAGGGTGTAAGTTAACATGAAGCACAGTTCTTGAGAACAACAGGAGGGACCCCATCAGGCCCATATGCCTTGTTAGTACTGAGGACCAGTGATGGCAGAAAATACATCAACTGGGAGAAATTCTTAATGTCAGCCATGAGTGGAAGTCAGAGGGAGGGAAGAGATGGAGATGGATGAAGTTGCATAGCCTCACTCAACCTCCGACACCACTCACGTTGGGTCCCTCCGTGCAACCTCTCCAGGCAGCGATTGCTCCCCCTCCCTAAGTATATATCGACAAGAATGATCAACCAGCTCCAGCCATGTAGTTTTGTGCAACTTTCCCCTTGGTATTCTCACCCACCCTGGGTTAACTCTTTTTCAGAGAGCACCCTGTGGGCAGGATCAGCCTCATGTACACTGGCTGGAAATTCTAAACCCGAACCAGTGGCGAAGAGTTGTAGTGGCGGTGGTAGTACGTCATTCCATACGCTGACAAATTTTCTCAAGTCTGTCGGTTTATGTAGACGCTGTATAGGGTGGTCGTTATATAGCAACCCACTGGAAGAAATCACTTACAGTGGTCTCTCACGTGGTGCAGGGGGTGCACATTCTGCTGAGGTGTGGTGGCTGAGTAGGGCATGATTTAATTATCCAAGGCAAGCATTGTCATAATAACAGTAACTGAGCCGTCTCTGCAACACACAAGAAATCGTACCCTGAAGAGTGGAGGAGAGGAGCGTTATATAGGGACCAGCCTGTATATAGACTCTGATATACTGTATATAAGTCCATAGTGGAATAACACTTCATTTTGTATGCCAGCTGGATTCAAGGCTGGGGTAGTGGTAATTTTTTGATGCTTGATGTATTACATAAGCAGTCTTTGAATAACACCTACATTACCCATAGACATATCATAAAAATACCATCTCTAATACCAATCCACCAGTCCTAGAGGACACTGCCCTAGAACTGGCCCCAAAAATCCAGACGATTGGTATTAGCACCGAGGTGATGGCATGTAATGCTGTCATTGTACCTAGAGATCTGCTGGACCTCAGGCAAAGAACAAAATCTATGCTGAGACCCAGACATACTTTAAAAATATAGAGTCAAAAGGGGATAATGGTTATTGCTGTTGGTTATGTAGATTAACCCATTCAGTTGCAGATGACCGTCTTGTTTCTTCTTTAACCCTTTTTAGACGGTTTTGTTCAACCTGGCAAAGGCTTCTTGCACTAAATGGATTCCTATCGATTTTGGACTTTCATGTCATTTTTATTCTACATCTACTTGTCTATCTATCTATATATCCATCTATCTATATCTGTATCTACCTATCTATCCATCCATCCATACATCCATCCAATCCTCCACCTATCTATTTATCTATCTGTCTATCTGCCTGTCTGTCTGTCTGTCTTTCTAATAATGGTAAAT
>NC_136992.1:7771445-7850932 GCF_032717465.1 Coenobita brevimanus | reverse complement strand
GAGAGAAATATTGAATGTGCCTCCATCACTGCTGGGACGCGACAAGTATTCCCTCCAGTATTCAGAGGGAGACG
This sequence comes from Coenobita brevimanus, assembly GCF_032717465.1. Lineage (NCBI taxonomy): Eukaryota > Metazoa > Arthropoda > Malacostraca > Decapoda > Coenobitidae > Coenobita > Coenobita brevimanus. Next base: position 7,850,858 of record NC_136992.1, on the reverse strand, counting down.
AGAATATCACACTGCTGACCAATAATACACCCACACTCACCTTCCATACAGGTGTTTTATAAATACACCTGTTTTATAAATGTATTTCGGGTTATGGCTAGGTAAGATTTTTGTTATGTGCTGTGTTGGCTTAAGCTGGATTAAGACATTACTGCAGGGTTTTACCTGTGTTCTTCTGTGTTATATTATTTCTATTTTATGCTGAGAGCGACTTGTATTGTATATGCGAGGAAAATATTGTCAGGGTATATTTACTTATGTTCTGTTATCAACTAAGTTATGTTGTGTTACGTTAAGTGAGTTGATGTTAGCATGGGTTAAAAAGAGGTTAGACCAGGTTAAATATGGTTTTGTTATGTTTGATTAGGTTGTATTAAATGAGCTTAGCTTCTGCTAAGTTAGATTGGGTTAAAATTGATTAAATAAAGTAAGTTAAGTTTCCTTACGTCATAAAGTTAATCAGTTACATCGGTTTAGTTTATTTCTTTTTTTTCTACGTTGGGTTCCAATAATTTGTTAGGTTACACGCCTACTTATCTTGAATGGACCGAATAGGCTTCAGATCATGCTAACAGTGAACTTACTGCATTGTAGATATTGTTGTGTCTGTTTAATGGAACCCATAGTTTACTGGCTAAATTTAATACGTAGATAACGACAAAGCGAGACACTGACACACACGGGGGAAAACAAAGGCGTTGGCGTGGGGGAAAAAGAGCTATTTACAAACTGTTTAGTGAAGATGAAAAAGACTTAGATTTATGCCTAACAGCAGCACGCGATTAATTAAGGAATTAAATACATTATTTTTTTTTTTTAAAAATGCCATCCTTCCTTCTGCCACAACTTGGACTATTTGCCTCGTCAACACCGACGCCGACGCTGGACATTCAAACGCAGATTATCCGACAGTGTAAGTCTGATAAAACACAGACCAAACTACCCGTTGTGTTGGTTCACACTCTGGTCATCACTTTTCTCATTGTCACTTGAATTATCTGTCAAGAGACACGGTTTGCCTAGATTGTGGTCCAATGAAATTCACGTAAATCTTATCCAGACTTACACGACACAGTATTGGCGTAACAGCATCGGCTCCTCTCCAGAGTAATAGAGTATAATGGAGATCCAGAACCCCTGCCACATACCTGTCCTGTTGTGATAGTGTTCCAAATAATATTGACCGGAATATTTTACAGTTTAACAAAGGTTAACGAAATGGTCCAGTTCTATTGATCTGTTAGCTGATGTGTTTATTATTGTTGTTAGTGTATTCTGTGTGCCTCTGGAACACTTCTGTTTAAAAATATATATCAATCTCAGATGATTGGGAGACCCTTTTAACTTCTATGGGAGTTAATGAAGGCTATCTAAGTCCTCACCTACAAAAGTCTCTCCTACACTGTATAAGAATCCATGAAAGTGGCAGGAATAAGAGACATCATTGGACTGGTTAGCCCCTAGAACCGTAAGCCAAGGCAAAAATATCCGAAGAAGTTCCGGTATTGACCGTATGGAACCTGAAAATCACTTCAACAGCTGCCTCAAGTGTATTTTAAGGTGAAGTATATTTGTGGGAGTTGTCTCTCCGGAAATTTCAAGGACTGTATTGATGAAAGAACGTGTGTGATGCCTGTTTTACTGTACAGCATATCCTGCTCTTACCATCTACTTTTGTTTTTCATTTTTCAACATAAAAACGCTTAACCTCCTTCACACAGCCACACCCGACTCCCATATATATAAAATTCTCCCCGCATACACACCACATTTCTCATATAAAATACATATCCCACACAATACTGTGTTCTCCACAAACAACACATTCCCCACACACACCTTGCCTCGTCGGGTTGAACAATGCAGCTGTTGAAAAATCGTTTTACACAGCAACATGATTCCCAGGGTTTATGGATGGGAAAGAGAATTGGCAGAACTATTTTTGTTGGGTGTACAGTCACTTCAGTATCTCTCTCTACAACAGTTTTGGCAGTAGGACACTTGAACAATGTAATTCGATAAACATATGGGATTCTGTATCACGCTGGTTGTCGTGCTTTCCAAACCAAGTGTTATAGGGATACTGTTGACATTGTATCTGTTCAGGAAAATAAATTGTGTGTGTGTGTGTGTGTGTGTGTGTGTGTGTGTGTGTGTGTGTGTGTGTGTGTTTGTGTGTGTGTGTGTGTGTGTGTGTGTGTGTGTGTGTGTGTACTGGATAAATATTTGACTGACTTATTATGTTATATGTGTATCAAAATCTAAAGAGTATAAAAGAGGACAATGTTTATTTATCTATATCTATTTACAGCCAGTTTCCTAAATCCTGGAAGGGGTGGCCACTAATGAATCGCCTCAATGTCACTCTGTCCTCCGCCATCAAGTTGCCCTCTCTCCAACTCATACTCACCTCTCTCATATACTTATCCTCAAATCTGTGCAGATGAGAGAGAGAGAGAGAGAGAGAGAGAGAGAGAGAGAGAGAGAGAGAGAGGGAGAGAGTGCTAAATCCTTCTAATTTCCCCGAGACTTCAGAATTGGCAGGTTAAAAAAGGTGGAGATGAGATGGTGGCGATGGTAGCGCTGGTGGTGTGATGGTGATGGTGGTGGTAGAGTGGTAATGGTGGTGGGTTGTGGTGCGGTTGGTGGTGGTGGTTGTGGTGATGTTGGTGGTAGTGGTGATTGTGGTGGTGGTGATGGTGGTAGTGGTATGTGAGATCTTTAGTGATAATAATGGTAGTGGTGTGATGGTGGTGGTGATGGTTATGGTGATGGTGGTGGTGATGGTGGAGTGGTGGTGATGGTGGTGGAGGTGGTGGTGGTGGCGATGGTGGCAGTGGTGGTGGTGGTAGTGTGGTGGTGGTACTGGTGTGTTGGTGGTTATTGTGTGGTGGTGTTGGTGGAGTTGGTGGTGGTGGCGATGGTGGCAGTGGTTGGTGGTGGTAGTGTGGTGGTGGTACTGGTGTGTTGGTGGTTATTGTGTGTGGTGGTGGTGGAGTGGTGGTGGTGGTGATGGTGGCAGTGGTATGGTGGTGGTAGTGTGGTTGGTGGTACTGGTGTGTTGGTGGTTATTGTGTGGTGGTGGTGTTGTTGAGGTTGTGGTAGTAGAATCTTTGTTTAGTGATCGAAGTGGTGGAGTGTTTGTAGTAGAGGAATGGTGATGAAACAGGGTTCGCTGTAATAGCTGGTGATGGAGGTGAAGTGATAGTGAAATGGAAGTGGTGGAGAGTTGATAATGGTGGTGGTGGACTGGTGGTGGAAGAAAGTAATGGTGAAAAAGAAATGGTGTCTAGGAACGGTGATACAAGAGAGCACGTGGAATTGAAAAGTACTGCACTTTATACTAATATTTTTCACATAACCTATAATTATACGTCTGTAACAGATAACCATTGGTGCACTGGAAAGTAATTTGCATGTTGTATTTTCATGTTAGTCAATCAGTTCAAGACACTGATTCAGAGGCATTTGAAATTCAGTGGATCTTTAAATTGGTACTATTGCCCCTGCGTCCGCCGAAAGCGTGAAAAGGGCAATATTATGTGTGTGTGTGTGTGTGTGTGTGTGTGTGTGTGTGTGTGTGTGTGTGTGTGTGTGTGTGTGTGAACAAAATAACTAAAATGATTTTGAACCGACTGAGGGTCAGCCAGGGGGATGACCTACTGTTTTATAGAACAGCAGATAAAAAATCTAGGTCACAGGGCAAAGGCAAAGTTTGATCCAGCATTGTTCAACTTAATATGTTTTCATTTAATAGGCTATAGACCAAACTTGCTGGATGGACTGAGGGTTGGGCAAGAACAAAGAGGGTTCAAAGTTAGAAAAATCCGGTCAATGGTTGAAGGTTACAGGGTAAGGGCAACATGCGACCTATGTATGTGTTTGCGTGTTAACGTAACTAACACAATTTATATTTCATTTAGATTAAAGCTGATAAAATGACTGAGGATGAAGCAATGGTTTGACTTTTTTTTTTTTTCACTAGGTCAAATGTTCAGGTCACATGGCAATGTCAACCTAAGCAGTTTTTATCTGATTTAGATCGAACCTGGTGGACCGGCTGAGAATAAGGCATGTATGACGGTATTCAGTTTGGAGAATAATCAAAGATCGAGTTCACAGGGATAGGTCAACTGTCAAGATCGCATGACAAGGCCAGCTTGAATAGTTTTGATCCGATTTAGATCAAACGTGATGGAAGAGTTTAAGGGTCAGGTAAGTATGAAATACAGTAAATCGATTTTGACGGCAGTTGGCGGAAGGTCAAGGGTTACAGGGCCAGAGTCAAATGTGTGGCCCTTAGACCGGCTGTAAGGCGCGAGTGTTGCACTCTCTATGAAGGCCCCTTCCTGTATACTGATTGCATATTTCCCTTAATTAAGGATATAAATGAATGGAATAAAGGAAAGAAACGAAAAAAAGAGGAGATAGGTTAGTAAAAGATGAGTGGAGAGAAGAGGTGATGAAGAGAAGACAGAGAAGAGGAGAGAAGGGGAAGAGGTTAGAGTGGGAGGGAATGAGGACAGACTTCACGTTAGTGAGGTGGGGGAGTCATTTTTGCTTCTGCCTGGAAGCTCACATGAAGCCCTCATTCTCCATTTACCTACTTTCCTCCGCTTCTCACTCCATTTACCTCCATCTTCCATCCATCCACTCCCCTACTTACGTCCTTAGGCCCCTTTCCATTTTTTTTTTTTTTTTATAAATAACAGAACGGAGGAAGGAAAAACAAATGGAGAAAAAAATAATCCATACACCAAATTACTGGTGTCTGCTCTGTTCATAAAATATCTGTAACAGTTAGACTTGAACAGTTGTAGGTTGAAATTTGGAGTGAAAACAAACTCTGGGGAAGCGAGTTCCAGAGAGATGCAGTTCGTGGGAATGAAAGAATTCTGATAGACAGAAGTTCTGCAATATGGTTGAGTGACATTCCAGTCATGAGCGCTACCAGATGCCCGTGTAGCACGAGGGAAGGCATGGAGAGGTGGCAGACCATGGACGCAACTTCGTCTGAGCATTTGCCAAAAAATATCTGTAAAATAATGCAAGGGAGGCAACATTCCTTCTTACTTGCAGGGGAGGTAGTTTATATGTAATGGCAGGGTTGTTAATGATTCTTTTACAGCTTTATTCTGAATTTTGTCTAGTTTGTTCTTAATGCAACCTCTCCACAACCATTCCACAAGGGTGAGCAATATTCAAGCTGAGAGCGCACATGACTCTTATAAATTATAGCTAACTGCTCATCGGCGAAGAAGTTGAACGGACTCTTGTACAATAATCCAAGTTTCTTTGAGGCGGTTTTAGCAAGTGATCTCACATGAGAGGTCCAGCTGAGGGCACTGTTAAAAGAGACACCAAGAATTTCAATACTTTTGGAGATGGGAATACTAGTAGCACTGAAGGTAATGTACGAATCTGGCAATATTCTGTCTATTAGTAAACTGTATATATTTAGTTTTACTAGCATTAAAAGAGACAAGGTTGTTTTGTCCCCATTCACTGATTGTAGATAGATCTTGGATTTATGGAGATGGCTGTATTGGAGTTGAGAGGTAGAGATATTAGACTTCTGTAAATGGATGTCTGAGTGTGAATGAACTATGTAGTGTTGAGTCATCTGCATATGAGTGAATGGGATTGTGAGTGACAGATAAGAGATCATTAAATATGAACCAGAAATAGGGTTGGGCGCCAGAACTGATCCCTGCAGCACGCCGGCGTTAATTGAGTGGAAATTCGAATATACATCATCTACTTTTACTCTTATTTTCCTGTCACTAAGATAAGAAGAAATCAAAAAGGAACAAAAGACGTTAGTCCATAGGAAGGGAGTTTGGACAGCAGGAGACGGTGCCATACTCTGTCGAAAGCTTTAGAGATATCAAGAGCTACTGCATGAGTTTCTCCAAAAAGATCAATTGATTGATGGATGGTATGAGTTAAGAGATTGAGTATGTCAATGGTGGATCTTTCGTGGCGAAAACCGTATTGTCTATCATTAATTAAGTTGTTGGATTCAAGATGTTTAACAATATGCTTATTAATTAAAGTTTCAAATACCTTACCAAGAGAAGATGTGATAGCTATTGGTCTGTAATTGGAGGGGTCAGACGAACTTCCTTTCTTCGGAACTGGGTGGATATTGGCTTCTTTCCATGAATTTGGGAATAAAGAAGTACGTATGCATAATCTGAATAATTTAGCTAGGACAGAGGCAAGTTCAGGGGAACACTTTTTTCAAAACAATTGGCGGAATTCCATCTGGACCTGGAGCTTTGTTGGTAGGTAAATTGTCTAGGATGGATTTTACAAATCTTGTCTGTATTTTAAGTGGGGCAATTTCGGGAGAATCAAGTTCCAGTACTAAGACATTCTGGCTGGTATCATCTATGGTAGAGTTTCTTGCAAAGGTACTAACAAAGATATCTGCTTTCCCACGTGGGTCATTTGTAATATTGCCATCTGAAGATTTTAGTGGGGGAATGGAAGATGACTTGTTAAAGTTATTATTGAAAGAATTAAGAGTTGACCAGAATATTCTATTGTCATTAGGGTTGTTAAGTAGTTTTGATGCTTGCTTTTGAAGAAAGTTTGATTTAGATAGATTTAATCCAGCTTTTGCATGATTTCTAGCAATTTTAAATTGGGAGAGTGATTCAGGTGTTTTTGATTTTAAGTAAGAGTTATATGCTAATGACTTTTGGGCTGTTGCTCTGGCACAATTGCCATCAAACCATTTTGGAGAGTTTGATCTTTTAGTGAATTGTTGACTTGGTATGAATAAATCCACTTACCAGCTAGTATTAAGTCACAAATGTGGGACTGGGTAGAATTGGGATCACTAGAGAAGAAAGACTGCCATGGAACATCAGCAAGATAATTTCTAAATCCATCCCAGTCTGCCCTGACAAAGTGCCATCGGGTCACCCTGACAGGTTCGGAATGGGGAGGTGTAGGAGGGTTAACTATTGAGGCTTTGATGAGATTGTGGTCAGAGGATCCAAGTGGTGACAGTACCTCTATCCTGTATTGATCTGGATTATTTGTCAAGAATAAGTCCAAGAGATGGGCATTATGGTCAGGATTATCAGGTATTCTGGTTGGTTGCTTTACCAACTGGGTGAGATTAAACGATTCCGCAAACAGTTCGCATTCTAGACCAGCGTCGTCAGTCCGGGCAGAATGCAATAACCATTCAACATTGTGTATGTTAAAATCACCCAAAATGGTAATTTCATTGCCAAGGGCAAGGTCAAGGTTACTCAACTGAGTGGATATGGAATCAAATACACTGGGTTCCGAAGAAGCATTGGGGAAACGATAAACTACACAGATATATTTGGTAATGTTTTGGCAATTTAATTTATATAATGAGTAATCAAAACTGGATGAAGTGAAGTTTAAAATAGTATCAACTGCATATTGGGATTTGATATAACAATAGGTGCCGCCCTTGTTTCGAAAGTTTGTAAGGAGATGGTAACCGGGAAAACAAAATGGAGATATATCGGTAGAGGGTGAGATTTGTGGTTCTGTGAGGAAAAGGGCCAAAGGGGATATGGACTGAAGGAAAAAATGAACTGAGTTTAAATTTGTGGTAAGGCCGCGGATGTTGGTAAAGAATAAGGCCGCACCGTCACCTCTTCGCCGACGAGCATTCCCGGAAATAGCAACAGTCGCTGCTGGCACAGTCGCTTGATGGCGACCGGGAGGACCCTGTGCCTCCAGCCCTACCCTGCCGGTGGTGGCAATCCGAGATACCACCTCATTTGATTGTGAGATTGCAGCGGCCATTACTAAAGATGTGAATAGAAGGTGTGATATGTTATGCGCATGTAGTGTGGTGTAGACAGTTGAAGGTAGAGGTATTATGAGAGCATGCTGGCCTACTCTCTGTGTAAATGAATGCACTGAAAATGTTCAGAAAAGGGAGATGGTCAGGATCAAGTCCTGAGGGCTGGTGAAACGGGAGCTCCAGCTCTCCCTGTCACTAGCTTGCCATCAACCTCGGGAGTACTGCCCTGTTCGACTGGTGCTACAGTCTCTCTCTCTCTTATGTTTGTCCTCTTCCTCCCTCTATTCTATTTTCCCTTCTTCACTCCTTGCACCCAGTGTCAGTACTCCCCTTCATCCTTATTTCTGTTTTATCTCAGTCCTCAACTTACTCTTCTCCCTTTTACTTTCCTCCTTCCCCTCCTCTCTCCCTATTTCCTTTCCTTCCTCTTTCCATGCATTCCGTGCTTCAGTCTATCCCTCTTTCATTCACTGTCTCCTGACTCAGTTCTCTCTCTCTCTCTCTCTCTCTCTCTCTCTCTCTCTCTCCGTCTTCCATTACTTTCTTCTCCCTCCCTTGCTTTCGTTCCCTCCTTCTCACCCTCTTTTCTCCAATTTCCTCAGCCTCATTACTGTGCTTTGCTTTTCCACCATGATCTTTATTCCACAACGTGTGTGTGTGTGTGTGTGTGTGTGTGTGTGTGTGTGTGTGTGTGTGTGTGTGTGTGTGTGTGTGTGTGTGTGTTGTATTTCCTATATGTTGTGTATTTCTGTATAAAGATATGTATCTGAGTGCATATGCATTTTTCTTTGTTCAAAGTGTGCGCATAATTGCTTATGTGTTCGTATGTATCTGTATTCATAAGCTTAGCAAAACATTTCAGGAAGCGCCTGGCTGAAGTGGTCCCTTTCCTGCAGTCCATCGGATTCTGCGATATGTTTGGGGCTACAGTAATAACAACAACAATAATTCTGTTCCCTGTGGCCAGAGCAAATAGAACATGAAAAAAATCAACAACAACAGTTCTATCCCTATTCTGTCTCCTATTATTCCTTCCCTCACCACCACAGACAAAAAAGACAGTTCATTTCCTACTCTTTTTCCTATAACCATTCTTCCCTCTTGCTTCCTTTTCTCCGAGATTACGACACTTCTTCTCCATTCCTCTTCTCCCTACGATCCACAGACACCAGACCTTCTTCCTGTACCTTCAGATACCAGTATAGAAGTCTGACAAATTTTCCGGGATTATCCCTATTCTCTCACCCACCCACCCTCCCTCTTTTTCAATCATTCACTCTGATGACCAATTTTTCATTTTCATTTTTGCTCCCTGGCCTGGAGAGGGATGCCTTCAATTGGCAGCACCGATATGTCTGGGCGGTGAGCTACCGGTTTTACAAACGTCATTCAGTGCCCTCCTTGTCCCCTTACAGGAGGATGGTGGACTGCAGAAGAAGGGTGGCTTTGGCCTTCACCCCACTTAGTTTACGTTCAGATGGGCCTAAGATTGCAACTACTACTACTGTTACTACTATAGTACTACCACTACTCTACTGCTACTACTGCTACTACCACTTCTACTACTGCTTTAACTACTACTACTACTACTACTACTACTACTGCTATTAGTACTACTATCAACACCAATACCAACACCACCACTACCACTCTACTACTACTACTGTTACTAACCGCACCACCTCCACTACTACTAGTACCACTACTATTACTAACACCACCACCACGAGGAGTGCTATACTGTTAATGCCACCACCATCACCACTACTACTACTGCGTCTACTCCTCCTACTACTACTAACACCATCACCACGACCCCTGTCACTATAACTATTACTGCTACTACTTCAACTACTACTACTACTACAACTACTACTAACCCCTCCTGTTAGACGAGTCTCTCTTAAGCTTAATGAAATCGTCTGTCAACCTCTAAAGTCACGAGCTTTCTCTCCAGCTGACCGTTAACTGCTCTATACAGCCTGGGCTGTTCCGAGTGCGACTGCTCAATACAGCCCTGACTGAGCAGGTGAATTTCGAATATAGTGCCATGGTGACCAAGGCCGACCCATGCAAGCATGTTTGAGCCTTCAAAACCGAAACAGAAAAAGAAAAAGAAAACGAAAACGAAAACCATACATTCCAATAGGGAATCAGACACTTCGATGTTCATCCATGGCTTTACCAAGGTAAATATTGAGCTAATATTTCGTTACTATATACTTTGACATGTGTTCTCTCAGTTCCTAAGACAAAATTTGGCCTTTGGGAAATTTCACTTTTACTCCTATGTCTGCGCACCACGGACACCTCCAAAAAACCGCCATGCGCAGTTAACGGGTTAACCGTCTGGTGGTGAGACCGACCCTAGGCTTATGCTGCAGGTGACGCCAGATGATTTTGTGTTGAGGAGAATGAGTCATAGGAGCCTGAGGGTGTTTATACCGTCACTGTCAGCTCTCTTATGGTCAAGTCAACTCTAGCATTGTATGCCAGCTGAACTAGAAGATTTTGTTCTGTTGAGAGAGAGAGACAGAGAGAGAGAGAGAGAGAGAGAGAGAGAGAGAGAGAAATTCCCCACCTTAATTAGAACACTGAACTGTAAATATGAAAATGACAATGTAGTAGACGAAGAAAAAAAAAATAGTAGTTGCAGTTGCAGTAGTTAGGTCCAGGTTCGTCTGATATGTGAACCCAGTGGACTGCAAGCGGAAGTTACCCAATTCCTGCAGTTCACCATCCTTTCAAAGGGAAGGGAGGGAAATGGAATTTTGTTTAACTGTGTAGCTGATACACCCAATTACATCTTTGCCACCACGTGAAGGCATCCATCTCCACCCCGCCCCCCGATGTAAGGCAAATGTGGGTAAAATTTTACCATCTTAGAATATTATAAAATAACGGACATATTCAAGGAGTGTTTTTAAAAATTCGTGTTGGATATTCATACATCCCTAGGAGGTACCGATCCCAGCGCTCCGGGATGTGTGTGCTGCGTCAATATCTTCTCTTCCTATTCAGCCTTATTCTCTCTCTCTCTCTCTTTCTCTCTCTCTCTCTCTCTCTCTCTCTCTCTGATGTTTTTATTACGTTTCTCTGACTAGACAGGAATTTTTCCACCAGTGTTAAAGCTGGATCACCATGGTGGAGGGTCGTAAGATCTGTGTAGTATGTACAATATATCTGTGTAACTCTCTCTCTCTCTCTCTCTCTCGGTGATGTTTTTATTACGTTTCACTGACTAGACAGGAATTTTTCCACCAGTGGTAAAGCTGGACCACCATGGTGGAGGGTCGTAAGGTCTGAGTAGTATGTACTATCGCCGGCACTCATAGCTGGTACAATCAGCGTTGTCAATCCTCTTTTTCCTTGGTGTGAATCCCGTGCAGCTCGACTCAGTTTCTCCAAACCATTTACTGGTGAGAAGGAGAGTCACTGGGAGATGTCTGGCGTATATGAAAGGGGTGGTGGTGTTTGGGGTGGGAGGGCAGGGGTGGGGAGAACATGACTGAGTAGATGCCAAACCAGTGTAATACAGATGTGGCACCAGCGTATTTGTAATAAACGTAGGTTTACGATGTGAATGAGCTAAAACAACCTCTTTTTAGTGGTAACGACACCGAGTTACGGACTCCGCTTATATCTCAGAATGATTCTAGAATCTGTGTTGAGGTTATCCGATACAGGTATAGTCATTTAAACGACAGTGCCAGAAGTCTAATAAATGTTCACAGCTGGAAGTGGTGGCATGTTACATAGGTTTTACAGGGTAATACTCGGGAAACTAATTACAGTTTTAACGAACAAGCGGCAGAAGGTATTGCAGCAACATCTGACCTTATAACAGATAACCCATAAAAAACAACTACAGTAAGTTTTGCATAATATGACCATACCCACAATAATATGAGTTTTTTTTTTTCAGGCGTGTTCGACATTGCGTAAGCAAGGCTGCAGTTAATGAATCCTTGATGATCTCTTAACTTTTGACTTAGATAATTGTAATGTTTATCATGAGATTAGGACTGACCCTTATTGCACAGTATGCTATATTTGCTTGTTCATGAATATTATTGACATTGTAGGATGTTGTGCCGGAGACGTTTAGGAGTCTATAAGTAATAAAGGAAGAATATTTTAATAATTCAGAACACCCACCAACCAACACCAGGACCTTTACATTTATCTTTGTTAGTAATCAGTGATTTAACGAATTTATATACGACATTATGATTTGAAAGTGAACCGTGGTATTTTTCATTTATCTTTGTTATTAATTAGTGATTAAACGAACTTATATGCCACATTATGTTTAAAAAGTGAACCTTATCTTGAGGTGTGTGTGTGTGTGTGTGTGTGTGTGTGTGTGTGTGTGTGTGTGTGTGTGTGTGTGTGTGTGTGTGTGTGTGTGTGTGTGTGTGTGTGTGAATTATCAGGTTCAGTTATTTTAACATTATTGTTTTAGCGTTCTGCAACAGTTCAGTTATTAAACATTACCGGATGTTGTTCTTCACTCCACGCGTGTATGTTTCCGTGATCGGAAGATTGGAAGGTTTTCTCATCTGAGAACACCACCCTGGACCAGAAGTCTAGGTCTTTGTCGACATACTGACGTGCAAAGTTAAGCCTGGCAGCACGGTGCGCTTCAGTGAGCAACTCCTTTTTGGCCGGAACCTGGTGATGTATTCCCGTCTTACGAAGCCGCCTCCGGACTTTAGCGACAGCCACGTCCAGCTGGAGTCTGTTCCGAAGTGCCACAGCGTTCGTTATGGGTGTTTCCTTAGCCGCTTGTATAATGCACTCATCCTGTGGAGGTTTTGATGTATTCCCGTCTTACGAAGCCGCCTCCGGACTGTAGCGTCAGACACATCCAGCTGGAGTCTGTTCCGAAGTGCCACAGCGTTCGTTATGGGGGTTTCCTTAGCCGCTTGTATAATGCACTCATCCTGTGGAGGTGTTGTTACACGGGAGCGTGGTGGCATGGCTGTAAGGAAATATTATAAAGAGAACATGTCAATGGAAACAATTATTTTACATGCTCGTAGGAGCGGTGGTAGAGGAGGAGTGGGGGACCAGGGGGGCATGGTTTAGGGGAATGGGAGGGTTGGGGTAGGCGGGGAGGGAGAGGAGAATGTTGGTGGACTGTGGTGTGAGGGAGGATTGCAAGGGAGATGATACGTCACACTAATTGGCGTCCTGTTACCTATTCAACAGGATTAGTGTAACATAACTTCGTTGATGCTGGTTTGCATTTTTATAGGTAAAAAGTATGTTATACATCGTTGACGCTGTACTACGTGTTAATGTCAAATACATAACTATAGACAGTATAAAAAATTAAGCAAAAACATTATAAAACAATGACATCATAGATGTTCGACATACACGAATGGCAAAAAAGTAATTACCGACCAAATCTTTCATAGTTAGGCGCTCTTACCTCGGTTAGTAAGATTTCCTATCTCTTCCCACCTACTGATTCGTTTTGCCGCAGTTGTTGGGGATATGCCTAACTGATTGGCGATGGCCCGAATACTGGAGCCTCCTTTCCGCAGACTGATGATCTCCCCTTGCAGGGCTACTTGCTTTTCATGTCTGTTCACTGTGACTCCTGAACTGCCAGTGGTGTAGGAATGCTTTGTGGTGTATGGACAACACCTCGGTATACACCCAGACTCACTGAGAGACGAGACATATTTGAGCCAAGTTTGAGGTTGGCAATCACCAGATGGATGGTTTGGAGGTTGGCCCCTGCAGACAGACATATTGGCAGTTGGCACAAGGCCTAGGGAGTGCTTGAAGGAGCTGATGGGTCTATCCCGGCCTAAACCATTTGTTTTATATGACTACGAAAGATTCCAGCAAGTCCCATATTCTCCGATAGGTAATAGAATGGAGGATGGCTGAACATTTACAATGAATGAATATAAATTACAAATGTGTGTTGTCGTTTCCGTATTATTGTATGCATTTACTTTGTTGATGCAGTGTTACAGATTACCATTTGTCACTCCCACAATCAGTGAGAGAGACTTGCATGGCGAAGATTACATGAATACAGGTAAGATAAAGGAACAGATATCGTATGATTTGTGTTCGTAACAAGATAACCCCATTAACATTATAATAATCCAACCTTAAATTAATGGAACCATGAAGGAATCGATGTCTGCTGTATGTTCTATGCATTGTGTAATTTAACTTATATCGAACACACTTGAAGAAACTCATATTATTGTGGGTATGGTCATTTTATGCAAAACTTACTGTAGTTGTTTTTTATGGGTTATCTGTTATAAGGTCAGATGTTGCTGCAATACCTTCTGCCGCTTGTTCGTTAAAACTGTAATTAGTTTCACCGATTATTACCCTGTAAAACCTATGTAACAAGCCACCACTTCCAGCTGTGAACATTTATTAGACTTCTGGCACTGTCGTTTAAATGACTATTCCTGTATAGGTTAACCTCAACACACAGATTGTAGAATCATTCTGAGATATAAGCGGAGTCCGTAACTCAGTGTCATTACCACTAAACAAAGGTTGTTTTAGCTCATTCACATCGTAAACCTACGTTTTTTTTTACAAATGTGCTGGTGCCACATTTTGTATTACACTGGTGTGGCATGATGTCAGTCACGTTCCCCCCCACCCCCGCCCTCCCACCCCTTACACTTACGCCAGACATCTCCCAGTGACTCTCCCTCTCACCAGTAAATGGTTTGGAGAAACTGAGTCGAGCTGCACGGGATTCACACCAAGGAAAAAGGATTGACAATGCTGACTGAACCAGCTATAAGTGCCGGCGATAGTACAATATATCTGTGTAACTCTCTCTCTCTCTCTCTCGCGTTCTCATAATGAATGTTCTGCTGTAACAAGTGATTTAACACGAGAATAAGGTGTTTGTCACCAAGAAATGGTCTGAAAAGGTTGCAGAGCCGTGCTATTGTTCCACTGTGCCTTGAGCTACGAGGAGTAAACTACAATAATACGAGAAACATCCACTAAATCATGGTAAATGAACTATAGCTATGGGAACGTCAGAGGATTTCGTTCAAAATAGAATCATTAACTATCATATTCTTGCTTTTGTAACTTCAGACGATTTCGTTTAACTTCGTATCGGCCTCTCGTCGTCTGGGGATTCAGCTCACCAAACTGCAGTACACGGGGAGCCTCCTTAACCCCTGAGCACACGGATCCGAAGTCTGGGGGGTTGGGGAACGGGGCTGGGGGTTTGGGGAGGGTGTTGAGGGTTGGGGTGAGGGCGGGGGGATGGGGTTCGGGTTGAGGGTTGAGGGTTGGGGTTGGGAATTGGGAGTTGGGGTTTTAGGTGGGGATTGGGAGTTGGGGGTGGGAGGTTGGTGGCTTGGGGTTGGGGGTGGGAGGTTGGTGGCTGGGGGTTGGGGGTGGGAGGTTGGTGGCTGGGGGTTGGGGGTGGGAGGTTGGTGGCTGGGGGTTGGGGTGGGAGGTTGAGGGGTTGGGGTTGGTGTGGAGGTTGGGGCCTGGGGCTGGCAGGTTGGGGGTTGGTGTGGGGGAGTTAGGACAGAGTTGGTACTTGGTCTGGTTTGCACTGAATTGTGCAGGTTGGGTGGGTCGGGTGTGAAGGTTGGATGAGACAGGTTCCGTGTGGCATCTGTACTTCAGTGCGGGGATGAATTGAAGAGGGGGGAGGGGGCAGGCTGAGAAGGAAGGAAGGAAAGAAGGATGGAATCAAGGAAGGAGGGAAGGGAATGGAGGCTGAGAGAGGGTGAAAGGGAAGGGAACTGTACATAGGAGTACATCAGAGGGATGCCTACTTGCTCATAACTAGATCACCTGCATCTCTTAGGGCAAAACTAACCCGGCCCTAAACTGTCATCCCATCATCTCGGATGCTCTGATGTAACAACAGATTATTACTAGAATATATTGGTAGTCACGAAGAAGGGACGTACAGCTGTAGGTAGCGTTGTCTTTTTCTGCCATAGAGCTAAGTGAAGTTAGCTGCAAATGAATGAATATCTGGGCCAGGCTAGTGTAAATCAAGTATAGTTACATTAAAGGTCTAGACAAAGTGGGCGATGAAAACGGTAGAAAATAGGAAGTACTAGAGAAAGGAAGATTAGAAGGAAAAGAATAGATGGAAAGGAGGAAAAGAAAGAAAGGACGAAGGGAAAGGGAAACTGATGGAGCATATGGTTGGAAAGCCCTGGAAAATTAACGCAATATGGAAATGAATTCAGCATATTGAAAGAGGAGGAGGAGGAGGAGGAGGAGGAATGCAGATGGTTAGGAGGGAAAGAGATATGGAGAGGATATTGGACTCTGGATGAGCAGAAAGGGAGGAAAGGAGAAGGAAGAGGGTGGAGGGACAGGGAGAAGGAGCGGAAAAGAGAAGGAAGAAAGGGGAGGAGAGGGAAGGGAGGAAAAGAGAAGGATGGGAGAGAAGGATAAATGAAAAGAGGTGGAAGAGGACACGGGAACGTAGTAAAGGAAACAAGATTGGAAGAGAATCTGAGGTTGTAAGAGTGATTTGAAGGAAGAAGGGGAAAGAGAAAGGAAGGAATATATATGGCTGGAAGTGGTAGAAAATGAAAAGAAAATCTGAATCGAGAGGGGGAGAAAAGGTGGGAGGGGGATGGAAAGGGAAAGAAGAAACATGAAAACTACAGAGTAAAAGAAAGGAGGAGGAAGGAAGAGTGAGGGAAAACTGGCAAAGGGAGCTGAAGGTAATACAGGAACGAAAATAAGGAGAAGGATGGAAAATGAAGGGAAGGGGAAGAGAATAGACTGAAAGAGGAAGGCATCATAGGAGAGAGATTTAGAGGGCTGGGAAAGGAGAGGGAAGGACTGGAAAAGGGAGGGAAAAAAATTGAAAAGAAAGAAAAATGGGTGTAAAAAGAAGGGTTAGGAATGGAAGATAAAGGAAGAGAGGGAGGGAGAGGAAGAAAATGCGTTGGAGGAAGGAAATGGATGGGAAAGGAAGGCAAGGGAGGGGAGAGGAAGGGAAAGAGAGGGGAAGAAGCATGAAAATGGAAGGGAAAGGAAGGAATGGGAGGGGAAAGAAAGGGAACGGGAGGGAAATGGAGGAACATGGATGGGAGAGGAAGGAAAAGGGATGGGAGAGGAAGGGAGAGGGATGGGAGAGGAAGGGAGAGGGAGGGGAGACGAAGGAAAAGAGAGGGAAGAGGGGGAGAAAGGACCGAAAGAAGAAGGAAAATGGATGAAAAAAGAAAGTAACACGTAAAACAAAGGGACGGGAGATAGAAAAAGATGGGAGAGGAAGGAAAAGGAGTGGAAATGGAAAGACAACGGGTATAATAAGAAAGGAAAGTGGTGGAAAAGGAAAAGAAGCGGAAAGGGTTATACAGGGAAATAATTGGAAAAGGAAGAAATTAAGAATGGGAAAGAAATGAAGAGAACTGAAGAATGGAGGGAACGGTTTGGAAGAAAGATAAACAGATATGGAAGAGGAAGGCACGATCGAGGTTGCTGGAAATGAAGGAAAAGCGATGGAAAGAAAAAGACCTGGAGGAGGAAGATAAGGTGAACGATAAATAAGGAGACCTGCAAACTTAACAGAAAGGACTGGGGAAGGGGAAAAAAAATAAACAGGCTTGATGGAGAGAGAGAGAGAGAGAGAGAGAGAGAGCGCGCATGCTGAAACCTAACTAATGTGATTCTGCTAAGCTGATCAATTATAGATAACCTCGCTTCGTTAATTCCCAGTCACGTAAAATGAAGCTGTCATTGAGTTGGCATTAAAATGAAGGTCCAGTAATTACACCAGTTCCATAAATATATAAGCAACCTTTCCCTCGAAATTAAATAAATAAATAAAAGAATAAAAGAAAAAGAAAAACAAATGTGATGTGCAGAAAAGTTAAGAAAAAAACTGACCACGGCAAGAAGTAAAAATCCTGAGTATACACAGACGGTCTCGAAAATACATTAGCGTTTGTAAAATATCACCACCAGTGGAAAATGTATAGTTTGAAAAAAAATGCAAAAGAATGTCCTCAAAAAATATCATCGTTTACAAAAATATATTGCGGAAAAACAATGCAACCCCACCGTCCGAAAGAAAAAAAATAAAATCAGCCGGGTAAAATAATACTTTACGTTAGTAAGTAAAATATTAAGGACTAAAAATCAAAGAAAAAAATTGACGCCATAAAAATACATAGATGTCCGAAGAAAATTGAGGTTCGTAATCATTTAATTTTGTCTCCCACCAAAAAAAAAGTCAGAAGAAATATCAATGTACTTCCCCCCCCTCCCCCCCCAAAAAAAAAAATCTCTCAAAAGAATAATTCTTTGGCAAGAAACTCAAATTTCGTAAGAGTCAAAGAAAGCAATAAATAAGTATATCAATAAACAAGAAAATTAATTATTTAAATAATGAACACCAGAAAAATATATCAATGTTCGCCAAAAAAATGACTTTTGCCAAAAAATTTATGCCAGGAGAAATAGGAAAACAAAAATCGACGTAGGCAGAAATCGATGTGTTCCCAGCAGTGATCATGGGCCAATACCATCAACGTCCACAGCACCAGAGCAACTGACCACACAGCAACTGAGTCAACACACGGCCACACAGTTTGGACATTTTTATCACGGTCAGATAACCGACGAGTGCTCTCCCTGCCCTCCCCTAAAAAAAAAAAAAAAAAAAAAGGAGAATGGAAAAGCAATATACCCATAAGTGAAAAGTGGTGCCTGGTAAAAAAAAAAAAAAAATGACACTGAACGGAAATTGACACTCACCAACATTCATGTCCAGGAAACTCACCTTACACACACACACACACACACACACACACACACACACACACACACACACACACACACACACACACAAATTTCCACAAAATACGATATCTGTAAAAAGAATTAAGGTTTAAATGGAAATTAATTTAAGAAAAGTTAATATAATAAAAAAAAAAAAGATAAAGATCGATGTTTGCCCCCAAAAGTCGACCCCAAAACATCTATCTCATGGCAAAAAAAAAAAAAAATAGATGAAAGATTATTTTTAGATAAAGAAATGAATATAACTGAAATCTACTAAAAAATCGACATCATAAAATACTGTCATCATCCGCCAGGGAAGGCTTGGGTTTTACGACAAGCTGTCACTTCTTTGCGAGGCCAAGGCGTGGCTCCTGTTTTAAAGCGCTTCTTTTGGAGACACTGCAACGACAGTGGTATATATAGAGCCTAAATCCTTGTCCAACGCTCCTAGGCGGGGAAATCAGGTACTCTCGGCATTTAATGAAGCTCCCGAACACCTCCTCCATGCCGATTTATTTTAGATGGAGGTTGTTGATTTCGTTTTGTTAGTCATTTAAGCAGAGTATGGTGATTTTGAGTGATTTAAGTATCAAAGAAGAGGACGAAAAGGTGAAATAAACAAAATAAATCGTTTAGGAAGAGACGTTAGGGAGCATCCGTAACCAGCGAGAATACAGGCCTCAGCCACACAGCCAGAATTCAGGCTGAGACTATGGTCCGTAATTTCGTCGGTTACGGAAGCTCCCTAATACCTTTTTCTAAGCGATTTATTTTGCCTCACACCCCACTGTCCTAGTCTGTGTTATATAAATCCTCCCAAGATTGCCTTACTCTGCATAAATAATGTACTAAAGTATATCAACCGGACATATTCAAAAAGAAATCGCTAAGGAAGAGGTGTTAGGGAGTTTCTTTAGCCGACAAGAATACTGGCCTATTACTCATACACATGTCTTCTACGTATCTTTAATTAAAATCCTAAGGTAAGCTGGACTATACATCATTCACTTTAACTTGGCAGAAATTTTTGTCCTCTTAAAGTTGATATTCCGTAGCTCATTGGCAGAATAAGACAGTACTACGGCTCCATGCTTTCCATAACGCTTCTTCGTGACCAGCACCGTATTCTGGCGTTAATCTCCTGCTACAGTTCAGCAGCAGTGGGAGAGATGGCAGCTTTACGCTTAGTTACAGTGAACTGATTATAGTTCTCTCTCTCTCTCTTGGGAAGATAGCTGGCTTAGGAGAAGGAAAAGAATAAAAAATCCACGGTGCTAAGTAAAGGCAGACGACAGTAATGACATACAGCCTGTAAAAAAAAAAAAAAAAATCAGCCAGGCTACTTGGTGGTGGTACAGTGGGCGTCAGAAGTGGTGTGGCCTTTGCTACTGTTCTCTCCTGCAGGTGGAATATTAGTGTGGTGCATCAACCCAACCCGATGACGTCATTTGGCCTCAGATCAATGTCACAAGCATCGTTTACTGCACGTCCACCACACTGATATTTGTAGGGTGGTGGAGAGAGAGAAAGAGAGAGAGAGAGAGAGAGAGAGAGAGAGACAGAGACAGACAGACAGACAGACAGACAGAGACAAAGACGACATGGCTTATGATAGTGACTGTACACAAATGTTGGTGGAGCGAAATTGCACCAGAATCATTGTTATACTTTTTTATTCTAACATAGCTTAAAGTCTGCTGTCTCCCCATCTTGAATGCTGACTTATAGCGATGGATTAACACTAGAATTATGATGCTAGTCACGAAGAAAAGTTAGGGGGAGAATAAAGAGCCGCAGCATTCCCTTTTTCTGCCTCTGAATTACGTGAAATAAGCTGCTCAAGGACGAAAACTGGGCGAAGTTAAGGTAAAATAAGTATACTTGTAATCAAAAGGAAAAAATGAAAATAAATAAATAAATAAATAAATAAATAAATAACTATCCATGCATGACCGAGGCCTTGGAAAACGTAAAGCTAAGCGTCAACATTAATCACTTTGCCACCGGATGCCCTGCTTGATGTCAAGGGATGGCCCATGGGTAACACTGAACGCTCCATCCCACTGTCCATAGCGTGTTCCCCGACCCACCAGACCATGAAAGCTGTTCCACCTCCACAAGTTATTATACCAGTGTCCGTCGAAGAAGTGACGTCCTTGAATGATCGTCCAAGCCTTACCCCTCGAAACAAAGGTGAAAAAAAAAAAAAAAAGAAACTAGAGAAAATTAAAGACAGTAAGAGAAAGTCGACCCAAAATAGAATCGAAACACACACACACACACACACACACACACACACACACACACGCAAATCAACTACCACCTTAAAATCAACGTACCCTTCAGAGCTGACATCCGTTAAAAAGTAGTTTTTTATTAGAAATTGTACTCACTTTCGTAAACTCAGCGTATTCAGCAAAAACGAACAAATAAATAAATAAATAAAAGATTTATAAATAGCAAATGAGTACAAAACGCGTGAGTAAATAAATAAACAACGACGTCCACCAATACCGAAGTTAAAAAATCGATGTCCGTACCAAAAATCGACGCCTGAAAAAGAATCGACATCAACAAAATTCAATGGATAAAAACAAGAAATCGAATACAGCATTACAAAAGAGCAAACACGAAAAAAACAGATCTGACACGTCAAAAACTGGAAATCCTCGAATAATATTGCCTTTTACAACAATGACGTCCACAGATTTTGACGTACGCAAAAAACAGACGTCCGTAGCAAAACTGGACGTCAGAAAGAAAAGCTGCACAACAGGTTAAACTCGACATCCCATAAAAATGAAATGGAGGGGAATAACTTTCATTTTATGGTGCTTCATAAAACTCATCCTTTTTATGTTAATGAGTTCAGAGAGCGATATTGTCTAGGTAAATCTAATTGGGAATGTGGAGAGAGAGAGAGAGAGAGAGAGAGAGAGAGAGAGAGAGAGAGAGAGAGAGCTCTCACATCTGCGTGTCAATTCCCCAGTCAGTCCGGGCATCAATGGTCTGATTGTCCTGATATATTTGGGAAACTCGGCTCGCTCAGGATTCAATACCCGAGCGAAGTTTGGAGCCGGAATTAGATGAGTAGTTAAGCAGGTGGGGAAATAGTGTGGGCTGGGTGGATAGGATGGGTGGGGGAGTGGGTGGGATGTGGTTTGGATGAGTAAGGGAGAGTGGGATGGGAAGGGAAGATCATGAGAATGGATGGGATGTGTTTATGATGGGTGTGGGAGTGGGTGGGATGAGTGAGTTGGTGGGATCGAGTCTGGATAGGTGAGGGAGGGAGGGGGACGGAGTGGGAACAGAATGAGGGGAATGGCGTGTGAGTGAGTGGGAGGTGAGTGGGATTGGGATGAGAGGGTAGGTTGTCCCTAGCATGGATGCGGTAGTGGGTGAGAGGGGAGTGGATGGGGGATAAAGAAGTAGGTGGGATTGTGGGTGGGACTAGGGTGGGAGTGTTGCATGGGGGCAGGGAGGGTGTGGGATTGTTTTGGATGGGTGTGGGAGTGTGAGGAAGGGGAGTAAGAGGACGAATGGTATGGAGGTAGGTGGGGCTGGGGAAGCAGGGGCATGGGATGGATTTAAGATCGGTGTGGAAGTGGGTGGGAGGGGAACAGGAGGGAGGGTGGTATGGGAATGGGTGGGATTGTGGGTGGACTTGGTGGAACAGGAGGGGATTGCTGCATGGTGACGGGAGAGGTGTGGAATGAGGTTAGAAAGGGTGTGGGACTGAGTGGGAGAGGTAAAGGAGTGGGAGGGGGATGGTGAATGTGGAATGGACAAGAGGGTAGAAGACTGGGGCGAATGAGGAAGTTGAATAAACTGTATGGAACCAGCATAAGGTAGGTAACAGAGCTTGTGGAGTAATGGGATGGGAGTGAATGGTGAGAATGGGTATGGAAGAGGGTGGGAGGGATTTGGGAGAGAGTAGGAGGGTGACAAGGATGGTATGGGATGGGTGTGGGAGGGTGGGATGGGGTAAAGATAGGTGATGGATGGGGATGGAAAGGGAATAGTGTGGGGAGGAGTTGGGATGAATGGGTTAGTGGGTGGGAGGGAAAGCGGAGTGGGGGATGGATTAGTGTGGGTGTTAGAGCTGTTGGGAAGTGAGAGGGGAGGGGATGGGATGGGTGTGCGAGGGTGGGATGGTGTTAGGATGGAAATGGGAGTGAATGGAACGTTGGGAAGGCTGGAGGACTTGGTGAGATGGGTATGGGAGTGGCTGGGAGGGGAGGGGACATAATGAGTGGTTAGAGTGGCATGAAAGTGGAATGGAATTGTGGGCAGGGAGTGGGAGAGGTGTTCACGGGTGGGGAAACTGTGCGTGGATAAAAGTAAGTGGAAACATCACAGGAAAATTGGAACAGAAGGGGATAGGGTGGAATGGGAAAAGAAGATGGGGAGGAAACAGAGGTTATGGGATGGAGAAGGAAGGAATGGGACGAAAGAGGATATGGGATGGAAGAGGAGAGGATGGGATAGAAAAAGATAAGATAGGATACACAGTGAGAGGATGGGAATGAAAAGGAGAGGATGGACAGAAAAAGAAAGGAGGAGATGGAAAAGATGATGAAGTGGTGAAAGAAATGATGGAACAGAAAGGCTAAGACGGGATACAAATGAAGTGGCTGGGAAAGAAAGAAGAGGGGAGGGTGGAATGAATAAGGAGATGAGAGGGAAAGATGGGAGGGAATTGGGTGGGATGGATGATAAGTGGGTTGAATGGGAAAGTGGGAGAGGGAATTGAGTCAAATGAGAGAGGTGGGATGGAAAGGAAGAAGGTGGGAGTGAAGACAGAGGGAAGTGAAGAAATAAGTTTAGATGAGAGGGAGTTTGGGATGGGTGGTAAATGGAATGAAAGGGACGGAGAGAGATAGGAGTGTAGGAGTGAGGTTGAAATGGGTGTGGTGCGACTGGAATGAAAAGAAACGGAAGAGGATGGAATGCGGTGGGGAAAATAAGTTGGGATGGAAGGAGAAAGGGTAGGATGGGAAAGAGAGGAGGAGGTAGGAGTGCGGGATGTGCATCGAATGAGAAGGATGAGGGTGAAATGGGCAGGTAAAGAAGTTCGTGGGACGGGATGGAATGGGAGAAAGTACCATCAGGAAGGGGTGAGGGTGGAATGTGAAGCAAGGGGAGTGGAGAGAAAAGGAGAATGGGACTGAAAGCAAAGGGATAGGATGGGATGGGGTGGGAGAAAGTAGGATGGGAAGGAAGGAGAGGGGTGGTGGGATGGGAAGGGAGGGAAAGATGGTGAGATGGACAAGAGGGGATAGTGAGTCGGATGGAAAGAGAGTGGACACGGTTCCTTCGCTCTCTCTCTCTCTCTCTCTTGAATCACTGTCATAGTTTCCCTTACGCAGCTCTGGTCATACTGTCTTGTGCCTTATAAGGAAACTTTCTTCATGTCAGCTTTCTACCCCCCACTCTCTCTCTCTCTCTCTCTCTCTCTCTCTCCTACTACTACTATTACTACCCTATCGTCTTCTCTATGAAGCGCTTATTTTGGAGCTTTATTGCCCTGCGCTATTTCTTTCCTTTATTAAAGGCTTTCCTTTCTCTCTTTATTGTTCCCTTACTACTCTCTCTGTCTCTGTCTCTGTCTCTGTCTTTCTCTCTCTCTCTCTCTTTCTCTCTCTCTCTCTCTCTCTCTCTCTCTCTCTCACACACACACACACACACACACACACACACGTTTTTTGTTTGTCTGTCTGTCTCTGTCTGTCTGTCTGTCTGTCTCTCTCTCTCTCTCTCTCTCTCTCTTTACCCCTGAAAGCATCACCGCGCCCCGAGTGCAAGTCCCGGAAATATCTTATCAGGCTGAAGTTAGTGACGATAAGAGAGGGTTTATGAGGCGGAGATCAGGGCGATTTTGAAGAGGGGAGAGACAGTGGAGAGACTGGTGAGAGATGGTATAGAGACAGTGGAGAGATACTGTAGAAGGGAAACAATGGAGAGACAATAGTGAGACAGCGACGACAGTGAAGAGATGTCGGAGAGACATTGAAGGGACGATGAAGAGATTGTGGAGAGCGAGTGGGGAAAGTGTGGAGAGTCAATATAGTGTGAAGATGGTGAAAACGCAGGAGAGAGAGAGAGAGAGAGAGAGAGAGAGAGAGAGAGTAACGTGAAATAGTTGCAACATCTGATAGGTTCTGATATATATACAGCTTAAAATCCCTGGGTCAACGCGTTCATGGCCGAATAATACAAATATTTTAGTTTTTTAATATTGTTTTTTGACACAACCTGCTGAGAATAGTAAAGTTATGCACTTGAATTATGTTTCCATGACATAAATACTCGTACTGTAGAATATGTATGATCCATTCACAGATTCCTGTAAAATATCCAGAAATTTTCGTATTATATGGGATATCTGATTCTAAATCATAACGGGATTAGTAGGTAGTGAAGTGCTATAGGTCTGAGGTTGCTGTCCCTTTCTGTCTGCTAACTAAATTGTTCAGAAACAGGAATCACTTGGAGCACAAGTAGATTTGGTTCTGAAGCAAATATTAAGACGAACAATTAATTCAACAAGTGAATGTACTTGCCATCACAGACACCACAATATACTTTACAGATGGTCAACGGATTAGTAAGTGAAACTTAGCAGTAAATTATGTGATGGACACATGCATTGAAGGCAAATTACACAATGTAAAGGTAGAAAATAATCCAAATGTGAGAGGAATGTATGAGCTACAAGCGTTTTCATTCACTTTGCTGACTGCAGTGCTTGCCCTACTATGGACGTAAAACTGCCACGCAGGTAGCAGCCAAAACTTTCAAAGTTCTACATTCACAAATTGCCTCGCCTCGCTTCACCTCTATTCGTCGCAGGTGGTGACCAAAATACCCCTCAAAGGACATCAGTCCCAACCAAACTATATATGTCAGTAGAACCCCAATGGTTGCAAGTGAAATGTTATGTTACAAACGTTTGTTAGAGTTCAGCATTTTGTGACATACATATATACATGTATGGAGTACTTAGACACATAAATTCATACATATATATATATATATATATATATATATATATATATATATATATATATATATATATATATATATATATATATATATATATAAACAAACAGACTCTACATGAAAACAAAGCTGACGGTGAGCAAAGACGAGAATCTAGACAACAGTGTAACGATACTGGACCAAAAGCAAATTCCTATGCTTTATTTGTAGACGAGGACATCCAAATGAACACCACACATTAACTTACTTTAGAGAGGCGACACTAGGACTGTAGTGTAACTCTGGTGACCGTATGAAGGAAGAATGAGAGTTGAATTCCCATCATAGGTTATCTCACACACACACACACACACACACACACACACACACACACACAAGAAATAAACTAGTACTCACTGGAACCATGTACAGTCATGGCAGATTTAAACCACGTCTAGTCAGGGGTGATTTAAATTACGTATAATCAGGAGTGACTCAAACTACGAAATGTCAGGGGTTACCTGCGTTAATATGTTATGGCAAAGTATATGGCAGTAATATATAGGCACTGATAATGTCATATTACAATGTGTAACACTATGCAGTGAGGAAGTGCCTAGCAGAGATATATACAGCCATTAGGAGTGCTGGACCGCCAACAACCCGTGGCCCGGACATACAAGTATTTGATGACATTCAGGGACGTTGGTAACCAGTTATAGCCCACGTGAATAGGAATTACTGGACACGAGTGGAAATCTGCCACACCACACACACACACACACACACACACACACACACACACACACACACACACACACACCGAACTATGTAATCTCAGAGAGATCCCCTTCAGGTTAGAAGGGGTTCCAGAGGGCCTGAGAAAACGATCGAAGACAGAAGTAGGAGATAGGGAAGTTAGGAGGGTTGCTGTCACACTACGTTACTCTCTTTCATTACATCTCGATATTACTGTGTACGATAAACTCCGTAACCCGACAGTGCCCATAACTCACCTCACGTACGATAAAGGAATACACAACGGGGGAGGGGGGGGAGTGAGGTGAAGTAAGACCTACCTATTCATTCTACTCGACGCCTCACCAATTTACTGGCAGCAGTCCACGTTACTCTCCACTGGTGACAGAGGGGCAGCCGTAAAAATACGATACATACACAATCTCTGTCCTTATCATCGACGGTAACGTTATCAACCCTGATGGCAACGAGCTATCCATTGCCTCACGACTTTATCGACACTGGGTTACACCTATCGACCTTCTTACCTACATACCTCCCTACTTCATCAAATCGACACTAGTGGCAGAAGATTAATCTACGATACATCTACAGTATCTCTTTCTCTACTAATTAAACCCCTCGGCTATGTCCATCGACAGAGTGATCTAAACCACTTATGGTTAGGGGTGATTTAAACCTCGTACGATCAGAGCTAATTTAAAACATGTATGGTCAGGGCGATTTTAACCACGTATAGTTAGGGGCGATCTAACCGAAGCGTCCAGTTGGTGACAGAATTAAATGCAAATGTTAGTATGTATTAAAGTTTAACTGACAGAATACAGCACGCACAAGCAGTTTGAAACCAGATTTTTTTTTTTTTTTTTTTTTTTTTTTTTTTTTTTTGTTAATCAAAAAGTGGCTTGGAAGAAGAGTATAGCATAAAAGGAATGTTGTGAAGCAGTGGTGTTGGTGCGATATTTAGAGTATAGTAAATGGTTCGCATTTAGAACGAGTTTGGTACAAAACCAGTCCTATTCAGTAAAACTCATAACAGAACTATTACTGTTTAATTTGCATGCTCAGTTTTTCTATGTAGAAAAATTCCACCATCTTTTCTTATATGAAGTTTCCACGTCAGTTTTTCTACTGTATACCGCCTGACATTGCTTCCCGCAGTTTTCCTCCAAATTTCTGGTAGTTGGTTTAGTAGAGAGCCTTCTTCTTTGTTATTCTTGTCGATTAATGTAGTCTAGTCGTAATCTTGACAGTATACTCCTTGCCCCATAACTTGATCCAGATTTTCGGTCTCTTGCAGCATAAACCAAGCAGCTTAGTGGCGGGAAAAGACAGTGTATGGATCTGCATTCCTTTCATAACACTTCTTCATAACTAGGATCATTGTTTAGTGTTAATATATCGCTACAACTCAGCAGTAACGAACCGGGTGATGGCAATTTAGGCCAAGTTAGGGTAAACTGGGTATAGCATGGGCCAACCGATCTACTCTAGTTAACATATTTTCGTGACCTGAGATGTTCTATTTGACATTGAGGGATTTGGTGCTGGGGGTGGGGGGTGAGTGAGAGCCTTCTAGTGTTATTATCAATATCTCAGAAATCAAAGAATACATACCAGTCATAATTTCTGTAAAAATAATGGCTTCAAAGAATTAATAGGCCTGTTGCTGTTTGTTTTCCTTTGGATTACTTAGTTCTCTCTCCCTCCCTCCCTCTCTCTCTCCCTCCCTCTCTCTCTCTCTCTAATGATTCGCACCCCTTCGCTTCGTCTCTTAACACCTTCTACATTAGCTTCATTAGTCTTTGGTGTCTTTCTCCTTTGATGGTCTTCCCTTCTTTGTGAACAGCAGCCAACTTTCAGTTTTAATGGGCTCTAGCAATTCTCTTTCGCACTCTCTCTCTCTCTCTCTCTCTCTCTCTCTCTCTCTCTCTCTCTCTCAACGAATCTAATTTCACTACGAGTATCACTTCTTTCACATACATGCACGTATTTTAGGTCTGTGTGTCCCTCTGGCGGTCTGTCTGTCTGTCTACATGTCTGTCTGTCTTAGTCTGCCTGTCTATC
Organism: Coenobita brevimanus; assembly: GCF_032717465.1. Lineage (NCBI taxonomy): Eukaryota > Metazoa > Arthropoda > Malacostraca > Decapoda > Coenobitidae > Coenobita > Coenobita brevimanus. The sequence continues at coordinate 7,822,468 of NC_136992.1, read as the reverse complement.
TTCCTGTCTCTGTGTCTTTCTGTCTGTCTGTCTGTCTTAATCTGCCTGTCTGTCTTTCTGTCTCTGTGTCTCTGTCTTTCTGTCTGTCTGTCTATCTGTCTGTCTGCCTGTCGCTCTGTCTGTCTGTCTGCCTGCCTGTCTGTCTCTCTGTCTGTCTATCTGTCGCTCTCTCTCTCTCTCTCTCTCTCTCTCTCTCTCTCTCCAGACCGCATCATAGCACCTCCATTCTGAGTCTCGGAAATATCTTATCAGGCTGAAGTTAGGGATGGTAATAGAGAAGTTATGAAGCAGAGATCACCACACCAATGAGACAATGATGAGTGGGGAGATAGTAGAAAGATAGTGGAGAAAAAGAAGAGACACTAGAGAGATAGCGGAATGTCTGGAGAGATAGTAGGGTGACAATGCAGAGAAACTGAAAGGATAGTGGAGAGATTCAAGGAAGACATTGAAGGTAAAGACGGGGAGAGTGGAGAGATAGCAGAGAGAAAAGAGAGGTGGTGGACAGAGCGAAGAGACAGCGGAGAGCCACGAAGAGATAGAGGAGACAAAGCTGGGAGACAATAGAAATACGCTGAAGAAACAGTGGAGATATAGCGAAGAGGAAGGGAAGATAGTGGAAAGGGATTGAAGAGACAGGGAATGACTGTGGATAGACAGGGAGTGATATGGGAGAGATAGCCGAGAGGCGGGGATGAGACTGTGGACAGGAATTGGAGAGATAATGGAAAGTTAGTAACCAGACAGAGAGAATGGAGAGGCAGTGGGAAAACAGTGGAGAGATAGGAAGTCTGGGAGAAGATGGAGAGATAATGAAGTGATAGTGGAGAGTCATGGGAGATAGTGCAGAGATAATGGACAGACACTCAAGAGACATTGGACAGACAGGGGAGATGCTGTGAGAAGATGGGGAAATATAAGAGACAGTGGAGAGGTATGAAGGGAAGTATGGAGAGCAGTGAAGAGATAAGGGAGAGAAAGAGACGGGAAACATAATGGGACTGTAATCTCCTTCTCTTCCCTCTCTTCCTGCTCCTTTTCGTCTTCCTCCTCCTCCTTCTCTTCTTCCTGCATAGCTTCTTCCTCCTCGTCTTTTTCTTTCTATTTTTCTTTTTCTTTTTCTTTTCATCATCATCATCTTCATCTTCTATTTCTTCTTCTTCTTCTTCTACTTCTTCTTCTTCTTCTTCTTCTTCTCCTCCTCCTCCTCCTCCTCCTCCTTCTTCTTCTTCTTCTTCTTCTTCTTCTTCTTCTTCTTCTCCTCCTACCCCTCCTCCTCCTCCTCTTCTACTTTTTCTTCTTCTTTTACTTCTTCCAATCTTACTCTCTCTTCGGTCTAATATCAAGAACCATTCTCTTGACAAATTCTATCCGTAGACCATTCTCCCCCTCCTCTCTCTCTCTCTCTCTCTCTCTCTCTCTCTCTCTCAACTCTGCATTCATTACCCTTCCACTATCTCCACTATTAATCTCATATCTCTCCATCTTCCCCTGACCTTATCTCTCCACTATCTCTCTGCTCTTTTTAAAAACTATCCACCCACCATTGCTTTCCTTTTTTTTTTTTTTTTTCACTTTCATCCATTTTCTCACTGTCTCTCCACTATCTCCTAATTTATCTTTCTTTTTAACATTTCTTCCCTCTCTCTACTATATCCATTTTTCTCAGTCATCTCTCCATTGTCTTTGTCTCTCATTATCTTTCCAGTTTCCTTCCCTATCTTTATTTCATTTACCATCTAGTATCTCTCCACTGTCTCCCCATTACTTCTCGCTCTCCCCCTTCTCTCTCTCACTCTCTCTCACTTCTCTCTCTCTCTCTCTCTCTCTCTCTTATATATCCCCGTTATTACTACATACGCATCACGTTTCTTTCCTTATCTCTCCACAATCTCCACAGCCTCTCCACTATCTCTCCACTATGTTTCCATGATCACAACACTTTTTTCACTGTTCCCAATCTCAGCTATCTCCACAGTCTCTCCACTATCTTTCCAGTCTCTCCATAAACTCTTCATTCTCTCGCTTACGTCTCCCAAGGCTCTCTATTGTCTCTCCGCAGTCACTCCACTATCTCTTTACAGTCTCTCCACTATCTCACCAGAATTCCTCCACTATCTCTCAGAGTTGGTAACTTCAACTTGATACTATATTTCTGGCTCTCCTGCTCGAGGTGCAATATTATCTGAAGACAGAAGGATAGACAGCAAGAGAGAAAGATACATAGATAGACAGATATATAGACCGACAGTTAAAATGATAGACATAGATAAATAGATGGGTGGATAGATAGATAGAGATAGACATACAGACAGCAAGAGATAAAGATATATACAGAGAGAGAGAGAGAGAGAGAGAGAGAGAGAGAATTATGTAAGAAGCATTGTGACGACTGCCATTAACATAACTTGGCAACTCTAAGGAAGGTGGAAAGAGGGAGAAAAGAGGGAGGAGGAGGAGAGAGAGAGACGAAGGGAGAAGAGAGGAAAGGAGGAATTAAGAGTGAGGAGGATGCAAGGGACAGGAATGAAGGCGTAAAGGAGGATGGGAGAAAAGAAGGACAGAAGAGGAAGAATGCAAAAGAATTGTTGACTGTGGAAAGGAGATAAGATTACAGGAGGAAGTAAGGAAGGAGAGAGGGAGGCAGGAAGACAGCATGTTAGGACTCCATATTATATTTACATAATAGATAGATAGATAAATAGACAGATAGACAGCTCTATGCGAGCCTGGGAATGGGAAATGATCTTGCAAGTTACACTGAGGAAAAGCTGACGACAGATTACGAAGTAGCCAGTCAGGAGATGATGCAGTTAGTTTGTCAGCGATACACCAGGTGAACAAGCCTAGTGACCATACACACACATACACACATACTCACACACAGGCTTCTAGAACTTTCCAACCACAGGGAACACACGTGACACGACTCCTGTTTCACCAGAATAGCTCAGAAGAAGAGAGGCCATAGAATCGGCAGGGTGTAGGGAGTAAGGCTTAGCAACTTGGGGGAGAGAGAGAGAGAGAGAGAGAGAGAGAGAGAGAGAGAGAGAGAGAGAGAGCAAGACAGGAGGTAGCTAGCGGGACTCTACTTAACTTCACTCGTGTGTGAGAGACTGTTAACATTATCAAGACAAATAAAAATAGTCCCATACTATTCTTTATCTCTCCTTTGTCATTGCATGACAAATGGGAACCAAGATTATCAACGTACAAACAACTCAAGTATAACAACCGCTCGTCCACAAGTCTAATATATATATAACTCCACTACAAGTAACTACAAAGTTTCTTTTATGACAAGCAGAGAAGAAAGAATTAAAACTGAAAAAGGAATGAAGGGTAAAAGGGACTAAAGGAAACAGAAGAGGAGAAAAAAAAAAATAAGAGGGAATGAAAGTAAGAGAGAGAGAGAGAGAGAGAGAGAGAGAGAGAGAGAGAGAGAGAGAGAGAGAGAGAGAGAGAGAGAGAGAGAGAGAGAGAGAGAGAGAGAGATGCGTTCTGGGGGAAGGAATGCAGCTAGAGATAAGGGAGAGAATGAGACGGGAAACATAATGGAAATGGAATCTCCTTCTTCATCTTCCTGCTCCTGCTCCTGCTCCTCGTCCTCTTCCTGTTCCTCGTGCTCCTTTTCCTCTTTTTCCTGCTCCTCCTCTACCTCCTCCTCTTCCTGCCTCTCCTTCTCCTCTTCCTCCTCTTTTTCCTGCACCTCCTCCTTCTCCTCCTCCTCCTCTTTTTCCTGCTCCTCCTCCTCCTTCTCCTCTTCCTGCTCCTCCTCTTCCTGCTCCTCCTCCTCCTCCTCCTCCTCCTCCTCCTCCGTTTCTTCCTATTCTTCTTCTTTTTCTCCTTTTTCATCTTCCAATCTTAATCCCTTCGGTCTGCTGGAAGGAACCATTTTCTTGGCAAATTCTCTCCCTAGGCCAATCTCTCACTCTCTCTCTCTCTCTCTCTCTCTCTCTCTCTCTCTCTCTCTCTCTCTCTCTCCATCATCTGTTCCTATTCTATCTCCACTCTTTCATTACTATTTCTCCATTATTCGTACATACTCTTCACTGTATCTTTTCAGTCTCTCCACTGTTTTCCCGCAATCTCTCCACTATCTATGTGTCCAAGATCGCAACACTCCTTTCACTGTTTCCTCCCTGTCTCAGCTATCTCCACAGTCTCTCCACTATCTTTCCACAGTCTCTCCACTATCTCTCCATTAAATCTACGCAGTCTTCATTGTTTCTTACATATCTCCCACTTTCTCCACGATCTTTCCACTCTCTGTCCACTCTTTCTCGCCAGCTCTCTTCTATCGTTCTCCAGGCTGTCCATCCTCTCTTAACAGTCTCTATACTATCTCCTCACAGACTCCCCACTATCTCTCCACAATATCTCCACTGTCGCTCAAAACCGATAACTTCAACTTGATATGATATTTCTGAGGTTCCTACTCGAGCTGCTCTGTTGTCTGGACACACAGATAAATAGAAAGACAATATATAGATAAGGACAGATAGATAAACTGACATCTATCTCTCTATCTATCTGTCTATCTATCTATCTATTTATGTACAGAGAGAGAGAGAGAGAGAGAGAGAGAGAGAATTCTGTAAGAAACATTGTAACGATTACCATTTACATAATAACTTCGCAGCTCCAGGAAAGGTGGAGAGGAAGAGAAAGAAGGGAAGAAGACAGAGAGGAAGGGAAGAGGGAGGAGAAGAGTAATTATGAAGAAAAAAAATGAGAAAGAAGATGGGGAAGAACATAGGAAGGGAAGGAAGGAATGCGTAAAGGAGGGTTGGAGAAAAGAAGGAATAGAGGAGGAAGAAATTATGGGAATGGATGAAAGTGGAAAGGAGGTGAGAAGAATGGATGAAATAAGGAAGGAGAGAGGGAGCATGGAAGACGGGAGAAAAGGAATCAGAACTGAAAAATGATGAAAGGTAGAAGGGACTGAAGGAAAGAGGGGGCGGGAGCGAAACAAAGAAGAGGACGAAGTAAGAAGGAAAGAGGATGAATACAGGGAGTAAGAGAGAGAAAAAAAAATGAAAGAGAGCGAGGGAGAAGGAAGGGAAGTAAAGAGCTCTATATAAGAGCGAGATGGTTGGGAGAAGAAACAGACTAAACAAAGTTTTTTATTATGGAGAGTGAAAGTCTGAATATTATAAGTCTATGAGAATTATTATGCTTGAGAGGTATATAATGAAAACCAAAGAACACTTCGTTGATTTTAACTATACTTAGGTTACTTTAACGAGGCGTAAAATTGTCATCCCTGCAGCTTGAAAATTGAGCCCTAGCAAGAGATTAACGTTAAATTATGGTGCTAGTCACGAAGAAGAGCCACGGAATGTTGACTTATAGCACTGTTTTCTTCCACCGCTGAGTTACGGGAAATAAGCTGCAAAATGGCAGTAAACTTGCCTTCCAAAAAATTAACGAACTGCAGGCGAGATTTTCAACTTATTGCAGCATATTTTCTGTAGCTCAGCGGCAGAATAAGGTAATGCTAGGGCTCTGTATAATTTCCATAGCACTTCTTCGTGACCAGCATTATGTTGTGTTAATCTATTCCTTCAATTTAGCATTCAAGGAGAAGAGATGACAATTTTAGGTCAAGTTAAAGAAAAAATATATAGGAGGAAGTTTCTAACATTATGCAGCTTATTTTCCGTAGTACAGTGGCAGAATGGGACACTGTTACTGCTCCACATCCTTTCCATAGTGCTTCTTCGTGACTAGAATCATATTATAGGGTTAATCCATTGTTACAGTGAAAACATCAGACTGGAGAGATGGTATATTTCTCGCCTAGATAAAGAGAAGAGTATAGCAGGATATCTTGATGGAGTAGTGAAGGAGTGAATGTGGGAGTGGGGTGATTAGGAGATGAAGTAAACTGGAAGTTATATGGGAGGAGTAGGTGGTGGAGTATGTGGAGTGAGTAGGGGAGTGAGGTGGTTGGGAGAAGACTAAGTAGAACGAGAACAAGGCAGAAGGACAAAATGGTGAAGAATAAGGAGTGCGTAGGTGAATGAGGTGGTTGGGAGAAGAAGAGGTAGGACGAGAACAAGGTGGAATGACACAATGGTGGAGTATATGGAGTGGGTAGGGGAGTGAGGTGGTTGGGAGAACAGGTGAATGTGGAGTTAGTGGGGGGAAGGTGAAGGAGTAAATGAAGGAGTGAGTATGGGAGTGAGGTGGATGGGAGAAGTTAACTGGGAGCTACGTATATGGAATAGATGGTGGAGTATATGAAGGAGTGAGTATGGAAATGAGGTGATCGGGAGAAGAATAAATAGGAGAGAACAAGGTGGAAGGAAAAAATGGAGTGTATGGAGTGAGTATGGGAGTGAGGTGGTTGGGAAAAGTAAATGTGGAGGGATGTGGAATACGTAAGTGGTGGAGTATATGATGAGAGATGGTGTGTGGTGGTGGGAGGGATCGTTGGTGAGTAGGGTGAGAGACATGTGCAGCTCCTTTTGCTGCGGCCACTAGGATGTGGTGTCAGGGAAAAAGAGAGAGAGAGAGAGAGAGAGAGAGAGAGAATTAGAAGGCTTCCTTGCAACAAGACCAACGGAAATGAGCAGCATGAGCAACAATCTCTTATCGTTCTCTCTCTCTCTCTCTCTCTCTCTCTCTCTCTCTCTCGCCAGCAACATAGTTGAGAGGAATATGCCATTGCTTCAAGTATATATATATTTTTTTTTGGGAGGGAGTTGCAATTGTGGGATGAGAGGTCTATGATGGTGGTAATGATGATGATAATGATGTTGATGATGATGAAAAAGATAATAAAAACAGGAACATCACCTGCCATCAGTTGACATAATGTATAGGTTTAAGCAATACGCCCACCATAAATGTCTTAAAAGAGTAAGGTTACAGGAGAAAACGTAATCTGTGATACGTCCCTTTGTCTGTACGCCTGTATGTATGTCTATCTATCTATCTATTGCCAGACGCCTCAATCCCGTTTGGGGTGGCCACAAACAAATCGCCTCCAAGTCGCCCTGTCCCCCGCCATTTCACTGCCCTGCTCCCAACTCACACCCCCCTCTCTCATTTACCTCTCCACCCCATCCCTCCATCTCATCCTCGGTCTCCCCCTCCCTCTTCCACCCTCCACCTCACTCACATACACTCTCTTCGTCAGTCTTTCACCCTCCATCCTCTCGACATGGCCAAACCACCTCAGTGTGTTCCTCACAACGCTTCCTATCACATCCACAGCCACACCACAACGCTCCTTTATATCCTCATTCGTCAGCCTGTCTCTCCACGTGACTCCACAGGCTCCTCTTAAATAACTCATTTCCACTGCTCTCACTCTTGACTTGTGTCCTTCCAACAATGTCCAAGCTTCACTTCCGTACGTTAGAGTTGGTATCACAATACTGTCATGTAGTAACTTTTTTACTTCCATGCTCACTTCCCTGTTTCTTATCACTGCTTTCAAAGAACCAGCAACCTTTCTTCCCTGCTGTACCCTTTCAAGCACTTCACCCTCTAAACCTCCATCCTTACTCATCACACTACCCAAATACTTAAACGTACTCACATTTTCCAATTCCTCACCATCCAACCTCGCTGTACATTCACTGACTTCACCTCTCTCAAAGACCATCACTTTACTCTTCCCTACATTCACCTTTAGATTCCGTTTCTTACACACTCTCTCAAACTCATCCACCAAGCCTTGCAGCTCCCCTTCGTCTTCATTCAACAACACAGTATCATCTGCAAACAACAGTACAGGGAGTTTCCAAACACTATCCTCTCTCACCAGGGCCACTCCAACATCCACTACCCTACCTTGTACCTCTTTTATTACCCCATCCATGTACAGATTGAACAACCATGGAGACATGACACATCCCTGTTTCAAACCAACTTTCAAAGAGAAAAATTCACTTAGTTCACTATCCATACGCACTGCAGCCTTCGCACCATCGTACATACTCTTCACAGCATTCAACAACTTCCCATCTACTCCATATATTCTCAACACTTTCCACAATCCTTGTCTATCCACCCTGTCATATGCTTTCTCCAAATCCATGAAAGCCGCATACAACTTCTTTCCCTTCTCTAGAAACTTTTCCACTAAAGATCTAAGAATGAATATCTGATCTACACAACCTCTTCCCTTCCTAAAGCCTCCCTGTTCTTCTCCAACTAATTTCTCTGTTCTTTCTCTTACTCTGTCTATAAGTATCCTACCATACACTTTTCCTATTATACTAAGAAGACAAATGCCCCTATGATTAACACACACTTCTTTTTCCCCTTTTCCTTTGTACAAGGGAATAATTATACCTGACTTCCAATCCTACGGGACTCTACCTTCCTCCCAGGCCAATCTGCACATCTTCCACATCCATTCTACTACTATCTCTCCCCCATGCTTCAGCATTTCACCACACACTCCATCAATTCCTGGGGCTTTCCCCGATTTAACTTTCTTCATTGCTTCCACAACTTCTATCCTACTAATTTCTTCCTGTCTTCTCACCTCCCTCCTTCTCCCAGCCATTCCCCAGCCACTTATACTCGCATTACTTCCATCCTCTACGTTCAACAATTCCTTAAAGTGTTCTCTCCATCTGCTCACTTTTTCTCCCTTCTCCACTAGTAATCTACCATTTTTATCTTTCACTCCCCTGCTAACTTCACTTCCACCCTGTCTTACTCTTTTCACTTCTCTCCAGAACATTTTCTTACAGTCCCTCCACTTTACACTCAAATTCCTTCCAAATTCCTCATCCACTCTCTTCTTACTCTCTCTTACTAATCTTTTCACCTCTCTCTTCCTTTCCACATATAACTCTCTCTTCCGCCTCTCAACTTCTTCCACGCCCCTATTTCTCATCCATTCATTGTATGCTTTCTTCTTTGTGCCACAGCCTGTTTCACCTCTTCAGTCCACCACGCTGTTCATTGCACCCCCTCCGTCTTCTCTTCCTTCCACACACCACATCACATGCTGCACATATTTCTTCTGTAAATATCTTACACACACCTTCCACGTCTCCCATCTGCTCCAGTTCATATTTGCCCAATCGTTCCTCCACTTCTCTCTTATACTCTGCCTTTTTCTCATCCTCTTGTAACCTTTCCACTCTCCTTGCAACTACTCCTTCCTCTCGTCTTTCCCTTCTTCTATTCCTCCACCTTACTTGCATCCTAATTCTGGCCACCACCAAGTAGTGGTCAGAAAGTCCACTCCCCCAACTCTATACACTCTTGCATCCTTTACACATCTTCGCATCCTTTCATCCACACACACATAATCAATCATTGCCTTCCTTTCATTCAGTTCACCACCCACCTTTCTCATCACTCGCCATGTATACCTGTGGATCATTTTATGCCTGAAGAGGGTATTGGCTATCACCAACCCCCTCCCAGCACAAATGTCCACTAACGCACTCCCATTCTCATGTATCTCAGCAGGCACACCCCACTCACCAACTATTCCATCCACCTTCACATTACCAACTTTACCATTCATATCACCAATCAAAAACACTCTCATTCCTTCCAAACTTTTCCATGCACACTTCCACATTTGTCCAGAACTCTTCTCTCACTCTTCTAGCACGATCTTGCGTTGGTGCATACACACACACAATCGCCCACATTTGTATTCCAACTTTCAACTTTACCCACACAATCCTTGACCCAACTGATCCATACTGTCTTATGCTGTATGTATGTACATATATATATGTATGTACATATATATATATATATATATATATATATATATATATATATATATATATATATATATATATATATATATATATATATATATATATATATGTATGTATGTAGTGGCTGGCTTACATCGGACAAAAGTGGGCATAGGCTTGTACGATTATATGCATCCAGATATGGAATACTCTACACGAAAATTAACGCTTGAAAAGTTGAACTGCTCTTCTTGGCGAGTTCAATAAATTCAACAGTATATTTAGAAACAGTTACTGTCTGGATGACGTACTGTGCATGACAGATAAGGCACAACTCCAAGTCTTGCTTCCTGGTGGTGATGCATAAATATACTGCTGGACTACACTCTTACTATACATATTGCCTACTTCCTTGTTGTTTATATTAAAGTGCATTTTTCCTGTTTCCAATCGATCTAATTCATTTTAGTATATACTTTTCCAACTGGAGGGGTTAGATACAATTAAATTCCTTCTGCTGGGGGACTGCCTTAAGCTAAATAAAATCGTCCTGAAATAGCAAGCAAACAAATATGATATGCAGCGTTGTAGTCGGCGGGAGGAATAGAAATGTGGTAATCATTTATTGGTTTCTCAGCTACAACTAATTACTGTACCCAGTTTGTTGTTATCTGACGGAACTGGGTAACTCTCACCACTTGAATGCTAAGCTGTGGCTGCATGAAAGTACAAGAACTTTAGTTACGAGGCAGGAATTGGTCTCCTTGATTACTAGGCAAATCAGCCTCCAATATGAGTACATCTGGCCATCAACTGAGTAGTGAGGAGGAGAGATAGTCATCAGATGAAAATAAACCAATCCTTCCTGAAATACCTATCAGTCTATCTACCTGTGTATCTGTATCTCTATATGCTTATGTGTCTACCTGTCTACCTATCACTGTACCTGTCTGTAGTATAATACTTACAACTGTCAGTGTGACTGCTATAAAAGAATCTAAAAATTTCCTTCAGACACTGTAATTCAGCCATTCCACCTGCCGTCCTTCACTGCTGATGGCTGGGGGATCAAGGGGTTGGGCAACCATCCAGACAGACAGCCATCAAAATATCATAAGCTTCTGTAATTATATGGTAGATCTTTCTATTAACGTTGGACCACATACTGGGGTTTGTGAAGTCTGTGTGCTCTCTCTCTCTCTCTCTCTCTCTCTCTCACACACACACACACACACACACACACACACACACACTTTCTAACACGCCGGTACAGTCATTAGAGCCAGCACACGTGTTCTCTTAGTCAAATGACCTTCTTACCAGCGTACTTCTCTCTTTCTCCCAAACTCTCTCTCTCTCTCTCTCTCTCTCTCTCTCTCTCTCTCTCTCTCTCTCTCTCTCTCTCTCTCACCGGTACAGTAATTGCAGCTTACACACAGGTTCTCTTAATTAAACTTCCGCACCCCACTGCTTCTCTTTCTTTTTTAATTATCTATCAGTGCCCATTCTCTTCTTCCCTCCCTTCATTCTTTTTTCCTCGCACATTATCGTCAAGAGTGAGAGCAGTGGAAATGAGTTACTTGAGAGGAGCATGTGGAGTGACATGGAGGGACAGGTTGACGAATGAAGAAGTCAAGGAACGTTGTGGGGTAGATGTGGATGTGGTTGAGAAGATTAGGAGAAATACACTGAGGTGGTTTGGACATGTGGAGAGAATGGAGAATGAAAGACTGACTAAGAGGGTGTATGTAGGTGAGGTGGAGGGAGGGAGAGGGAGGGGTAGACCGAGGATGAGGTGGAGGGATGGAGTTGAGAGGTATATGAGGGAGGGGGGGGGTGAGTTGGGGGGAGGGTAGTCAAATGGTGGGTGACAGAGTGACTTGGAGGCGTTTTGTCTGCTGCCACCCTTTGCGGGATTAGGGCGTCGGGCTATAGATAGATAGATAGACATTATCGTTACTGTCTCTCGTTGTACATTCCCTTCTTCTCTGTTCTTCTTCCCCCCCCTCTCTCTCTCTCTCTCTCTCTCTCTCTCAGATTCGGTTTTCACGCACGCATTCCCTCTTTCAACATTTATATAAGCTCCTCATAACACACACACACACACACACACACACACACACACACACACACACACACACACACACACACACATCTCTTTTTAACCCATAGAGTTCTTGAGGTATCTCAGTAGTGAGAAGAATCGTCCAGCATTAGCAATAGTTGTTGTTGTTATGGCCCAGGTTGATCTGAATGTGAACCCTGTGGGCTGCAGGCTAAAATTGCTGTTAAGGAAAGTTTCTATAGCTAAGTATGCCACCGCGTGAAGGTGTCTCTCTTTAGTTCCATTTGCCAGAGTTGTTTCGTGGCCGTCTGCCCCTCTCCTGGAGTTCACCATCCCCTTTACGGAGGATAGGGAGGGTGCTGAGGGACGCTTGTATGACCAGGCATCACCGTCACCAGAGTATCAGTAGTGCAACGTAATTACCCAAAGTGAAATAAACAAGCCAGCACCTGAGTTTATGGCTCAGCCATCTCTCAGTTCATCATTATCTGCTTTTATCTGACTGTGTGTGTGTGTGTGTGTGTGTGTGTGTGTGTATATGTGTGTGTGTGTGTATGTGTGTGTGTGTGTCAATCAAGCCCCTCCCTCTGTCTCACAAATCCCTTGCAGTTCTTAGTAACCCTCTCAATACACAAAAATAAGACCAGTTTAAGGAGAATATGGAATAACATTAAATAAAACAGATAAGAAAAAAATGACTAAGAAATGGAAACTGAAGGATAGGAAGAGAGAAATTATGAGGAAGAGGGAAAGAAGAATGGAGGGGGGGGAGAAATAATTAGCGAAATGCTTAGTGGTATATAAGGAGAGAGAGAGAGGGGGGGGGGTAGAGTAAAAATGATATTAGAAAGTTAGGCTGAGATAGTGAATTACACAGATGACGAAAAACAAGGTATATAATAAAGAGAATTAAAGAAGGGAGGAATATTTTAATGGGCGAGTTGTCACACACCTACATGGATACACAGATGACACAGACCTTACGAGTCAAACACTACTTTGTTCACTTTAACTTGCGTAAAATTGGCACCTCTTCCTCCTGAATGTGGAGCTATGACAAGAATTTAACACCAAACTATGGTAATAGTCACGAAGAAGTGCTATTATCTCATTCCACCCGTGAGCTACTTTTAAATAATCTTCAAAAGGACAAAAATCTCCGCCAAACTGCGGCCTGAATTTGGCCTCCTCCTTCAATTCACCATCCTCCTTTCGGGGGATAGGAAGGGAGCTGAGAGATACTTGTATAACCAGGCAGAGGAGCCACCCGTGTGTGTGTGTGTGTGTGTGTGTGTGTGTGTGTGTGTGTGTTTATATGGTTTTGTAACGAATTTTACCTACTTTTGTGCTTCGTGCATTAGAGTTTCTTGCTTCTCCCAACATAGTTAAAGGCAGTGAGACTAATGAGCATGACGACAGGAGATGATGTTGGGGACACACACACACACACGCACACACACAGGGAGAAAGAAAGAGAGGCCTACTCTCACCTCGAACTTTTCTAGCCACAATGTTCTCTCTCTCTCTCTCTCTCTCTCTCTCTCTCTCAGCCCACACCCACCTAATTTTCCCTTACCCAGCAGGAGAAATGAAAAATCCACCAAAAATGAAAAAAAAGAATATTCACCATTAATGCAGCCGCCGCCTTGCCCCCGGCTGAACGAAAACCTCTGAAAAGGGTGTTTTTAATTAGCGAACCTTCCATTTTGCTTCGTTGGCTCCTCTTTTAGCTTCGTGTTTGTCTTTTAATACCAGCATCTTATTTGGGTTCCCTTTTATTTTCGCGTTTTGTCCTTAGTTTTCGGGATTTTTGTCTGTTCTATTTCGTTTTGATTCCATTCTTATTTTTATTTTGTTCTTTTTTGTTGTCTTAATTTATTTTGCTTTCCTCATTTGTTTCGCCTCTATTCCATTCTGTTCTCCTCTTTTCTTTTGTTTCGGAATATCTTTTTTCCTCTCTTTCTCCTTTTCCTTCTCTTCCTTTCTGGTCTTCTCTTCCGTTTTTTTTTTCTTTTCTCTTGGTATATTCCCCTCTCTTATTTTATGCTCATCGTACTTCCTGTTCTCTCTCTCTGTCTGTCTCTCTCTCTCTCTCTCTCTCTCTCTCTCTCTCTCTTTCTCTCTTAAATTAGGTTCAGTCCTTATTACGTGTATAGTCACAGAAGTGTATTATCTTACTGAGTTCCTATTGCATTTTGTCGGTACTCTATTTACCGAATTCCATCCATAATGTATTGGCCAATTCTTTCCAAATCGTACTACACTGACCGAATTTTGTCCATATTGTACTGGCTGAATTTTTTCCATAATTGACTGAATTTTGACCATACTGTGCTGACTTAATTTTGTCCATATTGTAATAACTGAATTTTGTTCATTTTGTACATCATCGAATTCTGCCCATACTATGTTGGCTGAGTTTTTTCCTATAAACAATATCTCTGGGAGGAGACTGATATACTGTTTGCTTTCATTACTGCCTTTATGTAACGTAATTTGTTCTTAGAGGCAAATTGTTTGGTGAGTAAAGTGAGGCAGGCAAAAAGATTGATTTAGATATACAAATAGATAAATAGATAGACACACACACACACACACACACACACACACACACACACACACACACACACACTGACGATAACACGAGAGTATATATCTTTCGACTATTATCCGTGAGGATGCGAACTGAGCAATATATTAATAGACTGTAAACACATTAAGTGATGTAGATAAATGAGTAATTTACAAGGGTAAATAGACAAATATAGACCCAAAACAGGTAGACAGGCAGGAAGAGAGGCATAAAGGCAGAGAGGAAAGCAGGGAATCAGACAAATGAATAAATATACTGAAAGATAAATAAGTAGACGAAAAATAAACATACACATATATAACCGTAGATGAACGGATGGAAAAATGAATAGACAAATAGATATACACATAGTGGCGTTATGAATAATAGGGTATGTGTTCATATTCCTAATTGGTGCTCAATATTTACGAGAATATTAAAAATGGAAGGAGGGGTCCAATATTGGTGATGTTCGAGAGTAATATCTGAGAGAGAGAGAGAGAGAGAGAGAGAGAGAGAGAGAGAGAGAGAGAGAGAGAGAGAGAGAGAGTTATGTAGTAATGCCAGAAGTTACAAAAGATAATGGTGATACACACACACACACACACACACACACACACAGGTCAGATAAATGTGTGCCTGGGAGGTGAGGATGCTGTCTGCCTTAGTGCAATTGTTCCACCCTCACCCTCACCCTCACCCTCACGCTTCCTCACACAAGTACAGTTAACCAGGTCTTTTAGCTTTCATTCTGTCTTTCCCCATTCTCTCTCTCTCTCTCTCTCTCTCTCTCTCTCTCTCTCTCACACACACACACACACACACACACACACACACACACACACATAGAGAGACTTGATTAGTTCCAATCTTAAGAACTTCAGATACGAGGAACGAGTGAGGGAACCGAACTTATTCTCTTGAAATGGATAAGACTTAAAGTTAAATTGCCCGAATGGTTAATAAATTTAGAGTTCACCAGTGTGGCAATAGGGTTGTTGCCAGTAGCCCTTCACCTCTCTACTGGTAATTGCGTCAAGTGAGAGGTTATCCAGTAAGTCTGGCTTAATTATCACAAAGTATTTCCTCCCTAATAGTATTGTGGCGCAATGGAATTACCTCCTACAGTATGGTGTCAGGAGTTCCAGGAATATTTTATAAAGAAAACAAAGTTAGGTAACCATTTGCTTGTTCTTGATATTAGATGACAAGATACAAGTTATTATGGCATCCTTGGCACAAATTCACCAGAAACAGGGTAATGGAAGTTATTAGGTGAGCTGATATGAACCACATGCTACTAGTTTTAATAAAATTGATTTACGAGTATGTATAATACCATGATCATCAAGTTGTTCAACATTTATGACTGGATAATTACACACTTCATTCATTTTATATATTTCTAACTTTCCTATTAAATTTTCATTGATATTTTCTTGCAAAGTGTGTGTGTGTGTGTGTGTGTGTGTGTGTGTGTGTGTGTGTGTGTGTGTGTGGATGGATGGTAGTGTTTGATGTTGCAGCCAAACACAGGTCAACGTCACCGGTCATGGTCAAAATTCACGCGCGCTCTCACGATGCCGCTGAGCACTTAGACATAGTTGAGATTGTGTTCAAGTGCCAGGCGTCTGCCGTAGCCTGTGAAGTAATCGTCTGGCGAAATTAAGAATAAAATCCTCATCCGCGTAAGTCGTCTTCAATCGATTAAATGAGAAAGACTATAAGTAGAATCCTGAAGGGCAATTTTTTTTTTTTTTTTTTTCAACATCCGGAGATCAGTCAAGTGTTTGAAGCTTTTAAAGAGATTTCCTGCGCAGACGGAAGCATTATACTAATTAAAAAGAAGAAGAAAAACATTACGGTAATCTTGTGTCATAATCCTTATGAAATTATAGTCACACTAACCAATATCCGAATCGGGACACAATCATTTGGATTTGCTGAGGAGGCAAACCAGAGGAGAAAATCTTTAAGTATAATCTCACCTCATTTGTGCCGTATGAGTCATGAGACTACATGCAGCGTAAGTGCTGGGCGGTAGGGTCGACACTTCCCTACGTCAATACAACGGAGGGGAGGGTGCTGGCTCCTCGCTCCCATTCCCTTTTTCATAGTCCAGTGACGTTGCTGGAATAACCTAGTAGCTTTATATTGTTATTCTTTGTAGCCATTTATCACTCGCAAAAATGAGAACATTGTATTTTAAAAACATTTTATGACTTGCAGGAACACTTGAAGAATACTTTTTCTTTTTTTTGCCGCCAAATGTGATGCTCATTCCGAACTGTCTCTTTCTTCCTCCTTCCCTTACTCACTGAGTTACTGTACTTTCTTGAAGAATGGGTTCCAGTCCTTAGGGAATGTGTTAGGAAAATGGAATTTCGCACAATGATAAGTTTCAGCTGGGGTGGAACCCTCGAGGGCCGCCCACCACTGATGTGGTGGCCCCTGCAGGTTACACCCAAAACCGTTAGGAACTTTTTTTTTAAACTCAGGGAAAAGAATTTTAACACTATGGTAGAGCTTCACTCGCACCAGGTTATAAGCATGGTGGGACCCCTGAAGGCAGCCCCCACGAGGTAGGGGATGCCCCCCGGTGGTCTCGGCCAAAATCTTTAAGCATTGTCAATGTTCTGAACCGAAGTACATGGAATTTTGTATATTGATAGATGTTCATCCCGGCTACGTTAAGGGAAGGGTGGAACCACTGAGACTGGCTCCTCACGGGAGAGGGGGCGACCCCCGGGAGTCCCCGGCAAAGCCACTATGCATGACCATAGTTTTATACCTACGAGCACGAAATTTTACACATAAATAGGTATTTACCCCGGCCACGTTTAAGACAGGTTATAACCCTCGATGACCAACTCCCACAGGCGAGAGGGATGGTCCCCCAGGAGAGACGATACCATAGATTTTACCTAAGAGTAATGACAGATCTTTATTAAGGCCATGTTTTAGGCAGGGTGAGATCCCCAAAAGCCACCATTCACGGGGGGACGGGGAGGGAACCCCCTGGGATCCTGGCCAAGACTTTCATGGAAATTCATTGATTATAACCAAGAAACACAAAATTTTGCCCTTCCTATCTCCAGACGATTTTACTCATCTTAGGGGACCTTTTTTTTTTTTTTTTTTTTTTAACTTGAATGTGTCAGTGAAAGCTAAATTTAACCCACCAGAGTCACGACTCTGAGGTTGTCATTATCGTACGCTGGCAACCTACCAGTCAACAGTGTTTCCGATTTCGTGTATAATATGATACAAGTATGATTTGTGTATATTATGTTCGCTTATAATACTATTCGTGTATAATATATTCGTATATAATAATATGATTCGTGTCTAATATGATACGAAATCGGACGCACTGTTGACAGGTTGGTTGACAGGGTACGATAATGTCAACCTCAGAGTCGTGCGCCGAGATTATAGTTCGAAAATTCAGAACTGAAATTAATCGTGTGGAAGCAGCAAGACGGAAATGAAGTGTGGGACATTGAACTATAGATTTTAAGTATTATTTACGGATATTAAAACCTGTGGATTGGAGAAGCTGGAGGAAGCAGGGAAAGTTGGAGGAGGAGGAGGAGGAGAAAGGGTAAACAAGAGTGCTGGTAATGAGGCTGTGTTGTATGCCATATTTCCCTAACCCACTTACCACGATGGACATTTCTAGGGTTTTATTCCTGCTGCCATGAGACCATTTTAATCAGAGATGGAAGTCAATATGCAAGAAATAGAATGTGGAAATATCGATGTCTTACATGGGGAAACTACACTAGCAAGGAGGTGGGAGGGAGGCTCCTAAGTTCGCGAGAAAATGGATCTGAGATTCTTGGAGAACTGAGATTTTTTTCTTTGTCCTCTTTTTTTGTGAGGGTTGAAAAGCGCTGGGCTGTTAATAAGAAGGACTCCCACTTCTTTCTCCTCCTCCTCCTGACCCTAATCTCTTTCTTGTTTTCTTATTTTCTCTCTTCTCTTCTGTTCTCGCTCACTCCTACCTCTATTACATTCTTTTTTTTTTTTAGCCTGGTTTCCTTTTTCCAGTCTTTCTATCTTTGTGTCTTTCTTCTTCACTCACTCACACCTGCCTCTTTCAATTTCTCCTCCCCTTCCCTCCTCTCACTGTTTTTCTCCCAGTTCTCTCTTTTCTTATTCCACTCCCCTTCTCTTTCCTCACCTTTCCCCCCCCCCCTCTCTCTCTCTGATTCTTCACTCCTTTTTCTTCATTCCATCTCTGTATGTCTCTTTTTTCCGTCTTCCTCATCTCCGATCTCTTCTTATCTCATTCATTTCTTTCCGTTTTTCACATTTCATTTTCTATTCCCATCCACAATCTCCTTCTTTCCTTCCTATATTTTTCCTTCATTATTTTTTTTCTTTCATTATTTTCGTCACAAAATTCTACCTCTGTTAATTTTTTTATTCTCTCTCTCTCTCTCTCTCTCTCTCTCTCTCTCTCTCTCTCTCTCTCCCATCACTCATCATTCTCTCAGTATCTTCCTCTTCTCTTTAACCTCGTCATTCTTCTCCACCTTCACCTTTTCTTCCTCCCCGTCCTGCTCCTCCTCCTCCTCCTCCTCCTCCTCCTCATCCTCATCCTCCTCATCCTCATCCACGTGTTTGTTTACTCTTGTGGACTAAAAAAGAAAAAAAAAAAGCTTTCCACATTTTTTCGTCCCAACTCTCAGAAACTTTTCTTAGTCCTTCTTACATGAGTACGTCCTTATGTGGTAGGTGTGGTAGGTGTGGAATTTGTGGTAGGTGTGGCAGATGTCGTATGTGTTAGGTAGGTGTAGTAGTTAAGGTAGGTATGTTATTTATGGTAGGTGAGGTAGTTGTAGTATAGGTGTGATAGTTGTCGTATGTGTGATAGTTTTGTTAGGTAAGTTAGTTCTAGTTGTGGTAGGTGTGGTAGTTATGGTAGTTGTATTAATTGTGATAGGTATGGTAGTTGTCATACGTGTTAGGTAGGTGTGGTAGTTGCAGTCGATGTGATGTGTGTTGTGGTAGGTGTGGTAGTTGCGGTTGGTGTGATTGTTGTAGTAGATACGGTAGTTTGGTAGGTGAGGTAGTTCTGGTGGGTGTAGTACATGTGGTAAGTGTGGTAGTTGTGGTATATGTGTTAGGTGTGACAAGTTGGTATGATACGTGTAGAACTTGTGGTGGATGTGGCAAAAGTTATTGAGGGTGGCAAGGTAATGTTAGGTGTGTATTGGTGTGGTTGTGGTTGAGGTTGGTGTGGTAGGGGTTAATGTGGCTAGGGTTGGTGTGGCAGGGGTTGGTGTTGTAGGGGTTGGTGTGGTAGAGGTTAGTGTGGTAGGAGCTGGTACGGTAGGGGATGGTGTGGTAGGGGTTGATGTGGTAGGGGATGGTGTGGTAGGGGTTGGTGTGGTAAAGGTTGGTGTGGCAGTGGGTAGAGGTTGGTGTGGTATGGGTTGGTGTGGTAGCGGTTGGTGTGGTAGAGGGTAGAGGTTGGTGTGGTAGGGATAGGGGTTGGTGTGGTAGAGGTTGGTGTGGTAGGGGTTGGTGTTGTAGGGGTTGGTGTGGTAGTGGGTAGAGTTGGTGTGGTTGAGGATGATGTGGCAAATGTCGATGTGGTAGAGGGTTGGTGTAGTAGGGGATGGTGTGGTAGGCGTTGGTGTGATAGAGGGTAGAGTTGGTGTGGTTGAGGTTGGTGTGGCAAAGGTCGATGTGGTAGAGGGTTGGTGTGGTAGGGGATGGTGTGGTAAAGGGTAGAGGTTGGTGTGGTATTGGCTGGTGTGTTATGGGTTGATGTGGTAGGGGTTGGTGTGGTAGCGGGTACTGTTGGTGTGGTTGAGGTTGGTGTGGCAAAGGTCGATGTGGTAGAGGGTTGCCGTGCTAGGGGATGGTGTGGTTGGATCTGGTGTGATAGAAGTTGGTGTGGTAGGGGTTGGTGTGGTAAGGGTTGGTATGGTAGAATAAGGATTTGTATGATAGGTATGGTTGCTGATGTAGCTGGAGTGACACAGGAAGGAGTTAGACAAGGCAGGGTGATGAAGAAAGGGGTGAGAAGCAGGATTAAGGGAGACAAGGTGGGGTAAGGAATGGAGGGGTGAAGAACGGTTGGGTGAGGCAGGGTGGAATAAGGCATACTGTAGGTAGGTGAGGTAAGGTGTAAGGAAGGATGGGGTGAGAGAAAGTGAAGTGAGGCAGGATGGGATGAGGCAGGGTGGGGAATACAGTGTTAGAATCAGATCATTATAGTGGAGGAGTTGCCTTGGCCTCCACCCCTCCTTGCCTCACTTACTGCCTCATCTATCCCTGCATCACTTTTCCCTACCTCAACCATCCGTGTCTTACCCATTCCTGCTTCACTCACACCTGCCTCATCCCCTCCTCCTCTTTCCCCTTTTCATCCTTCTGTCAACATGTACATTATTTATTGCTACCTCACCCGTCCCTGTCTCACCCCTTTCCTCATCCACCCCTGCCTTACTTACCCCTGGCTTACTTACCTCTGCCTCATCCACTCATGTTTCAATGGTCCTTGTTCTATCCATTCATGTCTCATTAATCGCTGCCTCAAAAAACTTCCTCACCGACCCTTACTTACAGTATCTTACCCACTCCCTCAATAACCCCTGCCTCAACAAACCTGCCTCATCTACAGCCTCCTCAGTAACCCCTGCCTCAACCATTCTGCCTCACCCACCCTTGCCTTACCCATCCCATCCTCAGTAACCCCTGTCTCAACCAATCTGCCTCACCCACTTTTGCCCTACCCATACCTTCCTTAGTAACCCCTGCCTCAACCATTCTACCTCATCCACCTTTGTCTTACCCAACCCTTCCTATATAACCCCTGCCTTAACCAACCCCCTTAACCGCGGGGCGTCACTTTCGTGACGCTCGGCTACAATGGATCATACCGCGGGGCGTCACTTTTGTGATTCTGTGTTATTTTGAATTATCCCGGGCTCTCAAGTGGTGGCTTGTATCATATATCAGTACTGCCAATGTCCAACACTAGTCAGCACTCCAAATCTCATCTGTACTCCCATCCATTGTTGACATTTTAGCTATTTTACCCCCTTCCTGACTCCCCTCCCTACCTGCCCTCCATTACCCTCTCCTCTCACCTCCCACACTGCGCTGCGCTACGGAAATTTCCCCCTTCTCTTTCCACAGATTTCATCCATTGAAATAAGCCCTATGCCCTATATTTTTACCCAATAATATATACCAAAAAAAAAAAAGGTAAGTGATAGTGTTATACTCCAGAAATTGCCTAATTATCACCTGACAACACCTCACGTGCATTCATTCGCTACATTACCACGGTAATTTCCCCTTTGATTTATGCCTTGTAATCGATGTCTGTAATAAAAATTTATATCAGAAAGGAAGGGAGAATCCTAATTGACATTTACATTCACCTGGAACTACCTACTTCTTTATTTATTGCCGAGATTTTCTACCTATAAAAATTAGCATGTAAGTTAGCAGCAGTAAGCCTAAAGTGTCATTGTCAACCCTTCCCTTCTCAGATAATTTACCCCCTTCCTGACTCCCCTCCCTACCTGCCCTCCATTACCCTCTCCTCTCACCTCCCACGCCGCGCTGCGCTACGGAAATTTCCCCCTTCTTTTTCCACAGATTTCATCCATTGAAATAAGCCCTATGCCCAATATTTTTACCCAATAATATATACCAAAAAAAAAAAAACAGGTAAGTGATAGTGTTATACTCCAGAAATTGCCAAATTATCACCTGACAAAACCTCACGTGCATTCATTCGCTACATTACCATGGTAATTTCCCCTTTGATTTATGCCTTGTAATCGATGTCTGTAATAAAAATATATATCAGAAAGGAAGGGAGAATCCTAATTGACATTTACATTCACCTGGAACTTCCTATTTCTTTATTTATTGCCGAGATTTTCTACCTATAAAAAATTAGCCTGTAAGTTAGCAGCAGTCAGCCTAAAGTGTCATTGTCAACCCTTCCCTTCTCACATAAGCCGCGGCATTTAGTTCCTTGTCCTCCACTGCAGAGACAACATGTCGCACTCGCGCACCGCCATTCCTGCCGCTTCTGCGCCCATTGCAAAGGGTCCCGTGACCTTTACCCCCAAGAAAAGTGTTGAGGCAAGCAGGAAAGGCCTCAGTGACTCTGCAGTGGCACGAGAACTTGCTGAATTGTCGATGATAATAATGGACAGCGATTTTGACGATTCCGGTGAATCGTGTGATGAGCCGGGTGAAGTTATCGTGCCAGAAACAGCGACAACAAGTGCTCCTACCAGTGAATCTGTGTCTAGCTCCAAGGGAAAGGAGCCTTAAGTGCAGGAAGGAAAAGAATTTGGGAAGGGAGTGAAAAGGCGGCGTGTTAGCCCCAGAACAATGCCCCCACGTGACCCAGCCCGCCATGAGTCACGAGAGCATTCACCTCCCCGTTCCCCAAGCCCCGCTTTACTCATCTCGTCATCATCGTCGGCTGAGTTATCTCCGGAGTCTTCGTCGTCGGAGTCACCACCAGCATCAACAGTGAAGGCCGGCCGTAGAGGTAGAGGTAGATCTAAGAGAGTGAGAAGTAGTGTAGCTAGTAGGGTAAGGGCTGCTAGTGCTGTACGGGAACCTAGGGTCAGTGCGAGTGACCATGACCGAGATAAGCCTTCCTCTCAGCCAACCTCCACCACCACCACCACCACCATCCCTCCACCGCCACGCCAGGGAATCCTGGACGCCTTCGCGTGGACGGAAGGGTCAGATTTTGTCCCCGAAAACCTGGTTTTCGATGAGAGCTCGTCAGGAGTTCAGCCTGCCTTCACTATGGACGAAAATGCTGAGAGTGTCGACTACCTTTTGGCCTTCCTAGATGACTAAGTCATGCAGCACATATGTGATGAGACCAACAGGTTCGAATCACAACGTGCTGCTAGTGGTACAGGTGCAGCCAAGATGCAACAGTGGACCATGCTGGGAGTGCAGGAGCTGTATGTGTTCTTTGCCCTCATGCTTCTTATGCCACACTCCAAGAAGCATGAGTTGGAAGAATACTGGTCCATGGACCCCTTACTACCCTCACCGACCTTCAACAAGTACATGGCCAGAGATCGCTTCCGGAACATCATGGGAAACCTGCACTTTGCCGATAATGATGTACCTTCCCAAACCGACCCACTCTGGAAGATCCGGGAGATTCTGAACAGAATGAAGGATAAGTTCATGTCATTCTTCCACCCATTTCAGAAGGTTGTCATTGATGAGTCCTTGGTTCTGTTCAGAGGACGTCTTCGGTTTGTCCAGTACATTCCAAGCAAACGCCATCGCTTTGGAATTAAGTTCTTTGTACTGTGCGACTGTAAGACGGGGTACATCCTTGACTTCGTCATATATTCAGCCAGCACTCTCGATCTCGATAAAACACACCCCCTTGGCTTCTCAGGCTGTGTAGTGAAAGTGCTCCTAGAAAAGTATTTTGGTGGGAATCATGTGCTGTATACAGACAACTACTATACAGCACCGAAACTTGCCAAATACCTTTCTGAGCACGGCATTGGCTCCTGCGGCACTGTGAAACGTAATCGTGCCAACTTCCCCAAATTCCCAGAGGCGGGAAACTCGCAGCGAGGAGACGTGCACCTACGCAAGTCTGAGAAGATGCTGGCAATACGGTGGCATGACAAGAGAGTCGTGCACATGCTCACCACCGTACATAAGGGGGAGATGAGAGACAGTGGGAAGGTCGACCGTAGGACAGGCGAACCTGTCATGAAACCTGATGCTGTGTTGGACTATAATATAAACATGCGGCTGGTGGACAAGTCCGACATGATGATTGGTGAGATCGACTGCCTCAGGAAGAATACTAGGTGGTACAGGAAAATTTTTCTGCATCTCATAGATATGACGATGCTGAACGCCTTCATCCTGTACAAGATGAAGGTAAAGCCACCCAAGTCCTTCTCCCTGAGGTTGTTCGCCAGGACTTGTGTCCAGCAGCTGCTGGAAAAATATGGTAAGGTGCAAGCAGCAACTCCAAGGCGCCATCCAGTTACACTTCCCGACCGACTTGAGCAGAGGGCGTATATGGATCGGCACAGACTTGAGCTAATGCCTGCCACAGGGAAAAGGAAGGCTGCGATTCGCAGGTGTCAGGTATGTGCGCATACCACACGCCGCACACCTGAGCATAAACGCACCTCTTGGCAGTGCGCTGAATGCCAGGTTCCCCTCTGTGTAACCTGCTTCTTCGATTATCACAGCCAGAAGCAGTTCTAACAGTGCAAGTGTGGAAGCAGAATTATTTGGAAATAATGTGTAAATAATGTGTAAATAATGTGTAAATAGCAGGTGAAAGCAATGGATGTTCAGTTCCTATGATTGAACAATGTATTATAGTTTCATCTTACTGAAAGTGACAG
This sequence comes from Coenobita brevimanus, assembly GCF_032717465.1. Classification (NCBI taxonomy): domain Eukaryota; kingdom Metazoa; phylum Arthropoda; class Malacostraca; order Decapoda; family Coenobitidae; genus Coenobita; species Coenobita brevimanus. The sequence goes on along the minus strand of NC_136992.1, from coordinate 7,797,742 downwards.
TGAATAACATATTGTAAGTAAAATAGAAGGGTAAATATTGAAAATAGAATAGAAAATGTAAATAGTAATGTAAGTAATTAGTAATATAAGAATATGAGTACAAATAATTTATGTTATAACAGTGAGAGTGAATCCGTGGCTCTCTACGTATTTTACTGACTGAAAAATAGAATGACTTCAGTGACAATAAAATAATACGACTGAAGGAAACTTATGGAGAAAGACTCCAGATATATATAAGTGTGATATAGTAATAGATATATAAAGTGTGAGGGGTTTTATGAATAATAAATGACAGAGTGCCTAGAGCGAACTAGCGCAAGTGCGGCGATCAGACGAGCTCGTAATTTCCATTGCTTTCACACTGTTTTTTTTTTTAGTATGGATCCCAAACTACTTGAAAATGGTAGAATAGTGTTTATAGTGTTTGTATCTGGCTGTGGTAATCATATAACGGGTTGTCGGGAAGTGTAAAGTGGAGACTTAGTTACCCTACTTCAGAGGTCTCCACAAGTCCTACGGAAACGACGAAGGCTCAACAATCATTCCAGGAGAAAGCTGAAGGTATGTGCTATAAGCATATATAATTTTATTATTCTAGCATATATAATTTTATTATTCTAGGACTAATAACTGATTTTTAGCAAATATTTTTTGAGAGTCTGTCGGAGCCCAAGTAACCCCGAGGGACACGCAAGTAATTGGTAAACAAGCCCGCGGTGTAGGGGTTAACCAACCTGCCTCACCCATCCTTGCCTTCCTCAATGACCCCTGCCTCAACCAACCTGCCTCAACCTTCCTTGCCTTACCCAACCCTTCCTCAATAACCCTTGCCTCAACTAACCTGCCTGACTCAACCTTTGCCTTATCCACCCAATCATTTGTAACCCCTACCTCACCCACCCTGTAGGGTACCTTACCCACCCCTGCCTCACACATCACTAGCGAGTTTGGGGCTGAAAGGAAGTTGAAATATTGACACTGATTATTTTCGTAGTATCAGCATAAGTCGCGTTTAAAGCAGATAAATAGCGTATGAAAATAGCTTTTATGTGATGTCAAGTACTGGCTGAAGAATGTTTTGCTTCGATTTAGATGTAAATTAAGAAAATAATAAGCAATTTCTCAACCACTGTGAAAAGATGGGCGGCTCGAAATCGTATATTTTTATTTAGGGCAAAATAGAAGCACAACATTGTTCAGCAAGTACTTGATATAATGCCAATGCTTTTTTCACATGAGATTTTCTATTTTAAACTCAATTATTGATCCATCCATCCATCCATCGTCCAATTCTACGTTGCCCCATGAGGAGCATAGAAGCCTGGGGCTAGGCAATTCGGTCCTGACATTTAAGATGAGAGTGACCAGCCTCACTCATCCCTGCGTGGCATTACATGAGCAATAACCCCAACCGCCCCCTTGGATATAAACCTTCACCGGCTCAGTCCGATTGGAGCGCTGTAATACCCACTTAACACCAGGCGCCATAATTTGGTTATATGGTTACCACCCAGCGTAGTAAATGGTTTCCTGGTGTACAGAAAACCATTAGGCTTGTCACTAAGTGTAGAGTCACCCATAGGCAGAAGGAAGAGGAAAGAATGAAGGAAAGAAAGACAAAAGAGGGAGTATATAGTCACCCGTAGGCAGAAGGACGAGGAAAGAAAGACGTAAAGAAAGACAGAAGAGGAAGGAAGGAATGGTGAGAGGAGAGGAAAGGGCAGACACCCGATGAGTAGCACTACATCGAGTGAGTGGATGGTGAGCGCCCCCACCTACCACACAATCATACTATGATAATCATTTGTGTCGTTAATTTTTACTTCCTTGTAACCCAGTGTCCGCAAGTGGCCAAGTACGCCAGTCACTAATTCAACGTTTTCGTTACTTTTTGATATTGTTTCTGGGTGTTAACCACCCTGTTTATAATAATAATAGTTTTGGGATGATGATAATGATGACGACGATGATGATGATGATAATGATGATGATGGTCATTTGCATAAAAGAGACAGAGGATCTTAAGCGCTTATTATTCAGTGCTAATGTTCTGCTATAAATATCACTTCCATGGCGCAATTGTTCTAACCTGACTAAGATCCCTAACCCCTCTAAGCTCAGTTGATGGCCAAATGCAGCCAAACTGTAGGATCGATTTGACTTTCAATAAAAACTCATGCGTAAATTCCAACGCAGGCTCAGCGAATTTCATGCAACCACAGTTAAGTATTCAAGTTGTGGAGTTACTCAGTATTCAAGTAGAGGAGTTAATCAGTATTCAAGTAGAGGAGTTCCTCAGTACTCAAGTTGTGGAGTTACTCAGTACTCAAGTTGTGGAGTTACTCAGTATTCAAGTAGAGGAGTTCCTCAGTATTCAGGTTGTGGAGTTCCTCAGTATTCAAGTAGTGGAGTTACTCAGTATTCAAGTTGTGGAGTTACTCAGTTCCGTCAAGTGAAAGCAGTCTGACACGTTCAATGTTTAGGATACAATTTTCAGCTTGTCACTCAGTCAAGGTTCGATCAATATATTCTACTATACCCATTTCACCGTAATTTGGCCCAGATTTTCGTCCTATTGCAGTTTATTCGATGAAGCTTAGGGACAAGAATGTGAAAATTCTATAGCTCTGTTTCCTTTCCATAGAACTTCTTGGTGACTAACATAATAATCTTGTATTTCTCTTTTGTTACAGTTCCACGTTCAACATGTAGAGGTGGCAATTTTTGGCCAAGTTAGAGTTAAAAAAAAAAAAAAAAAAACAGTAACAGCACCGCACCATCAATGTCAATCTCACACGGTCAGTATTATGGACAATAAATGAGGAAATACAGATACCAAACCATTTGCCGTCATTTGGCAGTGCAGGATAAATGTGAAAAATGGCAGGGTGGCCAGAACTTCGCTCTCGTCTTCCCTCTTTGGATTTATCTTTCCCCCATTAAAGATTTATCCACTGAGTCTCGTTCCGCTTCCGGCCTGACCCTCCACCCACCTCTACGGCTTGTCTTGCTTTCTATCTATACTCTGTCAACTGTAACTTGGTTACTGAGCTGTAACGAGAGACTGACGCTACAAAATGGTTCTAGCCATGAGGATGTGCTATGGAAAGGATCTTGAGCCGTTGTATTTCTTATTCTGCCATTCACCCACGGGACATAAGCATCAGAAGACGAAAATCTCCGGCTGGTTAACATAAATGCACTACTGACTGGAGTTTTCCTGGGGCTCGAACTCCTGTTTACTTTTGAAAGGGAAACTAACTCATATGCTTAACGAAAATTTTTGTGTATTCAGTTCGGGTTTAGCTCTCCTGGTCCTTCGCTGCCTTACAATACCTGACTTTGTCTTTCCCTACACCTTCTCTTACCCCTACACACTACGTTACCATCCTTGCCCTGTCCCGCTTGCATACCCTGACATACTCTTATCATCCATCTTCACTTTCCACACCCCGTTCATTCTCCACACCCCTTAGCCTCACACTACACGCCTCTGCCTCACCCTACACCACCCTGCCTCATCCCCTACATCCTCTTCCACACGCTGGTATACTTTTAAAAAATCTTTCTCTTGTGGTGAAGAAAATCCTTGGCGAAACTAATACTCTTAACAAATTCTTTCCCTTCGTAGGCATAAAATCTTTCCTTCGAGCAGCAGACGTTATTGGAACTTAAGGAATTATTTTACCCATCTCTTCAAATATTCCTTCGAAAGTTTTTGTGCGTTCTCTCATGATTCATTGTCTTAGATATATTTAATATTAAACAAACTGAAGACATTTACTGTACAATTTTATCAACAAACTTTCCATCGATATACTAATGTTCAAGTACTATCTGTATATCTATAAAAGTGTTATCCATGTCAGCTGAGATGTTTAGCAAGACACAAACACAGCAAACGACGTACTGCTGCGTACTTAAGTCACACACTCTAATCGACAACCTGCTGATCTTACATGATTTGGCACTGCCACATCTACAGTAAAGGCAGAGTCACATGAGGATTTTTCAAGGAACATTTGGCTTGGTAATTTGCCCGGAAAAGAAAAATCTTCCATCAAGGTCACACTAATGGTTCTGCTTGTGTCTTCCAGATGAAAAAAGAAGTATGCGCCGCCATGTTAGTATATGAGATGGGTGATAAAAAAGTGATTCTTATAGTTATAAATATCAAGACTGAAGCTAATGCTATTCCTGTGATATTATTTATAGTCAAGGGCCATGTCTTAATGCGAGTACAGCACTGTAGCCTCGGCTAGATTGGCATTTATGATGAATACAAACCTCCCACATCTCAAATGTGTTGTGCTCTCGTTATCCAGCACTAGAGGTGCGTGCTTAGAGGCATGGATTTACAAATCCAACTCTCCCTCACACCAAATATCAGCATGCCGGACTTTTTTTTTTTTTTTTTTTTTTCTTATTTGGCCTGAATGGTCTCCTTTCACTTCGAATGGGCTCTTTTAAGTGTAACGAAGTTAATGAAAATTCCGAAGAAGGGAGGGAATAGTTTGTAGAATGTGGCTTTAGTCTCAAATCACATCCCCTGCCTCACCCTCCACAGAATGTCATTACTTTGGGTCCACACTAGTAGCTGGTTGGCGTGGGAGGGAGCTGGCGGAAGTTTTGCATCAGTATAACCCGTACACGTGGCCAACCTGGACGCAGGATTTACCCTCTAATTCAGTGTTGCCTCAGAGCCACAATTTACTTAAGAACCGAGTTAGACCGTAATGCTGGTGCACAGGAGACGTCGTAGCGCTTCGTCCTTCATGTTATTTCTGCATATTACATCATACCAGTCTCCTGTGTGGTATTTATATCGCTTCAGTATCAATGTTGTTATCACCAAGACGTCGTCGTTGTTGTTGTTGTTGTTGTTTCACTTCGGTCTGTTTGGCTGAGCAGACCCGGCTAGCGCAGGTGTGCAACTGATTCCGTGGGACCGTCCTACAGGTACAGTACAGTATGTACATCATGCAGGGATCCGGTTGCTTGTGGTAGACAGCGCCTCACTAAGATCAGACCAGAGCCCTTCCTGCAGCGAGGGACAGGGAAATATGAGGAGGTTTGACTCCCGGATAGATGCCGCAACTGCTCCACCCAGCGTGCACAGAGCTACCATGTGTAGGTTCCTCGTCAGTGCCAGACTAATAACATAGAAGGGGATAGTAAGGTGTAATATGAAAAATAAATAGCTAAGGAACAGGCGTTACGAAGTCTCCAGAGTCACTTACACTATGACACACCGCTGGTCAGGACTCATTCTTGATCAAACTCACCTACACATCAGCCCTTAACCCCTTGACGCCAGGTGACATCACTTTCCTCACTTTTCATTTTTCACGGCTGGTTTGCATTCTTAAAGCTGAAAGAGGCTAGATGTGTTTCTCTGGCCACAGATGCTGTCTTTGATATGCCATCGGGAGAAAAGATACGGACCTGCTGAGTTTGTGAAGTGGATAGTGTGGAATAATAGGTCAACTTTTTTCCCTGACTGTATATATGACTATCCACTTGTCCTTGCCTCTCTTATATAGAATATACTCTCTGTGTTACTTATCCTGTGTGACTGAACCCCGATGCTAATCTGAACTAGAGAATGATAATAATAATAATAATAATAACAATAATAATAATAATAATAATAATAATAATAATAATAATAATAATAATAACAATAATAATAATAATAATAATAATAATAATAATAATAATAAAGAAAAAATAATAATAATGATAATAATAATCATAATAATAATAATAATAATAATAATCCGACCTGAAAACCAGAACAAATTCTTTCTCCATTGTCATAAAGCTCCGCAGTTTCTCGAAATAACGCTCCTGGACTAGGAAAAAAAATAGTCTGAGCTTAAAACAAAAGCACAAACTCTCCATTGTTAAAAGAAAAACAAAGAACAGTCATCACTATCACCACACCAGCCTAAGCCTCAACCACCAGTAAAAACACAATCAAGTTTTTAAAGGTGAAGGAAGTAAAAATGACTCCGTTGCAAAGACTATTTCCCTAAATCATCAACGGAACTAAACTGAGCTGCACACACTGCCTCATCCTGACACTCTGCCTCACCCTACCTCACCCTACACCACCTCACCCATACAACACCTGCCTCACCAATATAACACTTTGCCTTACCAATACAACACTTTGCCTCACCAACATAACACCCTGCCTCATCCCGAAACCCTGCCTCACCCTCCATACCCTGTCCAACTCCGACACCCTCCCTCACCCTACGCTTCACTGCCTCACCCCAACACCACACTGTCCCACCCCTGGGCCCTGCCTCACCCCTACACCCTGTCTCGCCCAAACAATCTAGCTTATCTCGATACCACCTACACATCCCTACACCCTGCCTGATTCTACATCGCCCTGCCTCACCATTCTCCAATCTGCCTTACCCTTCACCAACCTACCACACGGTACATCACACAGCCTTTCCTTACACCACCCTGCTTCACCCTTCCACACCCTCCCCTCATTTTTCACACCCTTCCTCACCCCTTCACCGATCCTCTCTCTACACCATCCTGCCTCACATCAACACCCTGCATTACCTTACCTTACCCTCCACACCCTGCCTCACCCTACACCACTCTTCTTCACTCCTGTATTCTGCTTTATAAATCTCGTCCATCCTCACTGATTCATCCTCTTTCACTCCTCCTCATGTTTCGTAATCCTGTCCCACTGTAAACTACGTCTCACCTTGCCTCACTCTGACTCACCCTAAGCTACATCGTCTCATCCTACCTCACTCTGCCTCATCCATCCACACTCTGCCTCACCCCTCCTCATTCTAAGCTAGCCGCCTCATCTTGCCTCACTCTGCCTCACCCTACGCTACAACGTCTCATTCTTCCTCACCCAGAGATACACCACCTCACCCTGCCTCACTATACTAAACCCATCTTCACCTTAAGCTACACCGTCTCATTCCATCTCACCCTAAGCTCCACCGTCTCATCCTCCCTCAGCCTAAGCTCCACCGTCTTGTCCTGTCTCAGCATACCTTACACTGCCTCAGTCCAAGCTACACCATCTCATCCTACCGCACTCCGCCTAACTCTTACTGACCCAGCCTCTCACTGCCTCACCCTAAGCTACAGTGCCTCATTCTGCCTCGCTCTCTTTCTTCCTCACTCTGCCTCACCCTAAACTACACTGCTTCACCCTAATCTACACTGTCCCACTCCTCCTGCCTCACCCTAAGCTACACGAGAAAGCTACACCATTTAATCGTGCCTCACTTCGCCTCACCATATGCTACACCGTCGCACCCTGCCTCACCCTGAGTCACTCTGTTTTAGCCTACTCTGTCAAACCCATCCTCACTTTGAGCTACACTGTCACACTCTGCCTCACCCTATGTTACAACGTCACATTCTGCGTCACCCTGCCTTACCCTATTTTTTTTTTTCTTTTTTAATAATGGCCATCACCCCGAAGGGGCATTAGGCCAACAAGAATCGATAATCATGAAAGCCAAAATAATGATATGAAATATTTGCATCTATTTCATACCAATATTAAGTTATTATTCATGATTATGAAACATAATAAGTAATAAAGAATACATCAGTATACATGGATAGTACCAGGACAAATACTTCCATCTATACATCACATGTAGACTTATTACTATACTACCACAAAATAATCAAATATTTATCAAATTTATGTAAAAAATATATAAAAAGAACAATCACAAATTTACTGGTCCTGAACAAAAGAAAAAAATAAATACACATTTATATACATGTAACCTCCTCCTGCGGTTCACAGATCTATAAAAGTGTAATGACGTCACCCTAAGGTACACCGTCACACTCTGCATTAACCTGCCTCACCCTAAGGTACACTGACACACTCTGCATCACCCTGCCTCACCCTAAGTTACACCGTCACACTCTGCATCACCCTGCCTCACCCTAAGTTACACCGTCACACTCAGCATCACCCTGCCTCACCCTAAGTTATACCGACACACTCTGCATCACCTGCCTCAACCTAAGGTACACCGTCTCACTCTGCCTCACCCTGCCTCACCCTAAGCTACAGGGCCTCTCACTGCCATCGTCTTCCCTGTTGTTATATGGGTCTCCCCCTCTCATCCTTTACTGGCCAGGAAACGGCTGAAGGGTGGCGGAGGGGAGAGGGAGAGAGGGAAGGGGAAAGGGAGAAGGAGGGAGAGGGAAAGAGGGATGGGGCTGGGGAAGGGGAGGGGGGAAGAGGGAGGGAGGAATCGGAAGAGGGAAAGGGAGGGGGGAAGAAGAGCAATGGGAAGGGAGAGGGAGAGAGAAGGAAAAGAGAGAGGGTGAGGGAGAAGGAGAGAGGGGATACAAGATGAAAGGCGGAAGTTGGAAAGAAAGGGGTGATAGTAGAGGAAACGAGGGAGAAAGAGAGAAAGAAGAAAGAAAAAGAGGAAATAGGCTTAGAGAGAAAGAGAGAGTTATCCTTTAAGCAATTTGCTGCAATGACTGGATTAATAGTATCCTTGCTTAAACAAGGATCTTATAACTGCGTATAAGTATCGAGATGAACTGGGACAAGAGTTGAATACTATATGTTTAGTTTGATATCTTTAGCAATGTATCTTTGCTCTTAAAGCTGGAGTATCTGGTAATTCATGCCAGCATTCTGCTTTATTTCCTGGCTGCCTCGATGGACTGCTGTCAAATATTATTATCAGGTAAAGCTGTTACTGACAGGTCTTTGATGTAGGGAGTGTGTTGGATTGGATGCCTAGTTATTTTGCATTTCAGTTTGTTAATAACGGTTTCCATCAGCAGAATCTGATATTTATATACATTATTTATTAACCCCTACACTTGTGTACTATGCAGTATTAATATAGTTTAGTCTTTTAGCTTCCAGGTTGTTTATTGCAGATTAGGAAGGACTTCATATTGTATGTTTAATAAGGAGTTTATTCAATTCCTTCAGTTCAGAAAGTCTCTACTGACTTGAATAAATAGTATGGATATAACAAACGTGACTGAGAAGAAATGCAACTACAGTGTCATGGGGTATATCACCATGTCGCAAGGAAGGAGGGGGACAGAGGAAGGACTAGGAGGTGTGGAAATGAAGTTCAGTGTAGGGAACAAGTGTCAAGGCTGAACCCAACTTGCTGGGCCAGGACTTTGTGGGTAAGGGACGACCACAAACACCTCCACGTGTGACTGACAAGGATACCACTAAAACGTTCTCCCTAAGAGCAAGAATAGATTTTTAGTGTTACGTCATCGTACTAATGGGTTTAATGTCAAATGGTGTATTCCGCTGTGCTGTCTGTTTAGTGAGAATATTGAGCTTCTGTTGTGGACTGAGCTTGGTCTTCTGCTTGACATCGTATTATGTCTGCGTCATCAGCTAGGAGAGATAACATGATCATTTTAAAACGCTTACTTCAGATATTCTCTTGTAAAATTTCTTAAATCCTTACAAAATCTAATATGATAATTTAATAATAATAATTAAAAAAAACTCTGGTTTTAAAGTCTAATGCACTAATTCTTCTATACGGTGTATCTCAGTCACACTGATAATTGCAATTAAGAAGATCTGTCTCTAGGCACATACTGCTACTGTTGTTGTTGCTGCTGCTGCTACTACCACTAATGATAAAAACAAACAACAACAACAACAACAACAACAATAATAATGATGATAATAATAATAATAAAAAATAACAATAATAATGATAATAATAATAATAATAAAAAAAGGAAAATAATAATAATGAGATAGAAGAAGAAGAAGAAAAAAAGAAAAAGAAGAAATGAAAGGAAAATGGGAGAGAGAAAAGGCAAGGAAAATCAGATAAGTCCCCGAGGAACCGATCGGAAGCCTGTCACCTCCTGTCTAAGATCATGTCTTGTGTAAGACTTTAGGACCCAAGCTTCCCCCCTCCGCCCCTCTCTCTCTCTCTCTCTCTCTCTCTCACACACACACACACACACACACACACACACACACACACATACCGCTCGCTGGTGCAGTGGTAACGCTCTCGCTTGCCAACTGGTGGACGGGAGTTCGCGCCTCGCTCAGGCTGCGAAAAGTTTCACTGACGAAGTGGGTGGTTACTGTCCCCCTTGAGCAAGGGAACGGGTGTGTGCGTGTGTGAAGGTCACAGCCTTGCCCTTAGATCGGACTATATGAGCTCTCAGCTCCCTTCCGGGAGGGTAAAAGCTGTCGATCACGACCATCAAGTGATCCTGACCGACCCGGTGAATTACACACACACACACTGCCTCTTGTTTGTCGACTGTTCATGTTTTCGATAAACCTTTTGTTCCTGTTCCCAGTACTTGTGAGAGGTATTAATATTTTTGCTTGAGTAATATGACGCTGGACACTCGTACATACCTTATCCTGCAAACACAACACGTGGATCTTATGGTCTAACTTTAACTAGAAGACATTAGAGTTTCAGCACCCCCAATACAAGACGCTTACTTTGAGGTGAATAAAATCTATGGAAGTAACAAAATAAATAAATACACAAAAAACAAAACAAATGAAAACTATTCTTTTACTCTAACCTGGTCTGAAACTGCCATCTCTCTATTTGAAATGCTTAGTAACAACAGTAAATTAACACTAAAATATGGTGCTAGTCACGAAGATGTATATACAATGGAAGCGATGCTGAGTTGCAGCGTTGTCACATTCTACCACTAAACTACAAGAAATAAATTGAAAATGAACGAGAACACGGGCCAAGTTAAAGTTAAAAGAATATAGAAGTCGTCATCGTGCTGAGTGCACCGCGGACTGGACAACAATGTATAAAGCTGCAATAAATGGATGCTCTCTGGAGTTAACGTTGCAATGGCTAGTTTTCCTGTCACGTTACAGCTCTATGACTGTGATGCTGACACAAAACTCTTCTTACCTTGCTTTTTCTGTCTCTGTGTCTGTCTGTCTGTCTGTTCATTAATGTACCTGCTTCTCGCCCTCTGTCTGTCTGTCTGTCTGTCTGTCTGTCTCTCTCTCTCTCTCTCTCTCTCTCTCTCTCTCTCTCTCTCTCTCTCTCTCTCTCTCTCTCTCTCTCTCTCTCTCTCTCTCTCTCACTCAGGAACTGCACCCAATCTCCTCCAGTGACAGGCAAGGTCGCTCTGTCGTCTAAGCCTAAACTCCTGGCTAGAATAGCATATAGGGTGGTCCTTATATTGCACCCCACAAACCCTCACTCTGCCTTATCTTGTGTGTTGAGGGGACGGCTCAGTCTGCTGGAATGAGATGTGCAGATATTTTGGCAGCTTCATGAAAACAGTAATCGACCACGTTGTGAAGACCTCCCCCACCCCCACCCCCCAAAAAATGGAAACTACAGAGGATAAAAAGGGTTATAGGAAGAACTTTTATGGAAGGTACATTAGATAACAAGGACGCTGACTGGGCCGTTCCAGCATCACACGAGCGGCACGAGATGCGCCGTTCATATACTTTCTATGTTATAATGATCAGATTCTCTATGTCTGTTTGTTTGTTACCGTAACACAGCAAAAACGGCAAATGTAGCCCAGTTTTTGTTGGAGTAAGGTACCGTTAAAATACTCGCACTTGAAGAATAAAACACCTCCCAGTCGATCAGGCCACCGGTTCCCGAGTTATGACTCATTTCTGGCCTTTTGCTTCAAATTATATAATTGCTTTTGGTGAAGGGGATGACAAAAGAGAGAAGAGGGATGTGTTTGTTGTGTTATCACTCTCTCGCCAGTCCTTCTTCCCTCTTTATACTCCTAAAATTGTATACTATACTGCTACAGTAAATTTATTATAACAGCAAACACTACTATCCTGCCTCTCTCTCTCTCTCTCTCTCTCTCTCTCTCTCTCTCTCTATCTATCTATCTATCTTTCTGAGTGTGTGTGTGTGTGTGTGTGTGTGTGTGTGTGTGTGTGTGTGTGTGTGTACACAAAATAATTCAAGCAGTTGGTGGAGAGGTTATGGAGGTTTTGGAGAATAGGTCAAAGGTCAAGATCACAGAGATAAGCCAAATCTTGAACTGGTGAAGTCAGCTCAGACAGTTTTTAACCAAATTAAACCAAACGTGGGGAAAGGGGAAAACAAGAAGGAAAGAATTCCGTTTTGAGGACAACCGGTTAAAAGTTAACGTCACAGGGCAATGTCAAAGGTCTTCCTGTCTGTGTACTTGTTAACAAAGTTACTTTGTTTTGATCTGAGTTTAACCTAACTTGATGGAAGGGTTTAGGTTCATCCAAGGGATTGATCTAATGTTTTTGCGAACAATATATGAAGGGTCAAACTCATATGGCCAAGCCACTTTAAATATAATTGTATATTTATATTTAGGCCAAACTCTGTGGGGGGTTTCAGGTGGAGGAATGGATAAAGGGATTAAGGGATTAGATTTTAAGAACAGTCAATCAAAGGTCAAGGGCACCGGGCAAGGTCAGCTTAAACAGTTTTGATCTGATTTGGCCTACACGTAAATGAAAGCTTAAGGGTCAGGCAGGGATGAAGTATGTTGATTTTCAGAGGCATGCATAAGGTCCTGTCCACAGGCAACACATGTTCGACCCACAGACCAGTTGGTTGGTTCTGGTGTTGCACTGTGAGATGCTCATTCTTGTAATTGTCATCCTCCATGCTGTGGTGCAACGAGTGTGGTTCCGTGAAGGAGGGGGACTCTTACTGTCCCTGCTGATGTACGATGCTGGACCCAAAGCTTTGCTGCCCTTGACGGTATACATTCAGCCACTCTGGCCACGCTAAGGATTGCCTAATGTTGGTGTGCTTGTTGACAAGATTTAGTCACTGTGTGTTTTATGAGTTACAGTCCTTGGTCTCTCGTTGTCTGAACACAGACAGGCACATCAACAGTTACATTTCGTTGTCTCCAAAATGGTGGCTGAACCAATGATACGAACACCGAATTCGTACTGATCATCTTGTAGATTCAGGAACAAAAAAAAAAAAAAAATCAGGAAAACTTTCAAAACATCAGAAGTAAAAACATTATCCAGTCATTCGATAACGGTACTCTCATAATCATCATTATCATCATGATCATGATCATCATCATCATCAGATGATAATGATAATAATAATAATAATAATAATAATAATAATAATAATTTGTGGTAGGGGAGGGTGCTCACCATCCGCGCACTCGATGTAGTGCTGCTCTCGGGTGTCTGCCCTTTCCTCTCCTCCAGTCTTCTTCCCTCCATACCACTTCTGTCTTTCTTTCCTTCAAACTTTCCTCTTCCTTCTGCATGTGGGTGACCCTACACTGAGTGACAGGCCAAATGGTTTCCTGTACATCAGGAAACCATTTACTACGCTGGGTCGTGACCATATAACCAAATTCGGCTCCTGGTGGTTTAATGGGTAATTGAGGCGTTCCAGTCGGATTGAGCCGGTGAAGGTCAATATCCAAGAGGTGGTTGGTGTTTAGGCTGTAGCTCATGTACTGCCACTCAGGGATGAGTGAGGCTGGTCACTCTCATCTTAAATGCCACTACCAACTTGCCTAGCCCCGGGCTCCTACGCCCCTCATGGGGCAACGTAGGATTGGATGATGGATGAATGGATGAATAATAATAATCTATCTATCTATCTATCTATTGCCAGACGCCACAATCCCGTAAGGGATGGCCATTTGACTCTGAGTTAGTTGTTTTACGGGGAGGGGCACTAACCCTCCACCAACCCACTTGTTGACACGTAGGGAGCACGTATGGTTTGGTTATATGGTTACCACCCAGCGTTGTAAATGGTTTCCTGGCTTACAGGAAACCATTTGGCTTGTCACTCAATGTAAAGCCAACTGTAAAGGAAAGAAAAGCAATAATAATAATAGTAAAAATAATAGTAATAGTAATAATATTAATAATAATAATAATAATAATAATAATAATAATAATAATAATAATAATAATAACAATAGATAAAGAACAACAACAACAATAATAATAATAATAATAATAATAATAATAATAATAGCAGTAATATTAACAATAATAATAATAATAATAATCCATCCATCCATCCATCATCCAATCCTACATTGCCCCATGAGGAGCGTAGGAACCCGGGGCTAGGCAATTGCTCCCGACATTTAAGATGAGAGTGACCAGCCTCACTCATCCCTGAGTGGCATTACATGAGCAATCAACCTCAACCATCCCTTGGATATAAACCTTCACCGGCTCAATCCGATTGGAGCGCAATAATTACTCGCTAAACCACCAGGCGCCAAAATTTGGTTATATGATTACACCCAGCGTAGTAAATGGGTTCCTGGTGTACAGGAAACCATTTGGCTTGTCACTCAGTGTAGAGTCACCCACAGGCAGAAGGAAGAGGAAAGAATGAAGGAAAGAAAGACAGAAGAGGAAGTGTAAAGTTACCCGTAGGCAGAAGGACAAGAAAAAAATGAAATAAAGGAAGACGAAAGAGGATGGAAGGAATGGAGAGAGGAGAGGAAAGGACAGACACCTGACAGCAGCACTACATCGACTGAGTGGATGGTGAGCGCCCCCACCTACCACAAAATAATAATAATAATAATAATAATAATAAAACGACAGTAGTTGTAAAAATTATGGTGATGATCATGGTAATTTTAATAATAATAATCCTTCTCATCATCCTCATATTCATCATCATCATTATAATTCGTTATAATTCGAAACCAGTTTAATGCTCATACAAAGGAGCTGGGAATGATCCAAAAATAACACACACACACACACACACACACACACACACACACACACACACACATACACGAGGGCGCGCTCAAACAGGGAGACCTATCATGATAGTGGCCAGCCAAAATGCGCCCCGCGTCCTTCGTTCAATCATCATTTAAGTCATCTAAATCCTTGACTCTCACGAATTTGGAACACACACACACACACACACACACACACACACACACACACACACACACACGCACACACACACAGCAACAGGGTATTTGTGTGAATGTGTAGCTTTATGTGTGCGTCAAGTAATATTTTCACAATAAACCTTCGTGTCGACCTTTTCCCTGACCCTTCCTGCTCCCTCGCCCTTAAGCCATTAGTGAGTTTCCTTTGTGAGGGACGTTTATTGGAGCAATTGAACGTTTATTAGAGCAAGTGAACATTTATTAGAGCAAGTAAACGTTTATTTGAGGAACTGGACGTTTTATGGAGGATCTGAATGTTTAGTAGAGGAAATTAATGTTTATTTGAGGAAGTGGAAGCTTATCTGAGGAAATTAATGTTTACTAGATGAACTGAACTCTTATTGGAAGAACTGAATGTTTTCTACAGGAACTAAACGCTTACTACTGAATCTAAATTATGGCTATTGGAACTGAACTCTTACTAATAGGACGGGAAGTTTAGTGGAGAAATTGAAAGTTTACTTAAGAAACTGAGTACTGACATCAGCAACGGAATGTTGTTTGACACTGAACTGTTACTAGATAAGTGGACGTTTTGTTGAGGAAACAAACGCTAACAAGAGAAACAGTGCGTCCAACAGAGAAAATATACATTAATAAAAAAAAAAAAATCCAGCGTCACCACGAGAAACTAAAGCTCGCTAGAGAAATTCACCGTATACTATACGCCGTTCACATTAACTGGTGGTAACACTGCCATCGCTCCATAGCGAATACAGAACTGTAACAAGAGATTAACACTAAAACATGGTGCTACTCACGAAGATGTTCTACGGGAAGGATATAAAGCCTTAGTATCGTCTTATTCTACCACTGAGCTACGCAAAATAAGCTGCAAAAGGACGGAAATCTTTACCTGGTCAAAATTAATGATGTAGAATATGTAAAGATAAAATACCAAGCACTAGGGACGACTGGCAACACAAAATAATACTTTCTTCGTAATGCCTATTCTTACAAACAAAAAATTAACTTCATCAACTAACTCCCAAAGCTTTCGAAAGATTCATCACCATTATCATCATCAACATTAACAGCATCATCATTATCATCATCATCATCATCATCATCATCATCAATCAATTGGCATTACCATCACCATCATCATCGTAACTCTATTCTCATCAATATAAATGTGCTCGATGGGTTACAGAAACAGTCAACAAAACACAAAACCAGAACTATGAAGAGAACCCAGCGAAAATAAACCGACAGCAAACCACACCTTCCATCACTCATCATTCTTTACTCTTCTCACTATAACTTGACCTAAAATTACCTTCTCTCTATACTCAATGCCGAGATGTAACAAGAGATGAACATTAGAATATGATGCTGGTCAGGAAGGAAGATGATAGCCAGGTAGCATTATTTTTCTGCCATTTTATGACGTGAAATAAGCTGCAAAAGGGAAAAAAAAATGTTCAGGTCAAGATGAATAAAGTATAGTTAACTGCAGAACCAATTTCTATTCCGAATGCACAGATATAAGGTCAACTGTTTTATATTCACGAAACCAGTGATAACTTATAACCACGCAAGAATATGCATAGTGTGCATGCACTTACACAAACGTACATATACACCGTACACTAACATACATTAATATATATACTTAATACACACGTCTCTCTCTCTCTCTCTCTCTCTCTCTCTCTCTCTCAAGCAACCCAACCCGGATCCATGACACCAGGAAAGAGAAAATGCAGAGCTATGAAACGCCAAATAGAAATTAAGATGTCTTTTGAGGCACACCTAATGTTTCATTTTGTGTTATATTTAAGAGAAAACCTACGATTTTGATGTGTCGAGAGGGTGGGTGACGTGGCAGGGAGGATGGTGAGGCAGGGTAAGGCAGGATGAGAAGTACGGGAGAAGTGAGGCAGGGTGAGAAATATGGGAGTAGTGAGGCAGGGTGAGTTTATGAGGCAGAGTTATGAAAGGTGTGGAAGTATGGGGAGGTACTGAGGGAGGGTGATGAATGATACGGTGGGAGGTAAGGAAGGGTGGATCAGGGTGAGGAAGAATAAGGCAGGATGAAGAAATGTGGGCAGGTGGGACAGGGTGATGAATGGTACAATATGGTAAAGGCAAAAACAGAGTGAGGCAGGGTGGAAGATGATAAGGCAGGGTTAGGAAGTCTGGGGATGGTGAGGCAGGGTGAGACATTGTGGAGAGTGATAAGGAAAGGCAAAGCAGAGTAAGGCAGGGTGGGGAAGGGAAAAGAAGAGAGAGGAAGTGTGGGGCTGGTAAGGCAGAGTGGTGAATTTTAAGACAGAAGGTAACGGTAAGGCACAGTGAGGTAGGGTAAGGCAGACTAAGGAAGTGTGGGGATGGATGGCAGGATGGTGAATGTTAAGACAGGGTTGAGGGTATGGCAGGGTGAGGAAATATGCGGAGTGGTGAAGCACGGTGAGGCAAGGTACGTCAGGGTGGTGAAGTATGGAGATGTTGAGGCAGGGTGATGACTGGTAAAGTTAGGTGAGGGGTAAGGGAGGGTGAGACAGGGTGAAGCAGGGTGGCGTTGTTGAGGCAACGTTAGACAGAATGGAGTTGTTGAGGCAGGGTAAGGCAGGGTGACGAAGTCTGGGAATAGTAAGGCAGGGTAAGGCAAAGATGAGGAAGTATGGGGATGGTGAAGCAGGGTGACTAATGTTAAGATAGGGTTGAGGGTAAGGTAGAGTAGGGCGCGAGATGGTGACATATCGTGAATAGCAGTGAGGCAGAACGAGACACTGTGAGGAAATGTGAGGCAGGACGGGGGATAGTTAGGTACGGTGTTAAACAGTGTGACAGGATGGAGATAAGGCGTGGTGAGACAGGACGGGGGAGAGTGATTTATGAGTATGGTGAAGAACAGTGAGACAGGGTGAGACAGGGTGAGACAGGGTAATGGAGGGTGACGCAAGGTAAAACAGGTTGGGACGGGGTAAGACAGGTTAAGACAGGGTGAGGCAGGATGAGGGGTGGTGAAGGAAGGTGGAAGTTGGTGATGAAGGGTGTAGTGGCAGAGTAGTGTGGTGTAGTATGGATGGTATGGAACAGTACTGAATAATGTGTAGTAATGCTGAGTAGTGTGGAGTAATGACAGTGTGGTGTGTAGTGTTTGTACAGTACTGTGTAGTGTGGGGTAGTGGCAGTGCAGTGTGTAGTGAGTGTACAATACTATTTAGTGTGGAGTAGTGACACTGTAGCGTGCAGTAGCGAAAGTAAGAGAGTGTAGAGGAAGCAAGAAAAGAATAAAATATCGCCATAGCGCTGACGTGCTTTGGGGTAACATGGAAGAGAAAAATTTACTGAACTCTCCAGGCTCCACTCTCAGCACTGGATCTCACGGGATTTTCTTCCATCTAGCTGCATAGTTTTTCAGTTATTATCGATTTCATTCATATTCTAGCAAAAATCTAGTATATTTCAGCATAATATCTATGGAGTTTTCTGTCCCTGCCGGCATCCTAGCGCCTTGCGATTGGCAACTCGTATGGCACTGGCCGAAATCGAGTACTAGAACTGTCCCGTCATGAGAGGGTTAATGATGGCACTATTAACACTCTCAGGCTCCTGTGTTTACTCACAGCACAATATAATCATCTGAGGCTAACTGGAATATAATACTGGAGTTGTTCCCACCACGTGGGGGGACTATATGGCGCGAAAAATAAAGGACAAAATATTTCTGCTCCATTCTCACATTCCTTATTACCACATCAGCTCCTTCCGTATAGTGACTTATATATATATATATATATATATATATATATATATATATATATATATATATATATATATATATATATATATATATATTATCTTTGCAAATATAAAGTGATTTTGATCTGCTGAGGAGCAGATTTCGAAATTGAGGGGTTAGATAATAGATATAGTCCTCATTAATATCTTTATTATTAATCGTCTCCCCGAAGCTAAATAAAATCGTCGGGATACATAAGAATGAAATACGTCATCACACCAAGGGGTTAAGGAATAAGGGCAACAAAACCAAAAAAATAATGAAGAAAATTATATTATAATAAAGAGCATATTATTCTGAAATGGTGCTCTAGCATTAGCGCTCAAAAAGAATAAGTTTTGGAAAGTGATCGGTGAAAAAAAATGCATTTATTTTTCGAGAGTTGCAGAATATAAACCTGAAATACTGAAGCCGGAAATGCCCTTTAAATTGGGGGTTTCGGGAGATTTTATAATTAAATTTTTCTCCTGTACGTTTCATTCGAGAACCGGGTGAGAGAGAGAGAGAGAGAGAGAGAGAGAGAGAGAGAGAGAGAGAGAGAGAGGGAGGACTGAGTTTTGTGAGGGAACAGACCCACTCGAGTATTTACTAGGTGGAATGGTGAGAATGAGAAAGAGTGAAAAAAGTGAGGGGACCTGCGTGGGTGAGAGAGTGAGTGTAAGTAAAAGTAGGAAAAGGACTGTGTGTGTGTGTGTGTGTGTGTGTGTGTGTGTGTGTGTGTGTGTGTGTGTGTGTGTGTGTGTGTGTGTGTGTGTGTGCGCGTGTGTGCGCGCGCGCGCGCGAAAGAGAATAAGAGTGAGTGTGCATTTGTGCATTTCTTTGAGTGAAAAAGGGCAAATGTGCTGAGAAATGAGTGGAAGTGAGTGTGAATGCATGGAAGTGTAAAAAGACTAGGTGTGAAACTGTGTGCTTGAGTATATAAGAAAGTGCATGAGCAGAAAAACAGAGACTGTGCTGAGTGTGTGAAAGTATGAGGATAAAAACATGAGTGAAGGAGATTAAAGTGTGTTAGTGTGTGAGTTAAATGGAGCCTCAAAAGTGTGAGAGACTGTGTAAATAAATGAGTTAGTAAAAAAATGAGACTGTGTAGAGGAAAGTGTCTGAGTGTATGCGTGAGTGAAAAAAACCGTGTGAAGAATAAGAGTTTTTCTTTCTTTCATTTCTCCCCTTTTCTTCATTTTTTCCTTTTTTCTCTTTCTTTCTTTCAATTGCTTTTTTCGCAAGCCAAAAAAACATCAAAGACTGCAAGCTAGCAAAAGCGTCTCTCTCCCCAAGAAAGCTGAACAAAAGGAAAATCAAACTCAAGATCCGTTCATTTCGAAATTCTTGGACACATTACTTTTGAAACAGGCTGATGGGGGTCATCGGCCAAGGGAAAAACAGACTGAGATGACACTTCAAATGTTGACATGTTGAGTATACCAACGACTGAGAGCATTGGTTAACTCTTGCTATCGCCTGCCTAGAGAGGCGATAATGTAATTTTCTGTGTCTGTGCCTGTTTGTTACCAAAATATCTTGAAATCAAGTAGGCAGATTGCATCCAATCTTTGTGGGCAGTAACCCAGGATATATGGCCTGAATTGATTAGATTTTGGACAAGCTACGATGATACGCCTCCGATTGCCAGAGGACTTTAGTAAGAACATATTTTGCCATAGCCGATAATTTATGCCTCCCAGCCATCAAAACGCACTTGTTGGGAATACCAGAGGAACTGACTGAGATAAAAAGTTGAAATTTAGTTTGTTCTAGGATAACGCCCTTCCTATTGAGGCCCCATATTCAAAACATAACCATTTTATTGCAGCAAAAATAACTGATCTATTATTTAGTGATGGAGGGAGATACGTATTCGTGTGCGAATGCTTTTGCTATTAGAATATGGGATAGACGAGGAGTGAGAGTGTGTAGTAAGACGGGTGCTGCGTGTGTGCCGTAATGAATGAGATCAAAGTCGGAATTCCTAGAAGTTGTAATAATTGTAGAAGTAGTAGTAGTAGTAGTAGTAGTAGAAGAGAGAGAGAGAGAGAGAGAGAGAGAGAGACAGACAGACAGACAGACAGACAGACAGAGCATGGAAAATGTGAAGTTTGTTGGGAAAGGAGAGTGACGCTGCAGAAGCTTAGTAGGAAAGAAGCTTACACGCAAACACGCGCGCACACACGCACGCACGCACACACACACACACACACACACACACACACACACACACACACACACACACACACACACACAGAGCGAGAGAGTAAGAAGTATTTTCTCTGTAACTGCGAGGAAAGGTTTAGGCCAGTAAGGGACCGAGGGTGAGGAATTTGGAGAGGATGAAGGTGAAGGCCGGGATGATCGACACAAATGGCCACAATGGTAGACACGTAGATAGATATAAAAATACTTCTGAAGTTTCCAAAGTAGAGGTACGAAGTAGACACTTAGGTAAATATAAAACTACTTGTGAACACTTCCCAAAGTATATCACAGCACAAAAGTAAACAGCTGGCTATTAACCTACCTGTGCACATTTTGCGAGGTAGATCACACCCTTTGAGTCTGGAATGTAGGTAGAGGAGTGAACACCGATTATGTCCAGCTGGGAGAAAGAGGAATGTGAGTGCCTTTGAAGTGTACCTCAGGCATGAAGACATGTGATGAAGGATGTGATAAGGCTCAATAAAAGGCCGCAGCTTCACACCATCACCTCCTTCCATGTGACGGTTACCTGGGAATTACCGACACGGTGGTGAAGATGTGGTGCTGTAGTGTGTGTGTGTGTGTGTGTGTGTGTGTGTGTGTGTGTGTGTGTGTGTGAGGAAATGCAATATCATACCAAAAGATCTTGAAACCAATGCCTCTGACAGAAAACAATATCAAGCCCTCTGCAGTGAAGGAACCATTCATCCCTAAGAAACTCGGAACCTGGCCAGAGATATAACAGAGAACGGTGGCACAACCAACACAGAGTTCTCCCAGCAAACCCGGCCGTGACATGTCAAGTGTGTGGCAAAGACTGCAGATCCGGGTTTGGTCTGCAGTCACAGACGTTGGCATCAAAGACTGAGAAACACACCATCTTAATGAGTATAGTAGCTGTCGTTTTCTGTAGTGGAAGGACAGCTTTAGGTAAGAGTGTGTGTGTGTGTGTGTGTGTGTGTGTGTGTGTGTGTGTGTGTGTGTTGAAGATATGGTGCTGTAGTGTGTGAGTGTGTGTGTTGAAGATATGGTACTGTAGTGTGTGTGTGTGTATTGTGTGTTGTACTACACAATAACATTTTCATTATCTGTGTACAATTGTTTAAAAAAGTACGGTATCTGAATGTTTTCCGTCCTTAAAATTTGAAACAGTAGATGATACATTAAAATGAGTACAAAAATTAGGCTGTAAATGCTGCCAATATATCAATATCCAAAAAGTACCATAGTTCTAAGTACTCTAATAACTCTGCAAAATAAATACATGACCTTTATTTTTTTAACCTAACCTCACTGAAAAATAAAGAAAAAGTGAATGATAGGGAGCAATGTATAAAAGGGAATTCTGAAAGCACGACATTTCCATTCTCTCAAAACTCCATCCAAAACATAATACATTAGATCATTTTTTCATGCCCATCTCGGTTAAAAATATGGGAAAGCACTAAATAACACCCTATCATATTAAGGCAATCTCATTTTCCTTTCAGTCAGTTAGCTTTTAGAAATACAGTGTTCTTTAATACTGTCACTTGTTTTTTTATCATTACAATGAAAAAGAAAAGGAAGCTGAACCCTTCGGAACTATATATAACAAAAAAAATTTCCTGTTAATCCTACAGACAATAAAATGGAAACAGTTGGATTACAAAAAACTGCACATAAATAAATAAAAGTGCTTTTTGAAAAATTCGTATCTATTAACCAAACTAACCTCTCAAAATAAATATGGAATATATATTCAGATTTTTAAAATTCATTCCATTTAATAATATAGGGAACGTGAAATATGATGAGGTGTAAAAGTCTCTCAAATGTACCACACTTCCATTCCCCTAAATAATATTTTGAAATAAAACGGGCACACAATTTTTTTCATCTTCCTTTCAATGGAAAATAATGATAATAATAATAATAATAATAACAATACCGGAAATGATAATAATAAAACTTAATACTCAGGTGGCACAAAAACATAGCACATCTCAGCTTGAAAAATATGCCTTACAGTTAAATGGCCAGTCTTACTGTATGTCCACTGAAAGATACTGTAAAACAGAACCCTTCCAAACAAAATGCATACAATCAGTTTTTCATCTTCCTCCTTTTGAAAAATAATGAAAAGTTGAATCCAAAATGATATAGGAAATGTGTACCTTAATGATGGTCGTTTGGAAAGGCCCGTATCGAAGGATGTTGTCAAAATATTTTTCTTCCTGCGAGATGCAAAAGTTTACTATATATATTTTAGGTCTTGGCTCAGTTTACTCCTTTACGTCTCTCTCGTTTCCTTCTTTTTCTTATTTTCTGTTATATTCTGTGTACACGAGTATATTTGTATCTATCTATCTTTGTATCTATCTATCTTTGTATCTATCTACGGTATATATATATATATATATATATATATATATATATATATATATATATATATATATATATATATATATATATATATATATATACATATATACACACACACACACACACACACGGAATATAATCTACTACCTTCATTCGAAACTTTATGCTAAAAAATATATCGTAATTACATGGATTTAGTTTATGTTCACACATGTGGAAATAATGAAAAATTGGAGGAGAGAGTTGCACAATTGTAGAAAACTAATGTGCAATAATTCACACTTCCATTCAGTAAAGTATCTCTTGGAAATTAGATGTATGCATTAAATTCTTCATGGTTCTCCCATTGAAAATATAATGAAAAACACTAATAAGAAGCTATTAGTAACCACACTGTGAAGTATATCACATTTCCATTCACTTAACTTACTCTTCAAAAATAGTGAAGTTAGTACTTCGCATTCCATTTTATATTTGTGAAAGAAAATGTGAATAAATAAATACGATAAATAAATATATCTGTAAACTAAAATAAGTAATAAGGGGCTTAATTCAGACGAACTCTTACTTTCAATCGCTCATATAATCATTCCATTAAAACTGACTGTCCTTTTCATGCCCATCCCACTGAATGATAATGAAAACTGAATGAAAAGGATTTATTAAAAAAGAAGTAAAACCTTTGAAATACACCACACTGTCACTCGCTGAAATAATCGTTTGAAAATATAAAACGTTATTTCATATACCTATACTACAGGAAGATAAAGGAAGATGAATTAAAAAAAGAAAAACTAAATATTGCTACAACTCCAGTGATACAAATGATCCAGGAAATATACACACTATACATTCAATTTCCCAGCACCCTCCCAGTGACCTGAATCAAGAGGTGCTCGTAAAAATGCACAACGCTTCTAATCACTCACATAAACAGTAAAATAATATATATGCCATTCTCTTATTTTATTCTTCTTACTAAGAAACAAAGAAATAAATCTGTATAATAAAGAGCTATTAAAATATTTTTGATAAATCAATCTGTCTATTTATCTTTCTGCATTACCTCTATCTATCTATCTATCTATCTATATATATTGGGGCCTCTGTGGTACAGTGGTAAAGTGTGCGTTTACGTACACTGAAGAATGAGGGTTCGCGTCCCGCCAGGGTAATAAACTTTGGGAGCGTTCTTTTGGCCACGTACTGCTTTGGCGGACATCAGGGGTGCTTTGGTTGAACCAGTGTCGCATACTATAAAGTATGCTTGCACCCAGTCGGCTTGAGCGGGCCGATTACACTTGGTTCACAGACTACACGCACATCCAAAGCCACTCCAACACAACAGTTACACTTACAAGCAACTCTCACCCTACATACAATCTCTACTATGGTAGGACAAATCTAAACTGGCGGCTAGGGTGGGGCACGAAGCTCTGTACAGTGTTGCCACATTTTCTATAATCACGATGCCCCCCCCCCTCTCTCTCTCTCTCCCTTGGGGGAGATGTGCGTCACTCTGGGGAATTTTGTTTCTTTTATGAGTGACAAACTTACGCTTTCATTTCTTTATTTTTTTTATTATATCTAATTATATTTAATAATATTTATTATTGTTTTACATATGTCGCCAGATGACCTCGCTGGTGCGGCGCCATGATTTTTCATTCAATCATTGTCTCCCTCCTTCCTTCCCTCCCTTCCTCCATCGCTCAAAGCCTCCTCTGGCCTGCCTTCCTCCCCCCCCTTTTCTCTCTCTCTCTCTCTCTCTCTCTCTCTCTCTCTCTCTCTCTCTCTCTCTCTCTCTCTCTCTCTCTCTCTCTCTCTCTCTTATCTATGGTGTTTTAGGATACATTTTGGTCATTTTCTTTAACACTATATTGTACATATTGTAAATTTGACTCTATTTCCACACCACCCAGGAGGTAAGGACACAACGGAAAGTGACACGAGGAGGCTCTCGGTTTAGTCTGGGTCTGTGTGAATGTTGCCGCTCACGAGGGTTTAATGTATTATTTTTTCTTTTACTAAGAAATTGGCATATTTTTACTTATATTCCTGCACATTATCTTATAATCATAACTGTGACATTATTACCCACCCCAGAAATACGGTAAAAGCCAATAAAAGTGACTACATTTTTTTTTAGCAACACTGTAAAATAATTATGCCACGTTTCTGTATTGCCGTATAAATATTTCATGAATAAGTTTACTGTTCTTTCATATATTATAATACACACGTTAACATTGTATTCATATGTGTTTATCGTATTTGTGATGCCTTTTACATATATAACAGCCGTTTCACATCGCGGGTTTGGGAAACATAGCACCACTGTACAGAGGGTCGCGCCACACCCTAGCCGCCAGTTTAGATTTGTACCACCATAGACAGCCTGAGCCACTTGGTAGAGATACATTGGCTGTATCGTCCCCACTTCGGTAGGGATAGGCCGGTCCTGCAGTGGATACTCAAACGGCTGATGATGATGATGATATATATCTGTGCGTCCATTTATCTATGTATCTACTGTATGTACAGTATCTATTTATATCTGTCTGTCTGGTTGTATGTATCCATGCATCTGTGTACAGTAACCTATCTACATCAATATATCTAATTACCTATGAATATGCAAATAGAAAAATTTCCTTCACTCAAATATTTTCACATCCATCACAATAAACAACCTGACTCCAAAAATTCCATAGGAAACGTGAAGATAATGATGGTAGCGTGAAAAAGGCGAGTGTCAAGGCCGCTGATGTCAAAATATTTCCTTTCCTGAGACTGCCAACAGCTTCTTGCAGATTTGCCTGCCTTGCCTCTCTTTACTTCCTAATATATCTTTTTTTTTTTCCTCCTTCCTTTTCTGTCTGTACTTTTTTAGATCATGGGTTTAGTAAGGGAGTAACAAGAGGCTGCCTTCTTCTCTTTCCCTCCCTCTTCCAGTGGCTGTCTCCGTCCTTTTCTGTCCCTGCCTCTCTGCCCATAGGTCTGTCTGTTTCTCTATCTGTAT
>NC_136992.1:7628945-7768945 GCF_032717465.1 Coenobita brevimanus | reverse complement strand
TGGAAGGGCCGAGGGCAATGCAAGAACGAAGTGTTCGAATTTGAGAACGATCAGTCAAAGGTGAAGGTCATAGGTCAAGGTCAAAATTGTACCCGTGTGTGTATGAATAAAATACCTAAAACAGTCTTGATCTGGTTTGGTTCAAACTTGGTGGAATTGTTGAGGATCAGCCAAGTGGCTGACCTACTTGTTTCTAGAACAATAGGTCATCGGTCAAGGTCATGTGGCTAGGTCATTTTACAGTTTTATCCGGCTTATATCAAGCATTGTGGCGAGGAAGGAAGGAAGGATTAATAAAGAATTAGCACCAAACCATAATATGGCTATATGGCACTGTAGAAGTAGAGGGAAAATAAAGGCTGGAAGAAACACGGGAATATCAAGATGAGAGGCAGGAAAGAAAAGCAGAGAACAGTAAGGAGAGAAAGACTGGAGACAAAAAAGTCCCTTTTAGTGGCCTCTTATGAGAAGCAGGGATACTGGCGAAGCATTCTTCACCCCCTCCCCCCCAAGGGGTAAGCAATGTGGGAAGGTTTAGGGTAAAGCCAGGCAAAGAAGTTGTGATTCGGAGAAAAATGAATCAAAGGTCAAGGTCAAAAGGAAAGATCAGATTCAAGGTACCAGGACATGACTAACTCTAAAAGTTTTTTATGTGATGTGGACTACACTTGGTGGAATTGTTGAGGGTCAGGCAGGAAGTAACTCAATGTTGAAAGCATTCTGTCGAAGGTCAAGGTCAAAGGACAGTGCAATGTTCGGCTCAGACCAATTGATGGGCGCGAGTGTTGCACTCTTTGGGTATTCCTTTTGTTTCATGTCTTCTATGTAATCTATTTCGATCTTAAAAAGACCTAAATTTACATACAAGAGAATAGTGGGTGGAAATAATGAGAATATGTCGTTATGGAATAAATGACAAAAGCTTCCTGTGTTGAGCAGATGGACCCTTTAAGAAAGGTGGATAAAAGGGAGGGGAAGTAGGAGGAGATAAAAACTTGGAGGTGAAGAAGGAAGGGAAGAAAGAGGATGAGGATGAGAGAGAGGATGTGGAGAGACACAAAGAACGAAGTGTGAAAAAGACTTTGATTAAAGAAACAGAGGAGGAAGAGAGGGAGGAGATGGGGGAAGAATAAGACATGAGAGAGGGGGGAGATGACGGTGGAAAAAAAAAGGGAGAAAGAACAGAGACGAAGAACGAGCGAGAAAGCTTAATTAAAGAAGCACAGGAGGGAGACAGAGAGAGAAGAGATGGCGGAAGAATGTGATTAAGGAGAGGGAAGGAAATAGAGGGAGAATGCCAGAGGAAAGAAAAAAAAAGTGAGAAAGAGAGCTTGATTAAAGAAACAGATGATGATAGGAGAGACGATCAGGGAAGAGAGGATGAGAAATGAAAGAGAAGGAAAGAAGGCGAGTACAAGGAGGAAATATATGACAAAAAGCAAGGACAAAGATGAAAGGAAGATACTAGAATGCTTAAAAATTGAAGGGAGAGAGAATAAAGAAAGTAAGAATGAGAAAGATAAAAGCGAAGGCGAAGAAGAAAACGAAGAAGAAGAAGGAGAGAGAGAGAGAGAGAGAGAGAGAGAGAGAGAGAGAGAGAGAATGTCGTTGGCAAGAAAAAGAAGAAAATGACGAAAGGGGGTAGATGAAGGAGGAAAAATATGGATGAAAGACAAGAAATGTAAGAAGGTAATAGAGAGACGGGAGAGAAAACAAAGGGGAAAAGAAAAAACAAAACTAAGAAAGAAGGGACAACAAGGAGACACACAAAGAACGACGGCAGAAAGTGTAAGATAAGGGAAAAGAGGAGAGGAGAGGAGAAAGAAGTATTATAAAGTAAGATTTACTGTAGAAACTAATGAAAAGAAAGATATATGTCTGTGTGGGGGACGCGCGCGCGCATGTGTGTGTGTGTGTGTGTGTGTGTGTGTGTGTGTGTGTGTGTGTGTGTGTGTGTGTGTGTGAAGGCACCGGGTGATACTAATGGTGCCCTGAAAACTTTCTCCCAGAACAAAGGTGATGAAAATCTCCAACCTTCACACTAACACCATTTTCACTATCATCACTATTACCAGTGCCACTACCACCACTGACACTATTACTATCGCCATTTCCACTATCACTGCTACCACTATCACCACCATAACTATCGCTGTTCAACTATCACCACTACCATTATCATCACCATAACTATCACTGTTTCACTATCACCACTACCACTATTACTATCTCCTTTTCTACTGTCACTACTACCACTATCACCACCATAACTCTCACTTTTCCCATTGTCACCACTGCCACTAAAACCACTACCCCATCTCTCTCATTCCAACCAGCA
This sequence comes from Coenobita brevimanus, assembly GCF_032717465.1. Lineage (NCBI taxonomy): Eukaryota > Metazoa > Arthropoda > Malacostraca > Decapoda > Coenobitidae > Coenobita > Coenobita brevimanus. Next base: position 7,766,607 of record NC_136992.1, on the reverse strand, counting down.
CATTCACCAGTAACTGCCATAGCCACCAACGGGAGAAACATAACTTTCACAACTACGACTGTTACCTTAACTACCACAACCACCACTACTACAACTACCACAACAATCACTAGTAACGCAGCAGCTATAACCAACACCCCTACCGCAACCACCACGGCAGCCTCCACCACAACTACCAGAAGTAATGTAAACACTACAAGCACCACAACGACTGCAGCCACCGCCATAACCACAACCACCACAACTACCACAATCACCACTGCCACAACCACAAGCACTACCGCAACCACCATCAGGTTCACCCTCACAGTTTTCCGATCCACCATCTAAAAATAAAATTCATCGCACCATTTTGAATTTTGAAAAATGTAAATATCAAACTGGGTTCTGCACGTTCCATTAAATATCTCACTACGATGACGTCAGTGTTAAATGGCCACCTAAATATTGCCTACATTTTCGTTCATCAAGCGCAATAGGGATTTGTATTTCGGTGTTTGATGGCTGTTTCAGTATTTTTTGCCACTAACTTTTATGGCATCAATTCACATTTTTATTGGATCCTATTACACCAGTTTTTTACCATGCATTTTCAAACATATTGTGTCCAGCATTTTTTCTCTTTTTAGGGAAAGAATCCACATTAATCCTTGCTATATGTTGATACACTCTGTTAGCAACGTTGGAGGCTTAGCTGCTATGATTGTCTTTTACTGTTTGTGTGTGTGTGTGTGTGTGAAGATATGTATGTATATATGTATGTATGTATGTATACCTGTATGTATGCATGTATGCATCTATGTATGTAAGAAGATATGTACGTATGTATACTTGTGTGTATGTATGCTTGTATGCCTGTACTTTTGTTTTTTTCACTCATGTATGTATGTATGCATGCTTGTATTAATGTTTGTATGTATGGTTTTGTGTATATATGTAGATGTGCTTGTATGTATGTACTGTATGTATGTATGCTTGTTATGTTTTTGTGCCTGTATGTTTGTGTATGTACGTAGGTACGTACGTATGTACGGTATGTATGTGTGTATACATGTACGTACGTATGTATGTATGTACAGTATATGTATGTACAGTATGTGCATGAACAGTAAGAAATTATCTCATGAACGACTAATCCCATCTGGATTTAAGTAACCACGTACAGTTTGTGAGGGTAAAAAGAAAATCTGGTGCAGATACCTCAAAAATCAAGGTCGAACTTCAGGGCAGGGAAACATCTCGTTAATGCCTGACCAGACGTCTATTAAACTTGTTAAATACTTTGTGTGGCGATAAATACAAGTGGTTTGACTTTGGTGCAGTTTAGTCAAAGGTCAAGGTCGCGGGTCAAGGTCAAAATTATGGGGCGGGTCGCTGTGGACTCTGGGCGCCGTTTCTATATTCTCTTCATTTCAACTAGGCGTACAATGGCCATCTCTCTATTTCGAATAATGAATTGCAATAAGAGTAACTTAGCACGATGCTAGTCACGAAGAAGAGCTGTGGAAAGGATGTAGTGCGGTAGTATTGTCTAATTATGTCAATGAGCTACGAGAAAGTTAACAAGCTGCGGAAGACAGAAAATCTCCGCCAAGTTAATGCGAATGGACTCTGGTATCCCGTTTTCTTTTCCTAGTATAAGACGGTTACGTTGACTGGCCTTAAATTTTCATCACATTTTTTCGACCGTGTTGGATGAACTACTCTTGTTAGTATATAAGGGAAAGAAAGAGAGGGACAGCTTCAGGCTGTAGTCGACTGGGTTCACATTTAGATGAGCCTGGGGGTTGCAACTAGTATTACCACAGCTGCTGCTCCTACTCCTTTTTCTTCCTATAGGAAGAAAAAAATTTGCTCTCCTTCCCTCTGACGCTTTTTTGTCAGGTTAGCAGAGACTCCCTAGAGCGACAGGATGACCAACACCCCATCAAATATATTTCCATTTACCATTTTCATACCATGATGTCTTGTATATTCTATTCCTGTTGCCACCATAGGATTTTATTCAGTTGATGTGAGTCTGGTATTGCAAGGATATAAAAACATCTCTATTAACGCCTTCCCTACTGTGAAGTCTACGCCAGACGATTTTATTCAGTGTAGAAGAGACTTTACTACTGATGGGGGGACAACCAAACATGTTAATTACTGGCATGCATTGACGTTGCTCATAACTCATTTCCAGGTAGTGTTATTCAGTGCAGGAGAATAATGAAGGGTTCGGACCATGCAGGAGGGTGAGAGGCATGAATGAAATAGAACAAATTAAAATGAAGTGGAATATTTCAGTACGGGGCGAAACAGTTGGATCAGACTACACCACAGAGCATTGCACTACCCTGATTATGGGGTTTTTCCATTTCGTCTCAATATGTGTATACCGCATGTTTGAATGTATCTCTGTCTAGCTATATATATATATATATATATATATATATATATATATATATATATATATATATATATTTACACACACACACACACACACACAGAGGCATGTGATAGAATGTCGCTGTTCTTTTCCTGCAACAGAAACATACACTATCCAGTACAGTATATATCCAATCCATTCAACTGATAATATGCGTTCAAGATCTGCAGTCCACATTGACAATATGTTTGCTATACATACATCCTGAATAGAAATAATTTATGCATGCGAGATGATGTTCCTACTGTATCTGTCTATCTTTGTATATACACGCACATAAAGAAATGGATTCAAAATCAGGGAGAAAGCACAAAACGAGGAAAAAATATTAACAGCATTGTCAATGTTATGGATAATGCATCCGCTCACTCACTCATTAAAATTTTAAAAATTCTCGGCTGCAGCTCACACGACAACGATTCACAAAGTATTTTTCCTCATGAACGGTCTTGTATAAAGGATGATTTCGTAAAATATTAAACTACATTAGTCGTGGTAATCTGTCACATGTCGTCCATCCATTCCTGTTCCTAGTCAGTTGTTTTGTTTCCTCATCTTCCATACCTCGGATTTTCTCACATTCTCGAATTACATCCATTCATCGTAGTGGCCGTCAGTGCTTTTACTGCTCTCAGACTCATTCATAACAAAGATGGATTGGAGGCGTGATGGAGTACGCTCCCCCATTTTGGGCAAACCAATGAGTACTTAAAAAAAAAAAAAATGTTATTGGGTATGTGTGTAGGAGTAGATGAGAGCGAGAGGGTAAACGAGGGTGTATGTATTGTTGCGTGCAAGAGATGGAAGAAGACAGTATGGATCAGTTGGTTCACGGAATTGTGCGGGTACGGTTGAAAGTAGGAATACAAGCATGGGCGACTGTGTGTATTTGCGCCGACAGAAGACCACGCAGTCAGAGTGAATGATGGTTTCTGGGCAAATGTGGAAGCATGCATGGAAATGTTTTAGGGGATTGGGAGAGTGCTTTTGATTTGAGAAATGAATGGGAAAGGAGGGAATGTGAAGGTGGGTGAAGTAGTTGGTGAATGTGAAGTGCCTGCAGAAGTTGTTGGATATAGCGGTGCTCTGGTGGACATTGGTATGGGGAGGGGATTTGTGATCGCCAATAGCACTGGTGTACATGGCGAGTGAGGAGCTGGGTGGATGGTGAGCTGGATGAACGGAAGGCAATGGGTGATTATGTGTGCGTGGATGAGAGAATGAGAAGATATGTGCTGGATGCGAGAACATACAGAGGTTGGGGATGTGGACTCTCTGACCACCAATTAGTAGTGGTGAGAGTCAAGGTACAAATGCGCTGGATGAATATAAGGAGAAAAGGGCAGGAGGAAGCAGTCCATATAAAGAGGGGAGGTTGAAAAAAGAAACAGAGAAAAGTGGAGGAGAGATTGGGTAGATATGATCTAGAGCAGATCGGGGAGGTGGAAGGTGCGTGCAGGGTATTTACAGAAGTCTGTGCAGCACACGGGGGTGAAGAGATGAGGTAAGGAGGTGCAAGGAAAAGCATATTGGAATGAAGATGTGAGACAAGCGGTGGCGCAAAAGAAGAAAGCATATAGTGAGTGGATGGGAAGCAGAGGCATTGAGAAAATTGAGAAATGGAATGGAGAGTTATAATGTAGAGAGGAGTAGAGAGATGAAAAGACTAGTAAGAGAGAGTAAGAAGGGAGTGGGTGAAGAGTTTGGAAGGAATTTGAGTGAGAAGTGGAGGGAATGTAAGAAAATGTTCTGAAAAGGTTAAAGAGAGTAAGACAGGGTGAGAAGGTAGTAGGGGAGAGAAAGATAAAAAATGGCAGATTGCTGGTGGGGAAAGAAGAAAAAGCGGGCAGATGAAGAAAACACTTTAAGGAACTGTTAAACATAGAGAATGATAGTAGCACGAGTATGAGTGACTGGTGAATGGCTGGGAGAAGGAGAGAGATGAGAAGGGAGGAAGAGGTCAGTAGGATGGAAGTAGTGGAAGCAATGACGAAAGTTAAAATGGGGAAAGCCCCTGGAATTGATGGAGTGTGTGGTGAAATGCTGAAGCATGGGGGAGAGATAGTAGTAGAATGAATATGGAAGATGTGCAGATTGGCCTTGGAGGAGGGTGGAGTCCCAGAGGATTGAAAGTCAGGTATAATTATTCCCTTGTACAAAGGAAAAGGGGAAAAAGAAGTGTGTGGTAATCATAGTGACATTTGTCTTCTTAGTGTAATAGGAAAAGTATATGGTAGGATACTTACTTTCAGAGTTAGGGAAATAACAGAGGAATTAGTTGGAGAAGAACAGGGAGGCTATAGGAAGGGAAGAGGTTGTGTAGATCAGATATTCATCCTAAGGTGTTTATTGAAAAAGTTTCAAGAGAAGGGAAAGAAGTTGTATGCTGCTTTAATGGATTTGGAGAAATAACAGGGGAATTAGTTGGAGATGAAGAGGGAGGTTTCAGGGAAGGGAGAGGTTGTGTAGATCAGATATGCATCCTAAGGAGTTTAATGGAAAAGTTTCTAGAAAAGATAAAGAAGTTGTACGCTGACTTCATGGATTTGGAGAAAGCATATGGCAGAGTGCTTAGACGAGGAATGTGAAAAATATTTCAAACATATGAAGTAAACGGGAAGCTGTTGAATGTCGTGAAGAGAAGGTATGAGGGCGCTAAGGCAGCAGTGCGTGTGGGTGTTGAACTGTGTGAATTTTTTATCCGATTGTTAGATTGACACAGGGATTTGTCATGCCTCCATGCATGTTCAAACTGTATATGGATGGAGTTGTAAGGGAGATACAAGGGTAGGGGCAGTGTATGTTGAAGAGGCCCTAGTGAGAGAGGGCAGCATTTGGAAACTTCCTGTTCTGTTTGCAAATGATACAAGTACTGTATTGTTATGTGAAGACGACGAGGAACTGGGAGGCTTGGTGAATGAGTCTGGAGGGAAGAGTAAAACCGTGGTCTTCGTGAGAAATGAAGTCACTAAATGCACAGTGAGGATGGATAGTGAGGAAGTAGAAAATGTGAGTGCAATTAAGAAGTTGGGTAATGTGATGAGAAAGGATGGAAATTTGGAGGATGTAGTGCTTGAAGAAAGGTTGCTGTTTCACTGAAAGCAGTGGTAAGAAATAGGAAAGTGAGTATGGAAGTAAAAAAGACGCTGCATGGAGGTAATAAAATCCCCTCTCTAAAGAATGAAAACGAAGCTTGGACCTTGTTGGAAGGACACATTCAAAAGTGGGAGCAGTGGAAATGAGTCATTTAAGAGGAGCATGTGGATTTACATGGAGAGACAGGCTTACAATGAGGAAGTGGAAGAGCGTTGTGGTGTGGATGTGGATGTGATAGTAAGCGTTAGGTGAAATACGCTGAGGTAGCTGGCCATGTGGAGAAGATGGAGAGTGACTAAGCGGCTAGGAAAGTGTATGTGAGTGAGGTGGAGAGGGAGGGAGAGACCGATGATGAGATGGAGGGATGGAGTAGAGACGTATGTGAGAGAGGGGGTGTTAAGTGGTGGGAGGGCAGCGAAATGGCACGGGGTAAAGGGGCATGGAACTTATTTGTGGCCTCCCCTTACCGGATTAAAGGGTTTGACTATAGATAACTGGGTGGGTAGGTAGATAGATAATTTATCAAATTAAATATCTTGCACAATTAAATAAATGAAAACAGGAGCTTGGCAATATGAAAATGTGCAATTTGATTTGATTACATGGATTAAGTGGTAAGTCAGTTAAGAATTATGCTTCCCAATTACCAAAGTGCTGGATCCAACCCCTGCTTATAATACCTTTCCCACCATCCTGTTCACAAACACTCTCTTAACGTGACCGCACCATCACTGCACACTCTCTTAACCCATTGGAGCCCGGTGTCCGGAATATTGGACAGAACTGGGATTGTTCAAGTCTTTGTAAAGTAGGGAACCCCCGGGTAGGGATCTATGAGCTTCGCGACTATGAGCCGATAGGCGGAGGGCGGTACGCTTAGCACCCTCCCAGTGCCATGCCTCGCCCAGCACCCCTGGGTTCCAATGGGTTAAACACTCATTTTACTTGATCACACCATCACTGCACACTCTCTTTACATGACCACAACATCACTGTACACTCTTTTTTACTTGGCACACCATCACTGCACACTTTCTTTACATGACTACACCATCACTGTACAATCTCTTTACATGACACACCATCACTGCACACCCTCTTTACGTGACCACATCATCATTACACACTCTGTTTACACGACCACAACATCACTGCACACTCTCTTTACGTTATCACACCATCACTGCACACACTCTTTACATGACCAAACCATCATTGTATACTCTCTTCACATGACACACCATCACTGCACACTCTCTTTACGTGACCACACCATCACTACACACTCTCTTTACATGACCACAACATCACTGCACACTCTCTTTACGTTACCACACCATCACTGCACACTCTTTTTACATGATCACACCATCATTGTACACTCTCTTTACGTTACCACAACATCACTGCACACTCTCTTTACATAACTACACAATCACTGCACACTCTTTTTACATAACCACACCATCACTGCACACTCTCTTTATATCATTACTCCATCACTACATACTTTCTTACATGACCACACCATCGCTACGCACTCTCTTTACATGACCACAACAACACTGCACACTCTCTTTACATACCACACCATCACTGCACACTCTCGTACGTAACCACACCATCACTGCACACTCTCACCTACCAATTAATTTACAGACATCGTCACTCCATATCTTCAAGGAGCCTCTGTTTTTCCCCATCTCACCCCACATGCATTCCTTGACGGGTCCGTTTCTACTGCTCTCACATTTGATTTTAGACACCTATGCCAAACCCAAGTCTCTCCCCCATACCTTAACCTACGCTACCATGTCCTACTGTTTAGCCTCTTCTATCCCCAGAAGATTTCATTCGGCGATGAAGAGAAATTGGGGCTGGAGAGGTTACACAGAGCTATCATTAACACTGTCATAACTAGCGACTTTCATCACCTGAATATAATCGTCTAGCGTCAACTGGAAGCAAAATGAATTATCTATCTACGTATCTATCAAAACGTCTCTGACTATCTATCTGTATATCCATCCATCCTTCCATCTATTCATCCATCCATCCATCTATCTACCTATGTATCTATCTGTCTATCTTTTTATCGGTTTGTCTTTTTGGCTCTGTGGCTATCGATATATCTGTCTGTCTACTTATCTATCTACCTATCTGTCTATCTATATTGAAAGAGGTCGCCGTTTCAGTCTCATAGCGTAGTAACCACTTGATTCTTGCCTCCTCCAGACCGCTTTATTCAGCTCACGAGAGACTTTTGAAACAATGGGGTTGAACACACTTTTTAGTAACCTCCCCAGTTCACAAGGTCTCGCCAAAGTCAAAAAATCGTCTAAGAGCAGCAAGAACAAAATAAACAAAGGGTCATCGTAGTGAATGGACTGATTTTATAGGCCTACTGACACTCTGGCCTGTATAATCGTCGGTTAAGAAAGCTCCCTAACACCTATTCCTAAAGGATTTACTGTGTTTACTATATGTTATCATCGTCTTTTTTGTTGCTTAAATAATTCTGATATCTCCCTACTCTACACAAGTAAGGTACAAAATGGTATTTACCAACCGGATCAAAAAATAAATCGCTGAGGAAGAGGTGCTATGGAGCTTCCTCAACTTATGAGATTAAGGACCATCTTAATCTCTCCACTTTAACTTGACCTAAAATTGCCATCTCTCCGTCGTGAATCCTAAGCTACACCAAAAATCAACAATAAAACAATACGATGCTCTTTTTACTCTAACTTGGCCTAAAACTGCCATCTGTCAATCTTGAAATTTGAGATGCAATAGTAGATTAATGCTAGAATTTGATGTTAGTCACGAAGATGTGCTGTGGAATGTAAGTAGAGCTGTAGCTTTGTAATTTTCTGCCACTCATCTACGAGAAACAAGCTGCAAAAACACGAAAATACGAGCCAGGTTAAGATAAAAGTGGCATAGATATGAAAGCGTTATGGAAAGGATGTGGAGGAGTAATACAATAGTACCTTAGTCTGTTATTAACCTAGAAATATTTAACTACAAAAGAAAGAAAATCTCCAAATTAATAGTCTCAGTATTCTATGATTTACCCTTACCCTATCTCTCTCTCTCTCTCTCTCTCTCTCTCTCTCTCTCTCTCTCTCTCTCTCTCTCTCTCTCTCTCAGATCGCCTGGTGTCAGATGCAACAGAATTTTAGAGTTGTGCTGACGATGAGACGGCTGATGATAAGAGTATTAACTCCCTCAGGATCCTAGAGTCACTCAGGTAAATGATATTTTCTGGGGTGGGATTCTCAAAGGTATTTACGATGGGTTCCCTGTCGTATCTCAGAGTAGTTTTTTGCAGGATGATCAGCGACATTAGAAGCTTTTCCTGTCCTGTTCTATCTATCTATCTATTTATCTACCATCTATCTATCTATCTATATATCTATCTATCGTCAAAAACAATTCCTGGTTACGAGAGAAATCTGTCACAGCTATTGTCTGTTTGGGAAGGAAGGACAAAGAAAGAAAACAGTACAAACTTTCCATGTGTCCAGTTTCCTGCCAAAACACATCACAGTTACGACAGGGACCCGATGGAAAATGTTCCTGTATCCCGACCCTGGACCTGTATTCTTGTTGGTTAAGGAAGCTCCCTAATACCTTTTCCCAGGTGATTTATTTTCCATACTACGCCTTACTTCTCTCTTGTATGTTGTTTTTTTATCTTTTAAACATCAACAGTGAAGGCAAAAATAACAAACATGGGTTTAATGAGCTGTATGCAAACATAAACTGGTAAGGAACAGGTGTTAGGGAGCTTCCTAACTAACGAGAATACGGGCCATGGTGTTGGCTTGAATAGACTAAGAGAGTTGTCCTGATCATTAAAGAGCTGGTGGTAGTAATAGCAATCCCAGGCTCTTCTGAATGTGAACCCAGTGAACTGCAGGATGATGTTGCCCTCCTCCTGCAGTTCACCACCCTCTTCTTGGGGGATAAGAAGAAGAATAAGGGACTTTTGATACCCGGGCAGCTCCACCACCTGTTCGTATCGGTGCCACCACATGAAGGCGTCCCACTTCAACGTCCATAAAACAGGCAAGGTGAACAAACAATAACACCTCTTTGTCACAGCAGTCTCCTCTGTCATGGATAGATCCTCATTCAGTGAGTATATGGGAGTATTATTCAGTATATACTGTGTATGCCCTCACTGTGACCTTATATAAATAAACTGAGTACACAGGAGGGTGTCTGCTCCTAGTAAATGCTCTCTCTCTCTCTCTCTCTCTCTCTCTCTCTCTCTCTCTCTCTCTCTCTCTCTCTCTCTCTCTCTCTCTCTCTCTCTCTCACACACACACACACACACACACACACACACACTATCTATCTATCTATATACCTAGGCTGCTTCCCCCAAGGAAAGGGAGGTAGCCGAGACAGGACGACACACTCTCCATTTACTCATCCAATCAAACACATTCATTCACATCTTAGCCCCAAAGGGGAGAACGGACAGATCCTCACTGCACCACACCGCACAAGGGTCAGCTGGGCAATGCAATCGGTGACATCCGCAGCAGGGCCCGACAGCAGAACTGGTTTACCCCTGCCACATCATAACAGACCCATCCCCTTACCCGCACCTGACCTGACTAGCTGATCAGACCAAATGCGGGAGAATATCCCCTCAGGGCTGCGTCATCACTTATTTATTCACAATTTCTCTCCATTTATTTCTGTCATGCACAGCCACTCTTCCTTGCTCAACAGACATCCCTCTCGCATCCAGCGCTCTCTTCACACTGTCCATCCATCCTATTCGTGGTCTTCCTCTCAGCCTTACACCTCTCACATCAGATCTAGTTATCTTTTTCACCAATCGCTCATTATCCATTCTCTCCATATGCCCAAACCATCACAACACTCTCTGCTCAACTCTACCAGCCATCTCCCGAACAACTCCAGTTCTCCTTCGCACTTCATCATTTCGCACCCGATCCATACGCGTCACTCCACACATACTCCTCAGACACCTCATCTCCATTACATTCAAACTTTTCCTCTCTGCTACACCCATATTCCATGTTTCAGCCCCATATAATGCAGTCGGTACCGCAACACCCTCATACAGCCTTCTCTTTACATCCATTCTAAGGGAACGACATTCAAACACTTTTTTCATTCCTCCCAGCACCTTTCCTACTTCATTTATTCTAAACTTCACTTCTGCGTCTATTCTTCCATCCACAGCAACATGTGACCCTAGATATTTAAAACAATCTACCTCCTCAAGCAACTCACCATTCAAAACTATATTCATCCCCCTACCATCTATCAACCTCGTACACTTCATCACTTTACTCTTATTCTCATTTACTTTCAAATTCCTCCTTTCACACACCCTTCCAAACTCCTCTACCAACTATCTCAATCGCTCCTCTGAATCAGTCACCAGTGCAGTATCATCTGCAAACAGCAGCTGCTTCAGATTCCAATCTCCACCATCAACATTTACCAGACTCAGACCACCTAAAACTCTTGCATTCACCTCCCTTACAACACCATCCATGTAAATATTAAACAACCAAGGCGACATCACACATCCCTGTCGCAGCCCCACTCTCACGGGAAACCAATCACTCACAGCATTTCCCACTCTTACACATGCTCTACTATTTACATAAAAACTTTTCACCCCTTTTAGTAACCTACCATCAAGTCCATACAATCTTAAAACAGTCCACAAAGCCTCCCTATCAATTCTATCATACGCTTTCTCTAAATCCATAAATGCCCAAAACACATCCTTGCCTTTCGCTAAATACTTTTCACACACTTGTTTCACAGCAAACACCTGATCAACGCATCCCCTCCCTCTCCTAAAGCCACACTGCTCATCACTAATCACTCCCTCTGTACCCTCTCTAACTCTCATAATTAACACTCTACCATACACCTTACCTATAACACTCAACAGACTTATACCCCTAAAGCTAGTACATTCATACTTATCACCCTTGCCTTTATACAAAGGGACCACACAAGCACTTGCCCAGTCAATTGGCACCATACCTTTCTCAAAGCACACATTCAACAATCTTACTAACCAGTCAACAATAGTCACTCCACCACCCTTCAGGCATTCCACAGCACACCCATCCATACCTGCAGCTTTCCCTGTTTTCTTCTCCTTTACTGCCTTCTCCACTTCCTCCTTCGTGATCAAAGAATCATTCAACTCTCCCAACAAATTTATTCCTTGCACCCTTCCATCCGCCACAATCTCAGCCACCCTGCCCTCCTCTACATTTAACAATCTTTCAAAATACTCTGCCCATCTCTTCCTTACTGCATCCATCTCAATTAACATCCTTCCATCCTCTGCTTTTACTCGTTCCTCCTTCCCAGACTCTCCCTTTTGCACCCTTTTCACCTCCTTCCAAAACATTTTCTTATTCTGTTGAAAATTCTCTGTCAGCCACCTACCCCACCTCTCATCTGCTGCCACTTTAGCATCACGCACAGTCCTTCTCACTCTATTCCTCTTTTCCTTATACCTTTCATATGACATCTCATCCTTCCTCTGCAGCCACACTTCATATGCACGTCTCTTCTCGGCCACAGCCATACTTACTTCCTCGCACCACCATTCACTTCCTTTTCTTACACCACCACCCACACGTCTCACACCACACACCTCTTCTGCATGCCCCACCACAGCACTCTTAAACAACTGCCATTCCTCCTCAACGCTGCCATTTTCCCGATCTTTCACTGCGTTCCACTCACCTTTCAATTTCTCCTGATACTCTATCTTTTTCTCTCTTTTATCCAACTCACTCACTTTCAAAACCTCCCTGCCACACCTAACCCTCCTAGCTCTCACCCATCTCTTACCTACTCTTAACTTTCCCTCCACCAGGTAGTGGTCAGACATACCTCCACCCTCCCCTCTCAGAACTCTTACATCCAACAATCTTCCTATTACATTCCTAGACACAACCACATAGTCCATCAAAGCTCTATCAACAACCCTTCCACCCTCCTGTCTCACCCATGTATACTTATAAATATCTTTCTTCTCAAACAGCGTATTCCCAATCACCATCTCTCGCTCAACACACATCGCTATCATTTGTTCCCCATTTTCATTTCTTCCAGGCATACCATGCATACCAACTACGCCTTCAACTGCTACATTTCCCACTCTAGCATTCAGATCTCCCATCATTACCACATTCACATTCGCTCCAAAACTCTGCAGACACTCATCAACATCATTCCAGAAAGACTCCCTCTCTTGTTCATCCCTTTCACTACCAGGCCCATATGCACTCACAAACACCCACAACTCACGTTCAAATTTCGCTTTCACCCACATCAGTCTCGATGACACACAGAAAAATATTGTAGAGTTAACTGTTTCCTCCTTTCAGCTCTCTCTCTCTCTCTCTCTCTCTCTCTCTCTCTCTCTCTCTCTCTCTCTCTCTCTCTCAGAAAAATATTGCAGATTCATCCCTTTCCTCCCTTCACACACTCTCTCCCTCTCTCTCTCTCTGACCACATAAAATATTAGCTGACAAGGGTGGTCGTTACACGTTATACCCAGAAATTTATCCTGTATACTGTACTACCATCATCATCACAGCTACCATCATCACCACAACTACCACCATCACCACAACTACCACCATCACTACAACTACCATCATCATCACAGCTACCAATACCACCATCACCACGACTACCACCATCGCTAGAACTTAGCACCGTTACCACATTTTGCACTGTCGCCCTGACTACCATCATTACCACAACTACCAACATCACCACACCTACCACCATCACCACAACTATCACCTTTACCACAACTACCAACATCACCACAACTCTCACTATCACCACAACTATCATCATCACTACAACTACCACGATCACCACAATTACCAACATTACCACACTTGCCACTATCACTACAACTACATCTGTCACCGCAGCTACCACCATTACAACTACCACCACCACAACAACCACAATTACTACAATTACCACCATCGCAAAACCACAACTCCCACCATCACCACAATTACCACCATCACTACAACTACTACCACCACCACCACTACTATCATCACCACAACTACCATTATTATCACAGCCATTTCATTAAGTGCCGCCATCACCACAATTATCACCAATACCACAACCACTATCACCACAACTACCACCATCACCACAATTACCACCATCACCACAACTACCACCATCACCACAACTACCACCATCACCACAACTACCACCATCACAACTATCACCATCACCACAACTACCACCACGACCACAATCGCTATCACTTACAGATACCACCACCGATGCGGTATATCGCATCTCATCCACCACCACTAACAAAATGGCCACCAACTCCACTGCACCGGAACAGCCACTACTACCACCACTACCACCACAGCTACCATTGCTGACTACCACATCTATCACAAGAAATCCCCAGCTATCTTAATAAACTACCTATATTATAAGAACCACAACCACCATATCTATCAAACACCACCACTACTAAATATTACTACACCACAACCATCACTACTACTGCCACTACCCCAAGCATTTTAACTACTACTGTACTGCTACTACTACTACTACTACTAAAATACTAATACTACTGATACTACTACTGTTGCTCCTGCTGCTGCAACTAATACTATTACTACTTTCATATTTCCATCCATCTTGATTCTTTACAAGATGCTGAAAAATGTCGAACGAAACATGATCTCTCTCTCTCTCTCTCTCTCTCTCTCTCTCTCTCTCTCTCTCTCTCTCTCTCTCTCTTACTGAAAAATCACCCTCAAATAACTATATTCCTCATCTTCTAGCCCAAATCTTACTCATATAAATAATCTTACACATTAAGAGTAATTTTGCTCAAACTGTACAATCCTACTAACCCAATATTGCTCATAATATAACGTTCATTTCATTCATTCATTGCCAGACGCCATGTATCCCATACAGAGTGGCCAAGGGCTTAGAGTTAATTGTTTTACAGGAAGGGGCACTAATCCTCCACCAACCCCACTTGACGTAAGGATGCCAACAGCATCTGGTGTTCCCAGGCGGTCACCCATCCAAGTACTAACCAGACCCAACGTTGCTTAACTTCGCTTATCGAACGGGAAGCGGTGTACTCAACGTGGTATGGCCGTTTCTTGTTAATTCAATATTCCTGATATGACACTATCTCACCTAAACAACATTATCTTCCTTATCATTCAATTCTAATCTTGCTGGAATAACGTGATCTTACTTCAAATGTCACAATCTGCAGCTCCTAATCTTCCTCCCCCAGTGATGTAATCTTGCCTATGTAATCGCGCAGTGGCGGACGGTCTGTACAATGAGATGTTCCCCGAGCCTTTGTGTGCCTCAGGGGGACACCCGGTTGAGATCACACGAGAGAGAGAGAGAGAGAGAGAGAGAGAGAGAGAGAGAGAGAGAGAGAGAGAGAGAGAGAGGAGGGGAGAGGAGACGAGAAGAGAAAGAGAAATGAAGGAGGAAGAAATGGGCAAAGGGAGTGACGGAGGAGAAGGAAAGGATAATAAGATGAGGAAGAAAAGAGAGGATGAAAAGAAAATGGCACTTGGAAGAAACAAGAGAATGAGAGAAAAAATGAAGAGAAAGAAGGGGAAGCGAGAAACTGAGTGAAAAAGAAAAGTAAAAAAGAAAGATGAAGGAGAGGAGAATGGGGAGAAGAGAGCTGAGGGAGAGGTAGGAGAGAAAGAGACGAGGAAGAGTAGGCAGAGGCGAAAGGAGAGAAAAATTAGAAGAAAAACGAAAGAGGAAGAGGATGAGGATAGTGGGGAGGAAAAAGAGCCGAGAGGGGGGGGATAGGAGGGAAAAGAAAGTGAGGAGGCAGGAAAAGAAATATGGGGAGGAGAGAGAATGGAAGGACAGGGAGTAGAGAAAGAATGATGGGGACGAGAAGGAGTGAGAGAGTGGAGGGAGAGGAGGGAGGAAAGGGGTGGCGTGATAGACAGACAGACACAGACCTATACATGCAGACACAAAGAGACACACAGAAACAGACTCATAAGTAGACACAGATCGATACATGCAAATAGAAAGACACAGAGACAGACATATAGACAGAAAGACACAGACCTATACTTGCAGACAGAAAGAGACAATTACAGACACATAGACTAAGATCTATACGTGCAAACTGGAAGAGACAGAAAGATTGATATAGACCTATGTACTGTGTGCATAAATAAAGACAAACAGACGCACTATATTTGACAGACTGGAGGCCGTAGGAAGGAGGAACGAGGAACAGAGAATGACTGATTCAGAGCTGCCCTCATGTGTGCTGAAAGGAATACATGTGAAGTAATAAGGGCAGACGCTACACTCTCTCTCTCTCTCTCTCTCTCTCTCTCTCTCTCTCTCTCTCTCTCTCTCTCTTCATACTTAGATATAAGAACCAGCATGTGTTATATTTCTGTTCAGTCTCCAAAATGCCTACCGCTGAATTTCTATCTTACCTTGGCACTAATCAGTATAGCTAAATCAAAGCATCCTCCGTGAGGGGAGATGGGCAGCCTCCCTTGGGAGGAAGTGGGCCGCCTCCCCTGTGAGGTGAAGTGGGCCGCCTTCCCTGTGAGGTGGAGCGGGCCGCCTCCCCTGTGAGGTGGAGTGGGCCGCCTCCCCTGTGAGGTGGAGTGGGCCGCCTCCCTTGTGAGGTGGAGTGGGCCGCCTCCCCTGTGAGGTGGAGTGGGCCGCCTTCCCTGTGAGGTGAAGTGAGCCGCCCTCCCTGTGAGGTGAAGTGGGCCGCCTTCCCTGTGAGGTGAAGTGGGCCGCCCTCCCTGTGAGGTGAAGTGGGCCGCCCTCCCTGTGAGGTGAAGTGGGCCGCCTTCCCTGTGAGGTGAAGTGAGCCGCCGTCCCTGTGAGGTGAAGTAGGCCGCCTCCCCTGTGAGTGATTTACCACCCTCAGTGAAACTAAGTGTGAAGTGCCATCAATCGATAACGCCCTTAATATGGAGGCTGTGTTACTGATTGTGGTGATAACTAGGAGGGTGTGTTAATGATTGTGGTGATAACTAGGAGGGTGTGTTACTGACTGTGGTGATAACTAGGAGGGTGTGTTAATGATTGTGGTGATAACTAGGAGGGTGTGTTACTGACTGTGGTGATAACTAGGAGGCTGTGTTACTGATTGTGGTGATAACTAGGAGGCTGTGTTACTGATTGTGGTGATAACTGGTGTGTTACTGACTGTGGTGATAAGGTGATGTTGCAACCCTGTCTCTGGCTACTCTGCCCCTCTCCTAGTCTCCTCCCCCCCCCCTCTCTCCTCTTCCCTGTTTTCCTCTCTTCCCTTTCCTCCATTTCTCTCTTTCTCTCTCTTTTCTTCCTGCTTTTCCTCCTCTTCCCTTCCCTCTCTCCTAACCGTCGCTCCTCCTTCCCTCCCTCCCTCCCCTTGTCCACCACGTCCTTCCATTCCCATCCTTCAGGGTACCGTATATGTTTCCTCCTGAATGCTGGAGGGATAGTGGAGGGAAAAGGACGGAGGGAAGGGAGAGGGGGAGGAGGGTAGGGAGAGGGAGTGGAGGATAGAGAAGGATGAAGGGATGGGAGAGGTGGAAAAGTGGGGAGGGAGAGAGAGAAATGGCTGTAAAGGAAAGGAAAACAGGTGGAGGGAATGAATGAATGGAGGGACGGACGAGAAAAGTATGGAGCGATGGGAATGAGAGTGGAGGGAAGGGAAAGGGTAGAGGGAAGAAAAGAGAAGAGAATATGGAGATATGACGAAAAGCAAGGAAAGGAAAGGGAGGGAAAGTAGAAGTGAGAGATCAGAGAGAGAGGGAAGAAAGGCGGAGGAAAGAAAGGAAAGAGAAGATGGAGAAAAAAGAAAACACAGAAGCGGAGGGAGGCTAGGAAGAGTGAAGAAAAGAGGAGAGAGGGATGCAAGGAAGAGGATGGAAATGACAGAAAAGATGGGCAAGGAAAACACCTGAGGAGAAGGGAGGAATGGAGAGAAGAAAAGCAATACAAAGAAAAGAAGGGTGAGGGAGGAAGGGAGATAAGAGAGAGATAAGAATGATAACAGGTGGGAGAGAATGGGCTTATCGTCAACAATGAACTTCTTTCGTACATTTGACGTATCCACAGTATAATTCACTCAGTTCATGGTGAAGTCTCTGTGATTAAAGTTCGTGTTATATAAAGGAGTTTCGTGATACATTGAAGAGCGAAAGCTGCATCATTCTTGTACATTCTGAAACATTAATTTCGTGACGAATAAAGGAGCTCTGTAGCTTATGCAAATAGTGAACCAAATTGTCCTAATGCTTTTCGAATGATTATTAACTTTGTGTGTTGTAAAAGAATCTCATATATACAGAAAAGTAAGTTACATTTGTTTTTCAAACACTCACGGAAAATGATAACAGAGTTCGTGTGTTTGAAGAGGAGTTTTGTAAAGTGGAAGAGGAGTGACTTATATCGTGATAATGTCCTCTGAAGGGTTATAATTCTCCTTTATATACAAAGGAGTTTCATAATTCATCGAGATATGAGCTACTGTATATGATCTTGGTAACCTCTCCATTTTTTATAATTTTCGTGATTTATAAAGGAGTTTCATAATGCATAGGAAAGTGAAATATGTCTTCTTAGTGTTCTCAGAAATGTGAATTATTTCGTGAGCTAAAAATAAGTCTTGTGACAAACAAAAGCGAGCGTTATATCATCTTAGTGTCTTCTGAATGGTATCAAATTTCGTGACTTAGGTGCACAGTGAAAGATTTTACAAGTTCTTGAGTTTATAGAGGAGTGTTGTAATAAAGTCACACCCTAAAGGACTTGACTTTCGTGTTTCGTGATCTGAAGAGGGGTGACATACCTTTGAAACATTAGAAATTTCGTGACGTAAGATGTGCAGTGAAGGATTACAAGTTTCGTGAGTATTAGGGGGATGTGAAATGAAATACAAGTCCCTTCTGAATAATTAGGAGCTTCGTATTATTCGTAACCTAAGGAGGAGCGACTAGTATCATCGCGGTTCTCTGTGAAGGACTAGGAGTTTCGTAGGTTATATTGCACTATGATGGACACGACATTTCGTGACTAAAGGGAAGTGAGTCATATGATCCTGGGACCCACTGGAGGATTTTTCGTGACCTGTGGATACATAAGTAACATCGTAAGTACCAGCAAGTTAACAACACTGACATGTAAGTAGGAAGTTCGTGACCATGCAGGGGTAAGTTATAATTTTGAATCCTGGGACCCACTTGAGGATTTTTCGTGACATACAGATGAGTAACATCGTAAGTATACCTGCAAGTTAACCACACTAACACGTAAGTAGGAGTTTCGTGCATTTCACCCGGCGGACGGTATGCTGAAAACTATACTCCTTTTACTACAACTTGGCCGAGAATTTCGTCATTTTGCAATATATTTCACTTAGCTTATTCGCAGAAAATGAGAATGCTCTGGCTCACATCCTCTCCATAACACCTCTTCGTGACTAGCACCAAATTCTAGTGTTAATCTTTTGTCACAGCTCGACACAGAAGATGGAGAGATGGCAAACTTAGACCAAGTTAGAAAGGAAGAAGTGGAATAGTAGAAAAGGTAGAACAAAATAGAAGAAAGAGCTGGCAAAGTGTGTGTGCTGGAGGAGTGTAGGGGATGTGGCAGTGTGAGGTGTGGCTGTGGTGTGGTAGTGCATCAGTATGTGGTGTGGCTGTGTATATTGTGGTGGTAATGTGTGTGGTATGACGACGGGTGCAAGATGTAATAGGTGTGTGTGTGTGTGTGTGTGTGTGTGTGTGTGTGTGTGTGTGTGTGTGTGTGTGTGTGTGTGTGTTAATAGACTTACTGTAGTAATTTTTCTAACTCCCCCTAATATCAGTGCTGTGTACAAAATTATTTTGCTTTTGTATTAGCTCAATAATCAAAGTACTAATGAACGATTCACTAAACAAAACGTGATATCGCTGTATTACAAGATATATAACCATCATCATTCAGTCCTTTTGTGCACCAGGATGAGCGTAGGGGCCCTGGGCTAGGCTACTCAGTTTCAACATTTATGGCGAGGGTGACCAGCTTCACTCGCCCCCGAGAGGCATTATGTCAGCAATAAACCACAAGCAACCCTCTGATGTAAACTCTTGCCAACCCTATCGGATTGGACCGTCTTAACCCACTAGACCACCAGGCGTTATGTGGTTATATGTTTAGCCTACTACCCGGTGTAATAAATGGCTTCCTGGGTTACAGTAAACAATTTCACCGGTAACTCCGTGTAGAGTCACCTGAAGGTAGCAGTGTATCGAGTGAGTGGATGGTGACCCGCCCCTACCTTACACAAAATATATATCCAACTCTTGAAAAATCCAGTACAAATGGGGTGTAAAATGCCTCGAGACAGGTACCGGTGTGGCTACAGGTGTTATTGTTGGGCCAATATTTACACAATGCCCAGGTGGAAAGGAGAGAGATTAAGGGAGAGAAAGCGGGAAGGAAAGGACTGAGGTGGTAGTATATATATATATATATATATATATATATATATATATATATATATATATATACTGTATATAT
Organism: Coenobita brevimanus; assembly: GCF_032717465.1. Taxonomy (NCBI): domain Eukaryota; kingdom Metazoa; phylum Arthropoda; class Malacostraca; order Decapoda; family Coenobitidae; genus Coenobita; species Coenobita brevimanus. The sequence goes on along the minus strand of NC_136992.1, from coordinate 7,746,467 downwards.
ATATACAGAGAGAGAGAGAGAGAGAGAGAGAGAGAGAGAGAGAGAGTCCTGTGATTATTCTGTGTAGTAACTGAATCATATGATGTAATTATCTAAATTACATTATTTTAATAAATGATCAGAGGACAGATTCGGTTATCAAGATGCTCTTTATCAGCACCAGTATTAAAACTCTCAGCCTCCCATGACTCAATTGCAGCTGAATAAAATTGCCAAGATTTGGCTTGAATAGAAGCTGAAAAAAAATCTAAATTTTCTGGTGCTATGCAGGGATGACAAGAATGCAAAAACAAGCGATGAATAAAGCACATGAACAAGACAGCATCTGAGAAGAAAAGAGGTTCAGAGTTGTGTACCCATTACTACACTCCACGTTGTACTTCCCAAACGTTTGCAGCTGGAGGAATGTAGTAAAGGCTATGGAACTATGAATATCCTCCCATCCCAAATGCTTTCTTATTTCTGTGCTTTTTCATCTCTTGTTATTGTACCACATCCATCCGTTTATCTGAATGATAATTATGGAGTAATATTTTTGCTTTCTAGTTTATAATCTTTTAATGGAAGCTTGCCACTATATGCCCATTAGGTGTACTGTAAAAAAGTCTTCGAACTGTATGGTAATCGCTACGGTCATCACTGCTACAGTTTGCGTAAAATGCTTTCATGGAATGCGGTAACAAGAATTTGTGGTTTTAATTAGTCTGAGGAAGGATCTGAATGCTAGAGAAAAGTTTTTAGGTTGTAACTCGTGTACTGAAGCTCGAATGCTCCCCTGAGTATGAAAAGAAACATTCCGGTTGTTAAAAAGCGTCTTGGTGAGTAACACAATCATGCACGTCATTTTGACTGATGAAGGAAGGAAGAAAAAGATGCAAACAAAACTAATATATTTTTTTGAGATCCGATTTCTTGGCTCCAACGAAGGCTATCGGAGTTTTGTGAGTTAACTTTACACTTAAACAACGATTGTACTTTAGTTCGTTTGCCCAAAGCTGGGCTTCTCAAATGTTTTGTTGCGCGCGCCCCCTACCTGAAATACAGGAAGCCATTTTAATGTGCCATCCCTACATAGTAATCGTTACCGTTATTACTGATATAAGAATTTTCTCGACCATGAGAGGGTTAACTTACTGACTGCTGGGATATTTCACACGATGAAAATCAATTGCTCCAAGTCAAAGTAAAATTTACAGAAACGTTTACCAAGGTAATTGTTTTTGACTACTAGCATGCATTTACTGTAATCTGGCAAAGATCCCTCACCCCTTTCAGCTCGACTGATGGCCAGTGTAGTGTGACTGGAGGGCTGATTTGACTACTAATAAAGGAGGGTCATTTCTGGCTCGTAACTAAGGCTCATCGAATTTCATGCATCCATAACTAAGTGGCGTGTTCAATTTGTGGAAGTGGCCCAGCTCCGCCAGATGAAAACAAACCAATCAAAGATATGTCTTACTTAACCCCACAAGACTTTTATCAGTTTATTCTTTCTGCCTCCAGACGATTTCATTTCACTTTGTGGAGACCTCTGGCAATGAATGGGCAACTGATGGCTCTATCTAACCTCCCAAACTGGAAAAGTCTCCTTAAAATTGAGCAAAACCGTCTGGCGATAGCACGAATAAAACTAAAAATCCACCGTCTGAATAAAGCAGTTAAAATATCGTCTGACGTTAGCTTAGCTGAAGCAATTTAAGTGCCTATATGGAAACGAAAGTGTAAATCGGTAAAACTTGCAACTACAGTACGGTCCTGTAACTACTTTTACAAAAAAAAAAAAAAAAAAAAAAAATCTTTTGTGTTGGTCTGAAGAAAATACCATAGTGCGATCACAGAAGGGAAAATTTAAGCAATGTATTTGTGCTTATGTTGGCCTCGGGTTCACGTGGACTTGAACCCAGTGGACTGCTGGCTAAAATTACAAGCCTCCTGCAATCCTGCATCCTCCATACGGGGGATTGGGAGGGGACTAGAGAACGTTTGTATAACCAGGCAACGGAGCCAACCGATCATATCAGTGCCATCACGTGAAGGCGTCCCTCTCCAGTACCAACGTAATTGTATGCAATCAGAGTGGTTGTCCTACTTGTTCGTTTGTTGATCTGTTTCCAATAGCAGATTAAATGTTTGCAAGCCACAGTTCCTTATATATTAAAAAAATAAAAATGGAAGCACTCTCCATCATCATCATCATTGTTATAGCCATCATCACCATGATCAAGATATTCACCATTATTATCAACAGCATTGCCACTGTCATATAATCATCGTTGTCATAATCATCAACAACACACTCATGATGATCATGATGATGATGATGATAATGGCGGTCATTCCTAGTGTTATAAGTAGGACGGGCAGGATGCTGAATCAGGAACAGGAAGTACAAAAATATGAAAAACTCTTCGTTGCATATCCACTAATATGGGTCATACAACCTTTCACGCGTCAGTAGGTCTCCAGGCCACAATATGGAGGTCGCCTGTACTTGCTTAGCTTCTTTATTTATTTCTTATTGTTCTTGTTCATCTTTTCTTTTATTTTCCTTCTTCTTCTTCTTCTTCTTCCTAAAATTCTTTAGTTGGTTGCCATTCCTTTATTTCTTCACTAATTCACTTTATGCTTGTTACAGCTTTTCTTTGTTCAAATAACACCAGATACCGTTTTCGTTTTTTTTCTTCCAAATTTAGGTCTTTTAAAAGGCTTTATGGGGTCAAAGGTCAACCCAACAAACCCACAAAGTTTAGGATCCTGTGTTGTTGTTGTATGTTCATTAATCATCCTAGCAATTTGCACACAAGCATGCCACTGTACTGTAGCTGTGTGGAGACCATCCTGCACTCCCTTGATAATGTTGGCAATTCTTCAGTTAGGCATCAAAACAGTAACTTCGGGGATGGGAGACCAAAATGAAGTAGCACATCGATGTCAACCGAACAACAACAACAATAATAATAATAGTAGTAGTAATAATAATTATAATAATAATATAATAAGAATAGTAATATCTTCATCATCATCATCATCATCATCATCATCACTGTTCCAGTAGGGTTAGCTGCAGCTAGAAGGGGAAACGGAATACCCAAAGTAAAAGTTCTCATCATAACCCTCATCATTATCATCCTCCTAACATAATTTCTTTTTCATTAGTTAGAAAGCTATCTATTATCATCATCATCGTCATCATCACCACCACCTTCATCTAGTTGCTAGTTTCCATTGTTTCTAGGTGGCTGCACACACACACACACACACACACACACACACACACACACACACACACACACACACACACAATCATTATCCTCCTTCTCCTTCTCTACATCATCGCCAACACCATAATCATCGTCCTTTCAACATCTTGACCCAATTTTCAACCATTTTAAAAAGGATTAAAGGTGTAAAGATTAGTATTCCCACCCTCGTTGTCAGCGTTGTAACTATCACCACCACCAACCACCACCATAACCCAAGTGGGTCAGGAAACATCTACAAAAAGAAATATGAAGGGAAATGGTTGAAGCTATCATCATCATCATCATCATCATCATCACCTAACTTTCCCACTTCCAGAAAAAAGGGAAAAGAAACCACATAACTCGAACATGCATAAACAAAATTCCCACCAAGATGGCGGTCAAGAAAAGTTGGGTGAGGGCAACGGGGGGAGGGGTGCTTATCGCCACTCTACCTGATTCTCACTCGCTGGAATATTTTTGGTGGTGTAGTGGGTGTAGTGGATTTAAAGAGCCAGTTGGGTGAGGGTCAGATGTCGCTCGTATCGGTTCGAATCCCTAAGAGACCGCCATCTTGGTGGGAATCTTGTTTATGCATGTTCGAGTTTTGTGGTTTCTTTATCCTTTTTTCTGGAAGTGGGAAAGTTAGGTGATGATGATGATGATGATGATGATGATGATGATAGCTTCAACCATTTCCCTTCATATTTCTTTTTGTAGATGTTTCCTGACCTCTTGGGTTATGGTGGTGGTGGTGGTGATAGTTACAACGCTGACAACGAGGGTGGGAATACTAATCAAAGTTTCTGATCACGTCATGTCAGTGGTTATCATGTTAGACTGGAATATTTTCAGGAAGTGAAGTGGTTGGATGAGGGTTAGTTGTCGTGTCTGCATCAGTTCGCTTGGGACGGCTGTGTGCAGGGGAGGGATGCCTTCATGTGGTGGCACCGATACAACCATGCGGCTCCACTGCCCGGTCATACAAGTGTTCCTTAACTCCCTCCTTATCCCCCGGTAGGAGGATGGTGGACAGTAAGAGGACAACTTCAGCCTGCAGTCCACCAGGTTCCGTTTCATATGAGCCTGGGGTCACAGCAACAACTACATAGACGGCTGAAGGTTCTCCTAACATGTAATGCCACTAAGAGATGTAGGCCGGTCACCTACCCAGAATGTTCTGCAATACGGACATAGGCATCGCTGCATGGGACTTTATTTTTGCCAAATTTTCGCTGGAAATGTTAGGGACTAATCTTAAAGTATGTAAATGATGAATGAATGGACATGTACAGTTTCATTTGGTACTCCTTAATTGTTCTACTTTTGTGTTCTTCCGTTCCAGGGCCCTACAAATCTTATTTACTAGGACGATGATGATGATGATAATGATGATGATGATGATAGTTTATCCTCCACCAATATTTTCCTGATTCTTTAAGTACCTGGAAACAGAATGTCGTTGATGACAACAGTTTAATATTATTATCTCGCCCGGACGGAAAAACGGTTGAATGAAATTACATGAAATTTTCAGGATATGGGCACTGATCCCCAAAGAAAGTGAATAAATTTTGGAGGTAATCGAGTGGCCCTGAAAGGTCAAAATCAAGGTCACGGATTTTCAGAGGGCTATAAGTTGAAAACGGTTGAAGATAGAGATATTTACTATTAGGAACATACAGGAACTCGTAATATGGTCTTTCATTTGTCACCAAGACCTTTGACCTTGAATGAACTTGAAAGGTCAAACTCAAGGTCACGTATATTCAGGGGGCTATTACCAGAGATGAACTAGGGTCCTTCCCACGGCTTGCTGCTTGAAAAAAAATGGAGATTTGGCTCCCGGGGGGATGCTGCAGCTGCTTCATCCAGGGTGCACAGTGCCACTACGTGTAGGCTTCTCATCAGCGTCTGTACATTATTTGTATTGGTTGAATATTGACAAAGTTTAAATAAGTAACACACAAACGACTGTTAATGTACCACATCTGCAAAAATTAATCTGGAAAGGGACAGGAAGTGGCAAGGAAAATGAAACTCATAATTTACCAAAACTTCATCAAACAGCAATTGCCAGTCCCATGTTACTCTCTCCCAGGTGTAGGGACCCGAGGCTAGGCTGACGTATTGTGAGTAGACTTTCTGCCTACTTCCCTTTATCATCATCATCATCAGCAGCAGCAGCAGGCGCAACAGGAAAGGGAACATATCAGCCAAATTCCCATCATCATCATCATCATCATCAGTTAAGAGTAAATTCCCAGCCTGCTTCCCATCATCATCATCAGTTAAGAGTAGATTACCAGTCTTCTTATCATCATCATCAGTTAATAACAGATTACCAGCTTACTTCCCATCATCATCATCATCATCCCACTTCCTACCAACAAATGAGGCGAGTATGATAAAAACACACACGCACACACACACACACAAAAAAAAAATTACTGAGGCACCAGGGAGTCTCCTAAGGCCACGAGTCAATGTCGCCTTGAATATTATATTTATGTGATGGGGAAACTGGCTGGAGGAGAAATTGAGGTGAGGTGGCCCCACTCCGAGGTGAGGGAGGTCAGATGGAGGAAGATGCTGAGAGAGAGAGAGAGAGAGAGAGAGAGAGAGAATCTTCTTATAAGCTGCGTTATCTTTTACATGGCGAGGGGATTTTTTTTTCTTTAACAGTGGTTATTTTTTTTACCACTCTCTCTCTCTCTCTCTCTCTCTCTCTCTCTCTCTCTCTCTCTCCAGGTACTACCCCCCCCTCTCCATTTTCTAGCGACAGACACATTTTTGCCCCTAGTGGTGGAGGATGTTTGTATTTACTTGACTGTGTTGTCTTCTATGTAACTCAGTGCTATCTGATTTTTAATATTCCTTTTAGCATTCGCCTATGATCATAGCCTCAACAGCCTGTTCCCTGTGGTCTAGCACTCCTCCCAAGTACCACATACCTTCTACATGTCACCACTCCTGCGCTAACACCCACCGTCCATACTGAGTACACACTAGGACTGTCTCATTAGAAGCTGGAACATTGGTACTAGCGGAGGTATTAATGCATGTCGCTGGGTCTTGTGGTAGATCAGTAAAATCTGCATTAGTGAATTTCAGATCCTTCAGATGTTTCCTACCTCAACCGTGGATCGAACTTGTGTCCACTGGAACAGCACACCACCTTTAATCCACCGGGCACAACCTTTCCATTGCTGCTGTCAAATACTGAATTACTGATTGACTAGTTTTGATTACGAACTTTTTTTCCAGAAATAAATCTTCAAAAATTTCTTTTACCAGGAGGAGCTGTTTTTTCTTCTCTGTTTTTGGAATGTTGCTTACCTTTCCTTACGAGCGAGAAATTTCTAAATCTATGTTTTGTCTTCTTTTTATTTTGGTTTCGGTGGCCATATCCTTAGTTACTGGATTAAAACTGGAGAAACTTGATGGATGTAATGATCAGGATTTTAATATCGAATTAATTCGATTTTTCAGTGCATGAAAACAGTTCATCATCATTATTATCATTATATCTTCATCATCATCATTATCATTCATCATCGTCGTCACCAGCATCACGTCACCATCACATCATCGTCATCCTCAACATTAGTTCACCATCACATTCACAGTTCATTCTACACTCACTTGATAATGAGAATTGTACAGATTGTCCTGATCCTTTGTAAGACAGCAAGGGAAGACTGTCTGCATCCACAAATGAACGGATCTTGTATTTGGCTCTCTTTTGAATTGTTTTTTTTTTTTTTTTTTCTTGGAAGGAACGGTTTACTGGCTAACGGACTTTGGTTCCTTCTTCCTTGCATTAAAAAACAAAAAGTAGGTATTGTTTTGTTTTATAATTTTTTATTATTATAATCTAATCAACCCTAGGCCTCACGTGTCCTAGCCTAACCCTGATGCCTGCCTAAATGTTGGATTGAAGTTAAGAGGCAGAAAAAATGAGAAAACAAATGTATATACCTCTGCCTATTTATCTGCCTGTCTATCTATCCATCTGCCTGTCAGTCTGCCTATCTGCCCACCAGCCCATCCGTACATCTGCCTACGAACCTATCTATCTAGACCTCTGTGGGAATGCATGTTTAAATGGTTGATTAAAATACCCTAAAATTTGTTAGAACACTGTAGCAGCCTTATATGAATTCCAACAGTCACCTCCCACAAAATATACCCCTCCCCAGCATACCAACCCCCATCCCCCACCACTCCCATCCCCACCCGCAAAATATTCCCCTCTCCGGCATACTAACCCCCCATCCCTTACCACTACCACCCCCACCCACAATATATACCCCTCCCCAGCATACCAACCCCCAACCCCTACCAGTCCCACTCCACCCACAAAATATTCCCCTCCCCGGCATATCAACCCCCAACCCCTACAACTCCCACCCCCATCCATTACTTCCCGTCCCCCCCCCCCTCCGTCACCCCTCCTCAGCACCCTGTCCACACTGCAGTTACAAACACCCTAGACTTCACCCTTAACGCGCCACTATCTGCACTTTTTCTTTTTTTTCGCAGTTTATTAGTTGTAAAGAACGTGCCAGCAAGCAACACGTATGTAGTGAGAATATACTGCATTTGTTTTCTATGATCGTTCACATTTGAACGTGTTCGAGGAAAACCGAGACGAGGAAACAATCTACCAGTCTATCTATCTATTGCCAGACGCCTTAATCCCGTAAGGGGTGGCCACAAACAATTCCCCTTCATGTCGCCCTGTCCCCCGCCATTTCATTGCTCTGATCCCAGGTTACACCCCCCTCTCTCATATACCTCTCCACTCCATCCCTCCATCTCATCCTTGGCCTCCCCCTCCCTCCTCCCCCCTCAACCTCACTCACATTCACTCTCTTCATCAGTTTTTCGCTCTCCATCCTCTCCACATGGGCAAACCACCTCAGTGTGCTTCTCCTAACGTTTCCTATCACATCCACATCCACACCACAACGCTCCTTCACTTCCTCATTTGTCAGTCTGTCTCTCCATGTGACTGCACATGCTCCTGTAAATAATTCATTTCCACTGCTCTCACTCTTCACTTCTGTCCCTCCAACAAGGTCCAAGCTTCACTTCCATACTTTAGAGTCGGTATCACAATACTGTCATGTAGTAGCTTTTACACTTCCATGCCCACTTTCCTGTTTCTTATCACTGCTTTCAAGGAACCAACAACCTTTCTTCCCTGTTGCACCCTTTCATGCACTTCACCCTCCAAATTTCCATCCTTACTCATCACACTACCTAAGTACTTAAAACACACTCACATTTTCCATTTCCCATTCATCCAGCCTCACTGTACATTCATTCACTGACTTCACTTCTTTCGACGACCATAACTTTACTCTTCCCTATATTCACCTTTAGATTCCGTTTCTTACACACTCTCTCAAACTCAGTCACCAAGCCTTGCAGCTCCCCTTCGTCTTCACTTAACAACACGGTATCATCTGCAAACAACAGTACAGGTAGTTTCCTAACACTGCCCTCTCTCACTAGAGCCGCTCCTACATCCACGGCCCTACCTTGTATCTCTTTATAACCCCATCCATTCACAGATTGAACAACCATGGAGACATGACACATCCTTGTTTCAATCCAACCTTCAGATAGAAAAATTTACTCAGTTCACCATCCACACGCACTGCAGCCTTAGCACCGTCATGCATACTCTTCACGGCATTCAACAACTTTCCATTTACTTTATATTTTTAATATTTCCCTCATTCCTTGTCTATCCACCCTGTCATATGCATTCTCCAAATCCATGAATGCCGCATAAAACTTTTTTCCCTTCTCTAGAAACTTTTCCACAAAAGATCCAAGAATGAATAACTGATCTACACAACCTCTTCCCTTCCTAAAACTCCCTGTTCTTCTCCAGCTAATTCCTCTGTTATTTCCTTAACTCTGTCAATAAGTATCCTACCATTTACTTTTCCTATTACACTAAGAATACAAATGTCCCTGTGATTATCACACACTTCCTTTTCCCCTTTTCTTTTATACTGGGGAATAATTATATCTGACTTCCAATCCTTCGGGACTTTACCTTCCTCCCAGGCCAATCTGCACATCTTCCACATCCATTCTACTACTATCTCTCCCCCATGCTTCAGCATTTCACCACACACTCCATCCATTCCTGAAGCTTTTCCCATTTTAACTTTCTTATTGCTTCCATAACCTCCATCCTACTGATTTCTTGCTCTCTTTTCACATCCCTCCTTCTCCCAGCCATTCCCCAGCCACTTATACTTGCATTACTTTCATTCTCTATGTTCAGCATTTCCTTAAAGATTTCTCTCCATCTGCTCACTGTTTCTCCCTTCTCCACTAGTAATATACCATTTTTATCTTTCACTCCCCAGATAACTTCTCTGGCACCCTGTCTAACGTTCTTTACCTCTTTCCAGAACATGTTCTTACATTCCCTCCACTTTACACTCAAGTTCCTTCCAAATTCCTCATCCACTCTCTTCTTACCCTCTCTTATTAATGTTTTCACCTCTCTCTTCCGTCTCTCAACTTCTTCCACACGTCTGTTTCTAATCCATTCTTATGCTTTCTTCTTTTGTGCCACAGCCTCGCTCACCTCTTCATTCCACCATGCTGTTCTCTGCACCCCCTTTCGTCTTCTTTTCACCCCACACACCATCTCACGTGCTGCACAGATTTCTTCTGTGAATGTCTTGCAAACACATTCCACGTTCCCCATGTGCTCCAATCTATATTTACCGAATCGCTCCTCCACTTCCCTCTTATAGTCTGCCTTTTTTCCATCCTCTTGCAACTTTTCCACTCTCCTTGTATGTACTACTTCCTCATGTCCTTCCCTTCCTTTATTTCTCCATTTTATGTGGACTTAAAATCTGACCACCACCAAGTGGTGGTCCGACAGTCCACTCCCCCAACCTCTATAAGCTCATGCATCAGTTACACACCTTCTCATCCTTTCATCCACACACACATAATCAGTCATTGCCTTCCGTTCATTCAATTCACCACCCACCTTTCTCATCACTCGCCATGTATACCTGTGGATCATTTTGTGCTTGAAGAGGGTATTAGCTATCACCAACCCCCTCCCGGCACAAATGTCCACTAAAGCACTGTCATTCTCATCCATCTCTGCAGGCACACCCCACTCACCTACTACTCCATCCACCTTCCCATTCCCTACTTCTCCATTCACATCTACAATCAAAAACACTCTCTCATTCCATTCAAACTTTTCCATGTACACTTCCACATTCGTCCAGAGCTCTTCTCTCACTCTGCTTGCACGATCTCGCGTTGACGCATACACGCACACAGTCGCCCACATTTGTAGTCCAACTTTCAATCTTACTCACCCGATCTTCAAACCAATCAATCCATACTCTCGTATATTCTCCCTCCATCTGCTGCTCACAACAATACACACTCCTAGGAATATTTCAATACGGTACTAACAACTGCTGAAAAGTTGTCAATAAAAAAAATCGCATTCACACATTTCCGGGCGAGGATGAAGGAGGATTTTTTTTTTTTTTAAATGTAAGAAGAAGGAACCAATGATAGAAAAAAATGAAAAAAGTCATCGTTCTATGACAATCATACAGATGAGAGACGGCATTCAAGATCCGTTCATTTTGAGATCCCTGGAGGTTGTAAGCAGGGAAAAGACAGACTAGGTTTAGTTCCCGGTTCGACGCCGATTTTGCACTTCTCCACCCAGTTAACAAGGGCACTGGAATACGTTCCACATCACTCTTTTGCCTGGTTATATGGTTATCACCCAGCGTTGTAAACGGTTTCCTGGGTCACAGAAAACCTTTAGGCTGGTAAAATAGATATTCAGTGGGTTTGTTCACTACTATATCGAACTAAGACATCCGGTCTTGTTTACATTACACACACACATCCATATATATATATATATATATATATATATATATATATATATATATATATATATATATATATATATATATATATATATATATATATATATATATATATATATATATATATATATATATATATATATTATGTGCCCGACCCTGGGCATAGGCTTCACAGCCTGCTATCAAGGCCCAGCAGTCCTCCTACATACCATACACCTCTACATGTCACCACTTCGGCGCTAACACCCACCGTCCATATTGAATACATGCTAGGGCTGTCTCATACAGGACTGGTGTATTGGTATTAGAGGGAACATTTTTACGACATGTCGGCGGGTCTTCTGGTAGATCAGTAAAACCTGATCTAATGAAATTCAAATCCTTAAACTGTTCCCTGCCCCAGCGTGGATTTGAACCCGGGTCCGTTAGGACCGCAGGCCACCTCTCTACCGATTGAGCCACCACCTCTATTTATCAGTCTTTATCTAACTATCTATTTATGAAATTGTTTACTTATCTGTAAAACTCTTTACTTATCAGTCAGTGACTCTGCATGTGTTTCTCTATCTATATATCTACATGTATGCATATACATACATGCATACATACATACATTTATATATACCACGATATGCATTCTGTATGTAATTACCTTTACTGTATGCACGCTTGAGGGCTGCTCAGATCAAATTACAAAAGTACACATATCCTTCCCTAGGTCATCGCCAGGCAATCCCCTTTTCCCATTGCAAAACACCGGCCGCTCATTCCCGTCACCCATCCGTCTTGCCTCCACACAACAAACAACCAATCAAATGTCCGGAGCCGCGCCGGGACGGAAGACAAAGTTCGTGGAAAAACACGCTAATAATAAAAAATAAAAAAAAGCACACAAACTTTGGAATAGATTGTTTACTGACTTGCAGGGTCGGTGGGATAAGTTGTGTCCTGCGCGAGATAAGTTTTGATGATGCAGGTTATTATGGTGTAGGTTAATTTATGATGGTGTGAGTCAATTTATGATGGTGTAAACTATTACAAATTGGTGTAAGATTTTTTTTTTACGATGGTGCAAGATAAGATATAGTGGAGAGAGATAAGTTATTGTGTGCGAGATAAGTTTTGATGGTGCAAGTGAACTTACGGTGTCGGTTAATTACCTCCGCCATGAAGGTTATGTTTTTTGCCCACATTGGTTTGTTTGTTTCTCCGTCTGTTAGCAGGATTACTCAAAAAGCTATAAAAGCGTTTTTTTTTTTTTTTTTTTTTTTTTTTTAAGAGCGGGGTATGATCTGGATCATCACCTGGATCTAGGAACTTTTTATTTGTTTGTTCACATGATATCTCCAAAAGTTTCCAATGAATTTCAATGAAATTTTGCGGAAGGGTGGGCTATGGATCAAGAAAGAATTGGTTAAATTTTGTGGCGGATCCTGCAATGGCATTGGCGGAGGTATGTGCGCTTTGAGTCTTTTCTACTTCATGATGGCGTAAGTCAGGCTAATATATGATGATGTGTAAGCTTATTTATGATGGTGCAGAAGTTATGTCAGGAGGTAAGTTTTGATGCTGCAAGTGAAGCTATTATGGTGAAGGTGAATTTTTCATGGCATAAATCGGTTTATGACTGTAGGGTAATGCAAAATGATGGTAGATTATTTATGGCAGTAAAGATGGTTATAATGATGTGAAATATATTATGGTGTAAGTTATTATGGTATTCATTAATTTATGATGGTGTAAGTCAGTTCATGATGTTGTAAGCTAACGCAAGATACCCGGTAGTGGGAGATGATTTATTATAACGCAAGATATGTTACAATGGTGAGAGATAAGTTTTGATGGTGCAAGTGAAGTTATTAAGGTGTGGATGAATTTATGATTGTGCAAGCTACGTTTGGTGTAGGCTAATTCATGATAGTGTGATGTAAGCTTATTTATGAATGTGTAAGATAATTTAAGCTGGTCTATGTTATGCTGGTGCGGTTAAGCCAAAATGCCGTAGGTAAATAATATGATGGTATATACTGTGTATGACGACACATGTGAAAGTGAAGTACAGGTTTTGGAATCACCTGGATAAAGTGATAGAATACATGCCAAGGAGAGAGAGAGAGAGAGAGAGAGAGAGAGAGAGAGAGAGAGTGTGTGTGTGTGTGTGTGTGTGTGTGTGTGTGTGTGTGTGTGTGTGTGTGTGTGTGTGAGGAAGAGCGACATTCCTGTGTTATTTTTGTGCTGTTGGTGCAGACTAATTTCCTGCATCTCAGGCTACAGCTTTAGAGTCTCGTATCCTCTCTCACTCTCTCTCTCTCTCTCCCTCTCTCTCTCTCTCTCTCTTTCTCTCTCTCTCTCTCTCCAACATCAACGAGGAGACAGAGAAAGATAAACAGGTTATCACAAAAGAGGGGAGGGAGCGAGATAGCAGGGGTACAGAGAGAGAGAGAGAGAGAGAGAGAGAGAGAGAGAGAGATTATACTTGCCTATGTGTTTGTGTATTTGTGTGCTCGCGCCTTATGAGTGCGTTCTCTGTGTTTACTCCTGCATTGACACTAAGAAGGAGCCTAGAGCCTTGTGGCACTGTGCACCCTAAGTGGAAAGATGCAGCTGCAGCGTCACCCAGAAGCCAAACCTCTGACTATTTCTCTGCAGCTGAGGAGGACCCCGGGCCTACCTTAGTGAGGTGCTATCTACCACAGGGGGGCGGGGGGCGTCGATTCCTTACACTGTGTGTACCGTACATATAGGATGGTCCCACAGTAGTACTAGTTTACTTGCGATCGACGGGTCTGCTCAGCCAAACAAACTGGGGTTATACAATAACAACAACAATCCCGTAAGCTGAATGATATCTTGTGTTGGAATAAAAAATGAATTGGCGCCATTGAACCGAAACGGTTTGTGAAAGTCTGCAGTTCTTGGTTCCAGGAGGATTTGCTCTCTGAGGTGGAAAATCGTCTGCAGATAGCAAGACTACGATGACGACATCGATCGGAAAGTTTGACCGACACTTTCAACCCCTCTCTCTCTTTTTTTTTTTTTTTTCCTCGGGGCATGGGATCTCCCCTGAGATGAATTAAATCGTGTGGCAGCAGCGCCAATAAAACGGTCTTCACACCATAAGAGTTGACTGGTGTGTTATGAGCCATTGTTTCCCTGGACCAGCGGCAACGGGTGTCCCTAATGTTCCCTGATATTGTTTTGGTTGTTGTTGCCTCTATTGTTATAGCTGTAATTATGGTCTTGGCTGGTGTGGGTATTGCTGGGTTTTTATCGCCCGTAATGATTATGGGAGGCGCATAATGCCAGGTTTTGTGTCCGTGTTAATTATTATCGCTTTCATACGGACAAAACAGCTCATATCACTAACCACCTTGTCATACGTAGTTTCTAGTGTTTTTTCCTCCGCGTTCCCAAAGCAAGAGTAAGTTATGTGTGTGTGTGTGTGTGTGTGTGTGTGTGTGTGTGTGTGTGTGTGTGTGTAGTCTCTATTGCTTTTTTCACCCGCGTTCGCATAGCAAGATCAAGTTACATTTTACCTGACGTGTGTGTGTGTGTGTGTGTGTGTGTGTGTGTGTGTGTGTGTGTGTGTGTGAAGGAAATAATTCAAACAGTATTCATCCATTTTTAGCAAACTTGGTGGAGAGGTTGACGGTTAGGAAAGGGGTTGATTTTCCTTTCCAACCACATGTCTTCCCTGAACACCATAAAATAATTTGGCTTAGTGTGTGTGTGTGTGTGTGTGTGTATATATATATATATATATATATATATATATATATATATATATATATATATATATATATATATATATATATATATAGAGAGAGAGAGAGAGAGAGAGAGATACAGTATATATACCGATCTATCTATCAGTCCATCCATCCATCTACCTTCTCTATAGCCAGAAGCCTTAATTTGGTAAGGGGTTGCCACAGAAAAATCACCTCCATGTCATCCTGTCCGTCATCGGGCTGCCTTCTCTCCAGCCCACACTCCCTCTCTCATATATCTCTCCACCCCATCTTCCACAGTACTGAAGACATTAATAGCTTCTTAAGTACCGCTCTTCATCGTCCTCATCTTCCCACCCTGTTTCTCACTACTGCTTGGGTGGACACGATGGAAAAACAAGAACAAGTGAAAAATTAGGCTCAGATCTTCCAGAGGTGACTTGAGATTTTGCGATTATTTAATGCTACTAAGGGCGTAAGTAAGTCGCCTACCCTTATAAATTGTGGATTACGTCGGCCTAGCCTCGGGACCCTACACCTTGAAGGGAGTAATATGGAACTGGCTGTGAATAATGTACACTTTAATATCAACGTATCATATGCAGGAATAAAAGGGTTAAAAATAAATATGTTTGAGAAATTCGTAAGTCACGGGAACAATTATCCCATTCAGACCCCTATTCTCGTCGATTAATAGAGCTCCATAGCACCTTTTCCTAAGCGATTTATTATGCTTTCTACACCTTACTCTCCTACTGTGTGTTATATAAATCTTTCTATCATTCTCGTATTCTGCAAAAATAACGTAAAAAATTATATTAACTAGCCATGTCCATACATAAATCACTAAGGAAATGGAACTAAGGAGCCTCCTTACCCAACGAGAATCCGGGCCTCAGTCACCACTAAAGCCTTTGCAAGCACTCCTGGTAATATTATCGTATGCACATGCACATGGATCATACGTTCAGCCTGTACAGTATGTCGGTGTAAAGGTGGCATTGCAATCATTTTGAGGAACTTTGTAATTATTAACATCCTTCATCATCATCATCATCATCATCATCATCATCACGGCTCTATTTACACAGTTTTCCATTAAATTAAGTGATGAACAGGTAAAACAAAAAACATGAGTCACCAAATATCCTGCCTAATGGACCATATACTCATTCACTCGCCATTTTAGCTTCCAACATTTTCTGCATAATTGTTTTTACCCGGGCCATTCTGGTGCCGATGACTGTGGGTCATGGGGTCAGTCTGTGTCTGGGTGTAAATGCGAAAATCATTTGGGGAAGGCACAATGCGGTGATTTCAGTAATGTTTAGAACATATTTCGTGACTGTTACCGACACCATGACCATATCCAAAACGACCTCATAATGGAAACAACATTTTTTTTTTCTAAATTTAAAGTGAAAATATGAAGATACATTTATGAAAAAAATGGTGCCTTGCGTTAGATCGTGGTACCTTTGGGGCAAAGATGCAAATGAATGTGTTTGAATGGATGAGTAAATGGAGAGTGAGTCGTCCTGTCTCGGCTACCTCCCTTTCCTTGGGGGAAGCAGCCTAGGTATATAGATAGATAGATAGACCTTTCAGGGCACCACCCACTCAGCGATCTCTCTCCCAGTATTTTGCATCATCATCATCATCATGTCTGTCAGTCCACTGCAAGATAAGGGCCTCTATCATCGCTTTTCACTCTGACCTGTCGATTGTTTGTCTGTTCAGTCCCATCCCAAGGAAATCTCGAATGTTATCTCTCCATCTTGTTCTCTGTCTGCCTCTTCTTCTCACTCCATCTCTGTCATGTTACTCCATTATGCCAGTTGTCCATTCGTCACCTGTGGCTCGAAAGATGTGACCAGTCCACATCCGTTTTTGCCTGTTGAAACTAGTAATTTTATACATACCTAACTTCGTATCTCCCCTCATCCTGGATGCTCTCTCTCTCTCTCTCTCTCTCTCTCTCTCTCTCTCTCTCTCTCTCTCTCTCTCTCTCTCTCTCTCTCTCTCTCTCCATGTGACATCTAACCTATTCTTCTCCAATTCTGTTTGCTCATAACTTTCTTCTGTATACTACGGGCCGTGGCTTGGTAAAATATATTCATGGTGGTCCTCAAGATCACTTTAGCCAGTACTCCGCAGAACAGGTCCAGTTAGTTACTGAAAAGGAAACAGTTTTGTCTGATTTATCACAGTGAACCTGCCGAAACTCTTTTCACTTTAACTTGGCCCAGATTTCCGTCCTTATTTGACGTAGCACCATGGCAGAAAGAGTATTACGGCTCCACATCTTGTCCATAGCACTTCTCTGGGACTAGAATCATATTCTTGTGCTAAGCTATTTTTAAAACTTAATATTCAAGACAGGGAAAATAATGACAATTTTAAACCAGGTTGGCGAAGAAAAAGTTAACTATGGCTGCACTTCACTGGTGTAGATACACCGATCACTATGATGGATATTCTTCACAGCGAGAAGGCAGGGTTCTTTCAAAAAAAGTATTTTTTAGTTGCCTCAAAATATAACTAAGAAGTATGGAGAGTGGATGCAATGGACTTTTGTCGCCCTTGTAATTGCAGGCAGAGAGAAATTGAAGCTGCAGTCTCATCAGACACGAAGCCTCGTGTTCCATACTCCTTTTGGTGAGTATGTACATCGACTGATTCATCTTCAGGGAATTCTTGCTGTATAGCCAATCATTACCGCTATCCGAGCCCTATTTTCCACTGCTGTACAATCGCCGTCGCTTATAAATACTACAGTGGGTGGTGTTTTCGAGGTTTCTTGTGACACTATACTACTTTTTCACTTTCCGTCTTGAATGCTGAGTTGTGACAATGGATTAACACTTGATATGTGCTAGTCACAAAGACGTTCTATAGCAAGGATGCCGAGCTGAATTATAGTCTCATTCTGTTATTCAACTACGTGAAATTTGCTGCAAAAGGACGGAAATCTGGGCCAAGTTAGTGTAAAAGAACGTACATTGTATTTTTTTATCTCACTGTGTTGAAACATCCCCGTTAGTGAGGTCACACCACAATAGACGACAGACGAACTGCAAATACTATACATGTGCCACGTATGACCCCAACACCCCAGCACTATCAGTATTTATAAGTGAAGGTGACTGAACATAAGGGGAACAAGAAAGGCCTGATGATATTTTTCAGTGCATGGGAAAATGAGATATTAGTTTAGCCATATCTGTATAATTCTATGTAGTTGGTGGTCTAGTGGCCGAAAGCAACGGCCGGTGTAAAGGTAAGAAATTGTTGACAAAGATTCGAACCCGTGAGAGGCGGCTGATGGCTTTTTGTTCTTGTACTGTCACCAGGTAGTGTACGCTGGCTGGTTACATTTCAATGTGCTTGATTAGCCTTGGGTCTCTATACCTCGTAAGAGGTATTAAAATGACGTTTGTTACTTCTGTTTTCACATTCTCCAGTACCCTTTCCTAGTGCAGTACAAGCATAAGTAACAACTCACAAACGTCAACTCTGGCCTCATTAATACAGAGCCTCGCACCACTGCCACTTATTCACCTTATGCACCTCACCTTCACAACACACGCAGTCCTTCGACACAGCCTCAACAAAGCATCTATACGACCTCCCAGCTAAAGCAACAAGTTCCGGTAATCCACTGGGTTTATGTACAGACGAGCCTTGGGTCACAACAACAACATGGAAAACAGCAACATAAAAAACAACATATTCACTGGTACTTATAGCATTTTGATTTTTGCTATATATTAACTTTCTGTTTGCCTTCCTCGCAGTCCGAGCAATTCCTGCTTCTCTTCCACTTACACCGCCCAAACTTTGCACACTATCCTCCCATCTCTCATTCTTCCACCTACTTTCCCTCTTACCAACATTAATTTCTCTCCCTCTGTGTGTGTGTGTGTGTGTGTGTGTGTGTGTGTGTGTGTGTGTGTGTGTGTGTGTGTGTGTGTGTGTGTGTGTGTGTGTGTGTGTGTGTGTGTGTGTGTTTTGCTATGAATATGTTACCAGACAAAGAACAGGGTGCTGAAGAGGGCAGAGTGCAATTAAAAATATTGCTAGATACACACAATGTAACATTCTGCAGTCATACCTCATACAACCACATCTAACATATCGCACCACACCTAACACTGCCACATCTCACACTGTCACAGCCAAACACCGCAAACCAGACACTGCCACACCAAACACTGCTTCATGTTTTTTTTTTTTTTTTTGTCCGACTCTGGGCATAGGCTTCACAGCCTGTTATCAAGGCCCAATAGTCCTCCTACGTACCATACACCTCTACATGTCACCACTTTCGGCGCTAACACCCACCGTCCATATTGAATTTATGCTAGGCCTGTCTCATACAGGACTGGTGTATTGGTATTAGCGGGGGTGTTTTTACTACACGTCAGCAGGTCTTCTGGTAGATCAGTAATGTCTGATTTAACGAAATTCAAATCCTTAAACTGTTCCATGCCCCAGCGGGGATTTGAACCTGGGTCCGGTAGGACTGTAGACCACCTCTCTACCGATTGAGCCACCGCCTCTCCCACTGCTATACCTCACACACAGCACCCAACACCGTTACTTACACTGCAGTACCTCACACATTGCACCCAGTACTACAACGTACACTGCCACACCTCACACACAGCACCCAACACCGTTACTTACACTGCAATAACTCACACACAACATCCAATACCACTGCTGACATTGCAACACCTCTCACACAACACCCAATACCATTGCTTACACTGCAACACCTCTCACACAACACCCAATACCATTGCTTACATTGCAACACCTCTCACACAACACCCAATACCATTGCTTACATTGCAACACCTCTCACACAACACACAATACCATTGCTTAAATTGCAACACCTCTCACACAACACCCAATGCCACAAATTACACTGCCACCCCTCACACACAGAACCCCGTGCCATCAATTACGCTGCAACACCTCACACACGGTACCCAGTGACATAATATACACTGCAACACAACACACACACAGAACTCAGTACCACAACTTACACTGCTACACCTCACATACAGCACCCAGTGCCATAATGTACACGACATCATCACACACACAGCTCCCAATACCATAATATTCACTGCAATACCTCACACAACACCCAGCGTCATAATATACACTGCAACACCACACACACACAGCACGCAATACCACAACTTACACAGCAACACCTCACACAGCTCCCAGTGCCATAATATACACTGTCAGTAAAAGATGAGTAAGTTAATTAAGGTTACCCCAATGTGTTTGATGATATGTTACACATGAAAGGAAACACACACACTCCTGCAGCAACTCATCCACATACAATGATCAGACGTAAACCCGAACAAAGATATGGCCCCCATCTCTTTCTCAGTATTATTACGGTATTACCAGTTACGATGTGATTTCATTTCCCTCTAATTTTATTGATTTGTTATGGAAGTAAACTGATAAAAATGATCAGAATAACAATGATAATGAAGAGCATGGTGATGATGATGATGATGATGATGAATATTTTACTATCTTCCACCGCGCAGATGATGGGCAGGAGACGGTCTATGGTATGGCTGGTGGTGATGGTGATGTGTGTGGGTGTCATTGCGCTTCTACGCCTCAGTCTGCTCTCAGGTCAGTTCTCAGTTGTTGGGTGCGCTGAGCCGACCCGCGATTTCTTGTAATTTGCCATTTTCTATCTTTCTTTCTTTCTTTTTTTTTTTCTTTTTTTTGCGTGAGTGGCGCTGTCAGTTGATTTTATGCAACCTATAAGCGACCCTTCGTAGTGAAGACGATGGATATGCTGTGCCGTTGACTATAATGTACATGTTTTTTACTGCATTATTAGGATTATAAACCATCTCTCTCTCTCTCTCTCTCTCTCTCTCTCTCTCTCTCTCTCTCTCTCCATGTGTGTGTGTGTGTGTGTGTGTGTGTGTGTGTGTATGTGTAAACGTGTACACTACTGTTGAACTCCTCTAAGTGAATGTTTGCCTGCCACCGGTATGTTTACTTAGCTTTGTATAAATAAAAGTATGGTATGAAGCGACTTTAGAAGGACCATCAACATTACTCTTATCCATGCCATTCATAGGCAGGACTGCGCCACTTATCCATATAAAAATAAAACCAAACACATACTCACGTGTCTGGATATCCCGCATATGTACAGTCTTGTACAGTGTCTTATGTACAACAAACCATGCGTTCTCCTTCACATTTCACATTCACACACACACAAGTAGACACACACACACACACACACACACACACACACACATACACACAAACACATACACCCCCCCCCCCATATCCGACAAGCCCAACTGTGTACTTAATAACTTGCATCAATTCATATTATGTTATTCCTAATAATGATCGTTCAACCCCCCTCCCCACACACACACGATATCTCTCCCATATACCGTGTCTGGCAGCTAACGAGGCCATCCGTCTGTGTCAGTGCTGGTGCTAATTATGCTCCAATCAAGACTAAGTGTGGCGCCTATGTACCTCGGGGATTTACTGGGATGTGTGTATGTGTCGAGTGTTGTGCTAAGTCGACGTCATTAAGGCTTGTGCGCTCTCTCCAAGTGGTGTCAGAAATTACAATCGGTTTGTTTTTATCTGACCTAACTGGGCCACTTACTCAAAATCATGGGTCCGTTTACGCTTTCTTACATGGTGTGAGAAACTATAGTCTGTTTGTATTTAGCTCACATTCTGGGTCACCTGCACAGCTTGGATTCTAAGTCGTGGCGACATAAAATTCGATGATAGTTACGAAGTATGAATGAATCTCCTTAGATACTCATCAAATCGCTGTCCTTTCATATAACAGTCACCAGCTGGACTTAAATCTTCGTCATGTTAGGGAAAGAACAGCGACTGGAGTAAGATCCTGCCCAACTAACCAGAATTACTCAGGATGGCTGGACTCCTGGTTCTTGTGTCCGAAATGCCAGCGTGTGAGGGATCTACTGACCTGGACTGTACACAGGATCAACACGGCATCAGACAGGAACGGCCTGATGATGTCCTAAGTAATCAGTACAGCTGGTGATGCCCCAAGATGAATAACAGGATTGATCTTAATGTGCATACTGTATAATAACAATACCAATTGGAGAAGGTTATCAGCGAGCACAACGACTCCTCGCCCTAGCTTTGACCTTGATTTGTGACCTTGACCTCTGATTGACCTGCACCAAAATCAAATCCCTTCATCTCATCCACACACATGGGGTATAGGCCAAGCTGGAAAGCAATCCCAGCCGCAGTTCAGTAGTGATCTTTACCACCATATAATTTGACCTTGAGCTGGGACCTTGACCTTTGACGATAATCATCATCATCATCATCATCATCATCATCATCATCACATTATAATAATCATCATCATCATCACATCATCATCATCATCATCATTATCATTATAATCATCTAATCCTATGTTGCCCCATTAGGAGCATAGGAGCTCGGGGCTAGGCAAGTTGGTCCTGACATTTAAGGTGAGTGTGACCAGCCCCACTCATCCTGAATGGCATTACGTGAGCAATAAACCACAACCACCCCTTGGATATGGAAACCTGCACAGGCTCAGTCAAGCTAGAGCCCCTTAATTACAGACTAAACCACCAGGCGCCGATAATAATAATCCATCCATCCATTCATCATCCAATCCTATATTGCCCCATGAGGAGCGTAGGAGCCCGGGGCTAGGCAGTTGGTCCCGACATTTAAGATGAGAGTGAAATAATAATAATAATAATAATAATGATAATAATAATAATAATAATAATAAAATTTAATCTCTTCTTAACAGACTCACAGGCAGTGTATGCAACAATTTTAATATAAATCGGATCAGAAACATTTCCTTAACACAGATGCATTAATACAGATGTAGACACAAAAACAAAAATCCACTCCACCCTCCTAGTTACGCCTTCGATGTGGCAGACTATGAGTAAGTCAGGTTACACTGATCAACATCATCATCATCATCATCATCATCATCATCATCATCGAGTTTGGAATACATCATGGGATTGTCTTGAATGCCGGGATGTCAGCGTCGGCAAATATTGTCAGACGTTTTTCGTTATCCATCGTCTGTGGTGTCAGACTAGTTCGTGCGGAATATTCACCCTTTTTTTTTTTTCCCGTATGTGTGCAAGTTGACATGGAATGCACAGGACCCGTATTAGGACACAGGGCTTGAGTACTGTATGCCAGGCAACACTAAGGTTTAACGCATGGAGATTAGCCTATATTCAGCTATCTATGTGCCTAAAGATAGATAGATAAACATACTGTATAGACAGATAGACAAGAAGGCAGATAGAGAGATAAGATAGACTGCAGAAACACAGATAGATAGATAAGTGGATAGACAGATTTATAGACAGACAGATAGAGATAAGATAGATTGAAGAAACACAGATAGATAGATAAATGGATAGACAGATTTATAGACAGACAGATAGATATATATAGATAGTCTGATAGACAGACTGACAGTCTGATACACAGACAGATAGATAGATAAGTACTTTCATCTGAAATGGAGAGGGGAAGCAGAAAGCATATTGAAAGCCTGGAGGGAACCAATACGAGGCAGTTGATCAAGAGGAAGGCAAAGGCTGAGGTGGAGGGATGAAGTGGAGGGGGGGCGTGAGAGGAGATGGAGAGGAGTTAAAGAGGAAGGCAGGGACTAAGGTGGAGAGATGGTGTAGAGAGAAACATGAATAGAGATGGAGAAAAGATCCAGAGGAAGGCGGAGACTTAGGTGGAGGGATGGAATGGAGGAAGACGTGAGTGGAGACGAGAAGGAGATCAACAGAAAAGCGGAGGCTGAGGTGGAGGGACGGCTATGGAGACCTGTAGACAGAGACTTGATGGAGGAAGATGTGGAAGACCGAGGGAGATGAAGACAGCTACACTCTTTTCACTAACTTGGGCTACAAATGTCAGCTGTCCACAATTAATGCTGAGCTGCAACAAGAGATAAACATAAGAATATGATGCCAGTCAAGAAGAAGCGCTATGGAAGGAATGTAAAGCCGCAGCATAATCTTTTTAGGCAACTTAGCTACGCGAAATAAACTTTAATAGTACACAAACCTTGGCCAGGTTAAGGTGAAAAAACTATAATCAGTGCAGAAAATTCCGAGTACTGGGAAAATGGCTGAGATGAAAAGGATATACAGGATATGTGTGGTGCTATGGTGGACCAGTTGCAGCTCGTTCGACTCCCATACTGCATGTACATCATCATCATCATGGGGGGGAAGGGGGAGCACTTTCCATGTTTTTTTTTTTTTTTTTAATGCGAGGAAGAAGGAACCAAAGGCCATGAGCCCGCAGTAACAGTTCCCTCCAAGAGAAAAACAAAATACAACAGAGAGCCAAATTCAAGATCTGATCATTTTGAGATGCCTGGACACACTGCGTTTGAAAGACTGGAGATCATAGGCAGCAGGAAATACAGACAGAGGGAGACAGTTCCAGAGTTGACCTGTTGCATAAATGAAAGACTGGGAGTAACGGTTAACTCTTGCATTAGAGAGTTGGACAGAAAAGGGATGAGAGTTTGCTGCCAGACGGGTGCTACGCGCCCGTCGTAGAGGTGGAGGAATGCAAGCAGACAGTTCAGAGGAGCAGTGACCATTAAAGTAGCGATAGAAAAGAGATAAAGATGCAACAGTGCGGCGAAGAGACAGAGGTTGAAGGGAGTCAGTAAGAGGAGGAGAGTTAATGAGACGAAAAGCCTTTGACTCCACCCTATTGAGAAGAGCTGTATGTGGGGAGCCTCCCCAACATGAGAGTTGTACTCCACACAGGGGCGGATAAAACCCCTGTATAGAGTCAACAATTGTGCAGGGGTAAAGAAAGAGCAGAGTCGGATTTGCACACCCAATCTCTTGGAAGCAGATTTTACATGAGATGTAATATGATCTTTCCAAGATAAGTCCCGAGTAAATGAAACCCCAAGCATGTTCAAGGATGATGCAGGATTAAGCTGAATATTATTAAACATTAGTGGGTATACCTGTGGAAGATTTTGTCGGGTTGATAGGTGTAGGAACTGAGTCTTAGATGCATTAAAAACAACCATATTATTTTTACCCCAGTCAGAGATACAAGCCAAGTCAGACATTAGGTGTGCCATAGCCTCATCCCTTGTTTGTTGAAGTAACTGTTGAGATGGGCGTTGCGGGAACCGAATGGAAAGGTGAAGGGTGGAGTCATCAGCGTATGAGTGAATAGGGTTAGATGTACAGCTTAAAAGATCATTGATGAATAAAAGGAAGAGAGTTGGTGATAGGACAGAGCCTTGAGGAACACCACTGTTGATAGATCTAGGAGAAGAACGATGGCCGTCTACAACAGCGGCTATAGAACGACCAGAAAGGAAGCTAGCGATGAAGGCACAGATAGAAGGATAGAAACCGTAGGAGGGCAGTTTGGAAATTAAAGATTTATGCCAGACTCGATCGAAAGCCTTTGAGATGTCAAGAGCAATGGCAAAGCTTTCGCCAAAGTCCCGAAAGGAGGATGACCAGGAGTCTGAAAGGTAGGTGAGAAGATCGCCAGTGGAGCGTCCCTGACGGAATCCGTACAGACGATCGGAAAGAAGGTTGTGTAAGGAAAGATGCCTTAAAATTTTTCTATTAAGAATTGACTCGAAAACTTTTGAAATACAGGACGTTAAAGCAATTGGACGATAGTTGGAGGGTTGGGAGTAGTCACCCTTCTTTGGGACTGGCTGAATGAGAGCAAACTTCCAGCAAGAAAGAAAGGTACAAGTTGACAGACAAAGGCGAAAGAGTTTGCCTAGGCAGGGTGTAAGCACAGAAGCACAGTTCTTGAGAACAACAGGAGGAACCCCATCAGGCCCATATGCCTTGTTAGTACTGAGGCCAGTGATGGCAGAAAATACATCAACTGAAGAAATTTTAATGTCAGCCATGAGGAAGTCAGAGGGGGGAAGAGATGGAGATGGATGGGGTGCATAGCCTCACTCAACCTCCGACACCACTCACGTTGGGTCCCTCCGTGCAACCCTCCAGGCAGCGATTGCTCCCCCTCTAAGTATATATCGACAAGAATGATCAACCAGCTCCAGCCATGAGTTTTGTGGCTTTCCCCTTGGTATTCTCCACCCTGGGTTAACTCTTTCAGAGATCACCCTGTGGGCAGGATCAGCCTCATGTACACTGGCTGGAAATTCTAAACCCGAACCGTGGCGAAGAGTTGTAGTGGCGGTGGTAATACGTCATTCCATACGCTGACAAATTTTCTCAATCTGTTGGTTTATGTAGACGCAGTATAGGGTGGTCGTTATATAGCAACCCACTGGAAAATCACCCGGTGGTCTCTCACGTGGTGCGGGGGGTGCACATTCTGCTGGTGTGGTGGCTGAGTAGGACATGATTTAATTATCCAAGGCAAGTATTAATAACAGTAACTGAGCCGTCTCTGCAACACACAAGAAATCGCCCTGAAGAGTGGAGGAGGAGCGTTATATAGGGACCAGCCTGTATATAGACTCTGATATACTGTATATAGTCCGTAGCCGGAATAACACTTCATTTTTTATGCCAGCTGGATTCAAGGCTGGGGTAGTGAATTTTTTGATGCTTGGAGTATTACATAAGCAGTCTTTAGATAACACCAACAATACCCATGGACATATCATAAAAATACCATCTCTAATACCAGTCCACCAGTCCTGAAGGACACTGCCCTAGAATTTATTTAATCCAGACGGTGGGTATTAGCACCGAGGTGATGGCATGTGATGCTGTCTGGTACCTAGAGATCTGCTGGACCTCAGGCAAAGAACTCTGAAATCTATGCTGAGACTAAGACATACAAAAATATAGAGTCAAAGGGTTAATGGTTATTGCTGTTGGTTATGTAGATTAACCCATTCAGTGCGATGACGTCTTGTTTATTCTTTAACACTGCCAGACGGTTTTATTCAACCTGGCAAAGGCTTCTTGCACTAAATGGATTCCTATCGATTTTGGACTTGCCTGTCATTGCACATTCTTATCTACTTGTCTATCTATCTATATATCCATCTATCTATATCTGTATCTACCTATCTATCCATCCATCCATACATCCATCCAATCCTCCACCTATCTATTTATCTATCTGTCTATCTGCCTGTCTGTCTGTCTGTCTTTCTAATAATGGTAAATACTGTCTGTCTGCCTGTCAGTCTAATAATGGTAAATACTGACTGTCTGTCTGCCTGTTTAATAATGGTAAATACTGTCTGTCTTCTTTGTCTCTGTCTATTTACAGTAAATACTGCATCTATTCCTTACAAAAGGTCGCTCCAAACCTGAGGCATATTTAGAAGTATCAGGATTATGAATAAAGGCATTCTCGGACAATACAGATTGGCCTCCTCAGTATGATGACGTCACGGCCCAGTAAAACAGGTCAGCTGATGCGAAGGTCCCTAGGGAGATGGAGGAGGTCATGACGTCACGCTGGCCACTCGTTTGCCTGTGTGTAGCCCACTCTCAGGTGTATCCAGATTCCAGGCATAGAATTATATAGCTACTTTGATGTTGTTTTTCGTTTGTGTATTATGTTCCTGTGATTAGATAAGAAAAAAAAAATGTTCACTATGTGGTTGTTTTAACACCAAACATAAGACAAAAGACAGAGAAATTCAGTATATATATTTTAGTTCTCCAACAGAAAAAGCATGCAGTGAGAAGTGGGTAAATGCTTGTTGTCGTGCAGAAAGTGAATCAAAATAATGTACCCCTATGCTATATACGCTTCACTGAAAATAATTTAATAGATGACATGAAATATCGATTACTTGGTATTAGAAGGCCGATAAACCAAAGAACACTGGAGTAGGAAGCTGTTCCATCTCTCTTTTTGCCAGATGGTAGGTTTCATTAGCATACAGCTAGTCTACAGTACACTGCAAAATGATTTTGTCTGTAAAGAGGAGTGTGTATGTGAAGGTAGAGCAATATCCAGTTAGGCAGAGTTGTGTGCTTGAGGGTGCAACAGTATTTGGGAAGTTACAGCATTATGTGTATGGGTATGGCATTATTTGTGAAGGTACAGCAATAGAGGTGTGAGTGAGGGTAGAGCATTATGTAGTGACGCATAACTGTGTGTGTGTGAAGCTCCAGCATTATTTATGATACAGCATTATATGTACAGGTAGACACTGTTTGTAAAGGTACAGCAGTATAGGCGTGTATACTCGTATTTGAGGGTAGAACAATATGTAATGTAACAGAGTTGTGTGTGTGAGGGTGTAGCATTATTAGTGAAAGTACAGCATTATGTGTGCGGGTATGGTATCATTTATGTGGATACAAAATTATTTGTGAGAGTAGAGAAATGTTTGTGTGGGTATAGCATTATTTGTGCGGTACGGTATTATTGGCTGATACAAAATCACATTTCCTGGAGATCGTTATCAATTGTACGGAAAGGCATAAAAAGGCTTAGTAAGTGGTGTAATGTTACATTTGCCATTCTTTCAGCAACCAGGGTACCAGAGGAGTTGAATGGATGATCTGAAAGCGCAGAGGAACATGGACTGAAGAGAAAATTAACAGAGACGTTAAACAACTTTGGAACCAATGTAGATGCCAGCGTTTGGAAAACAGAAATGAAGAGCACCTGTAATCACAACATACAGGAAGAACTAAATCAGACAGTTAAGAGACTAGTAAAAGAAAACCACCATCTTCGAAAAGAAAATCTTTCATTAGGTGCTGAAATCATATCCAGCTTACAAATATATGTAGGAAACAAAGCAAAAACCAATGGAGCAAAACAAATATAAATACAGAGTTGTGGGGTTGGCGGACCCCTGAGTCAGTGGCAAGCGTGACGTCATGCGCGGTGGAAGCTTATTTTAGCCGTCCACCTGGCTGACCTGTTTTACCGGGCCGCGGATAACGTCTACTGATATATACAGGGTGGGACGTAAATAGCACTCACTGGAAACTTACCCGGCGGTATCCTATGTGTTGAGGGGATGGTTCAGTCTGTTGGTGTGGGCGTGGGTGCAGTAGTGGTTGTATTAGAGGATTACATGACACAGGATAGAGTGACAGCGCTGACTGATCCATTCCCACAACACAGGAGGAATTACCCAGTGGAGTGGAAGACCAGTGTTATACTGTATATGGACCACCCAGTACTGTTGCCATCACCAGACGATTTTATTCAACTTGGGAAAGACGATTTGAGATGCTGGGGTTTGACACAGGATCCATAGACTCATTGCGAAAGAGAGGGGGGGTGGGGGAGGTCCTAATGTAAACAAATCGTCTGTAAAAAAATATGAAAAAGACGTTGGACCGATCGGGTTAAACAGTTCAGACTGATGACGTGTTATAGAGCTTGCTACCTTGATGATTTGATGATATTTTTTTTCTTTTTACTTTCGGGTGCGAAATGATGAAGTGCGAAGGAGAACTGGAGTTGTTCGGGAGATGGCTGGTAGAGTTGAGCAGAGGGTGTTGCGATGCTTTGGGCATATGGAGAGAATGGATAATGAGCGATTGGTGAAAAAGATAACTAGATCTGATGTGAGAGGTGTAAGGCTGAGAGGAAGACCACGAATAGGATGGATGGACAGTGTGAAGAGAGCGCTGGATGCGAGAGGGATGTCTGTTGAGCAAGGAAGAGTGGCTGTGCGTGACAGAAATAAATGGAGAGAAACTGTGAATGAATAAGTGATGACGCAGCCCTGAGGGGATATTCTCCCGCATTTGGTCTGATCAGCTAGTCAGGTCAGGTGCGGGTAAGGGGATGAGTCTGTTATGATGTGGCAGGGGTAAACCAGTTCTGCTGTCGGGCCCTGCTGTGGATGTCACTGATTGCATTGCGCAGTTGACCCTTGTGCGGTGTGATACGGTGAGGATCTGTCCGTTCTTCCCTTTGGGGCTAAGATGCAAATGAATGTGTTTGAATGGATGAGTAAATGGAGAGTGTGTCGTTCTGTCTCGGCTACCTCCCTTTCCTTGGGGGAAGCAGCCTAGGTATATAGATAGATAGATAGATTTTACTGAGAGACACTTCTCGATTTTGCTGCCTTGATATAATATTTTTCTTTTAAATTAGGACAACCTTTTCGACCTCGTTTTCTTTTGTTTTATTTTTTTACATTGAGACAGTCTTCTCGATCTTACTATTGTTATATGATTTTTCTTATACTATGAGAGACTTTTCAATCTTGCTACCTTCGGAGAGATTTTCGAGCATGCTACCCTCAGATTTTTTTTTTTTTTTTTTTTTTTTACGAAAGGCTTTTCTGTCATGTTACTTTGAGATGATTTTTTTTTTTCATATCATGTCCTACTTTTCGATCTTGCTGCTTTTAGAAGATTATGTTTTTCTGATAAAAGAGACATTTCCAGCAGTATACAGTAGGTGAAATATTGACATCACTAACCCAAGCACTACGAAAACTTCCACTGAACTGAAGCAAACCCATCGAATGACATGAAAAAGACGTGGTGGGCTGGAGGGGTTAATAGGCCTAATAACGTGGGCTGGAGGGGTTAATAGGCCTAATAACGTGGGCTGGAGGGGTTAATAGGCCTAATAACGTGGGCTGGAGGGGTTAATAGGCCTAATAACGTGGGCTGGAGGGGTTAATAGGCCTAATAACGTGGGCTGGAGGGGTTAATAGGCCTAACAACGAGGGCTGGAGAGGTTAATAGGCATAATAACGCGGGCTGTAGGGATTAATAGGCATAATACCGTTTTCTGGAGGAGTTAATAGGCATAATAACGTGGGCAGGTGGAAATAATAGGCCTAAAAACGTGGACTGGAGAGTTTAATAGGCCTAATAACGTGGGCTGGAGGGGTTAATAGGCCGAATAACGTGGGCTGGAGGGGTTAATAGGCAGAATAACGTGGGCTGGAGGGGTTAATAGGCAGAATAACGTGGGCTGGAGGGGTTAATAGGCAGAATAACGTGGGCTGGAGGGGTTAATAGGCAGAATAACGTGGGCTGGAGGGGTTAATAGGCAGAATAACGTGGGCTGGAGGGGTTAATAGGCAGAATAATGTGGGCTGGAGGGGTTAATAGGCTGAATAACGTGGGCTGGAGGGGTTAATAGGCAGAATAATGTGCAGAATAACGTGGGCTGGAGGGGTTAATAGGCTGAATAATGTGGGCTGGGGGGGTTAATAGGCAGAATAATGTGGGCTGGAGGGGTTAATAGGCTGAATAACGTGGGCTGGTGAGGGGCTTGAAACCCTGTGTTTACTTACACCGGAACCCTGGGTCAGCGAACTCCCTCTGACACCTGTTGGGGACAGAGCCTCAGGTTTGTTTATTCCCAAAACCGAGTCAAAGTCTAATAAAGATGTGAACAAAACTGCAGCTCATAGTTTATTTATTCTCAAAACCTGGTCAAAATTTAATTATATCTGCCTAAACCTCCACTTTAGTGTTAATTTATTCTTAAACTCCGGTCAGAAGTTAATGGTATGTGACTAAGTATCTAAACAACAATTCATTATTTGGCTGAAATCTCATAACGAACGAAAAAATATTGAAATCTTCCTAAACAAAGGAACAATAATAAGAAGGGTTAGAATCTCGTTTCATTAATCGCGTCTGATGTAACCTGACGATATCCCAAACCCCTATCAGCTTAGTTCATTGCCAACTACAGTAAGACTGAAGGTTAATCAAGAGTAACCAAGGAGATTCATTCTTATCTCACAATTAAGGCTCATCGACAATCACGCAACAACGACTCGGTGCTAAAGGAGTTGTGGTGGCCCAGTTCCATCTGGTGAAAACAAACATCGTATAGTTCCTTTACATCTTCTCTAAACTGTTCAATTTTACTGATATCTTTTAGAAGTCGATTAACGATATTCATACTAAGTGCAATCTTAAAGCCGTGGCAAACTCTACCGTAACTTTGCTCAACTTATGAACAATAATAATCTAACGGGTTGAAGACTAGCTTCATTAGTTACTATAAGCTGACTTAATGCCGTGTCAAAAAAATGAGAGAATCTTTCTAAATTAATCAGTTACAAAAAAAGATAGGCCGGAATTTCAAAATGTATCATCACCCTGCTAAACTAATCTGACCCCGATGTAATCCTCTGAATCTACAGTCTTTTCACTGTAACTTGGCCCAACATTTGCCATCTCTCGATCTTGAATGCTTAGTTACGACAATAGATTAACACTTAAATATGATGCTAGTCACGAAGAAGTGTCATGGAAAGATGTAGAGCAGCAGAATGATCTCAATCGGTCACTTAGCTAAGTCGAGTAAGCTACAAAAACATGAAAATCAGAACCAAATGAAAACAAAAGGACGAGAATTAGGGCCAAGTTAATGCAAAATAACGAAAAAACTGGCGCAAGTGAAAGTCAAAGAACGAAAATCTAGGCCAAGACCAAGTGAAAAAAAAGGGAGGGGGATTCAAAAGTAATCAAATAGTGTGGGATTTCTCCTCATCGACTTAGAACCTCGATAGTGTAAAGATATTAATGATCGGAACTGTGCCCCAGGAATTTCAATTTCCTCTACACTGACCGAGTAATACAAGCATCAAACACGCTGTATCAAACACGGACTGAGAGAAATAAATAAAAAAAAGTAACATGGGCACACTCACTTGCACACACACAGCCACACACGCAATCATAAAATTTATGTTTTCTTGTGCTTTATTTAACACTCTCTCTCTCTCTCTCTCTCTCTCTCTCTCTCTCTCTCTTTCTCTGTAGCTGAGCTGATACTGTTTCTAGAGTGGCCAACACTAAATTACCCCCCCCCACACACACACACAAACACATACCTGCCTCACCACATACCCCACTAACACATCATAATCCATATCCCCCGTACACCCAACCACACCCATTCATTCACACCGTCTACTTTCAGGCAACTGTGTGATCCATATGCCACTTGAGTGAGTTCGGCCTGTTCATTCATGGAGGCTCGTATGAACTGTTTACTACTCAAAGAGAGTTGCCACATATCTCCACAACCCATACAAAATATGGGACAGAATATTCTTCCGCAACTGTACATAAACCCATTCACACCCACCACACACACCCATGCTCACGCCCTCCACCCATACCGACTCATATCCTACCCACAAATAGGCAAACCCACTCACACCACACCCAGACAAAGCTACTAACACCCACATCCCCACACACTAACACTCACTAAACCCACCCACACGCACCCACATCCATCAAACCCATCCCACTCCCACCTACACAAACCCACACCCAAACCCTCTATTCTCACCACACACACACACACACACCAAACCCTCCTACAGGCAACACCCCACCAACATCAAGCCCACCTGCACCCCGAGTCGTGAAACCTCCTATAACGAGTGGCCATATTTTCAGCTACAGTTATTAAAGCTTCCAACAAGGTTTCTTTTATGGTGGGCTTCCTTTGATGGTCACCCGGCAATTTCATGAGCCAAGCGTTTGCAGTTCAATATTTTTGCAAACCAGTGTAATGGAAGGGAGGCCGAAACATTTTATTTTACTCTCTTTTACGGTCTGTTTCAGTGACGCGTGTCCCCTGTTTTCCTTTGACCTTCGTATGAGTGCTATTATATTCAGCTTAATATGGGTGGAGTGTGGAAATAGGGTACAGGGGCTCCCAAATAGAATACAGTGGGACCCAGAGACCTTTATACAACTATTCTATTTCACTGTTTCAAAATGACGACTACTCTCTATTTTCTTTTAACACTCATGCTACTACTATCCTGTGTGTGTGTGTGTGTTTTTTTTTTATGTTGAATGAAAGTTATTTACAAAGATCTCCAAGATCTCTTATTTTTCCATTTTGTTGGCGAACCCCTCCCTCCTTCTTTGGCTCTCATGTGACTGCTGTTGTTTTCAGGGTAATATGAGCAGGTGGTGGAAATTATGGAAACAAGACTCCCCTTGCGAAACCCGCTCACTGAGAAAGCACATGCAGTTAAACGTTCATGCACATACTGTATATACTGTATACACAGGCTTTAAAAAAGGAAGTAAATGATGAGCATATTTCAGTGGCGGAGCATGCTTACGGAAATTTCTCATGACTCATGAGGCTCCCTGCAGTAGTATCCAGCGTATTTCTTCACAGGGGACATTAATATGATCTCCTTCGCAATGACCAAACAAAATACTTACACACCAGCTGTTGCGCATTCGTACTGATATTATTTTCGTGGGCTTACGGAGTTTACAGCACCTCCTGATTTACCAGTTTAATTATAATCGTTCGTTCGTTTAAAGATTTCCTGCACATATAGTGTAGGCCGGGCCATACATTAGCCCGGTCAGTGGGATATGGGCTGGTTAAAAAAAATAGTAAGGGGGAAGGACAGGACCTGGGGATTGCCCACCACACACGTCCTGTCTCCTGGCTGGGTTTGTGGTGTGTGTTAATTATAATACTTACGCTCGTTAACAGACCCTTGAGTGTTATCATGCCTTAAATGTACTGAACAACGGTAATCCAACCTTGAACATTGTAATATGTGATTGATTGTTAAATGATACATTATCTATATCTTGGCATCATATTTTCACGTATTTTATTATTTAGGGTAAGCTTGGGGTTCAAGTGACATTGGATAGGTAGCATAAATGTTATTCACACATTAAGCTACAGTAGAGGCAAATGGACTGGCATATATGCAGGAAAGTTCTGAATTATTTCCCGGCAAATTTGGGTTTCACCGGATAGTTATTCCCATGGCAGAACCATACCTGTGTGCTACAATAAGTATAATAATAGAGGGAAGGAATGAGAGAACGTACGACGTGATTTGATTTGAGGACAGATGTTGAGTGTAACAACTTATGCCGTAAAAGCTATTGTGTGTAAGTGAGTGTCTGTGTTTATACCAGTGTATTTTTCTGGGACTGTCTAGCCCATCCAACATGCCTTAATGATCCAATACTAGGTAAGGGAGCAGATTACCCCCTCAACAAACTTCAGGCAATGGGAAGGAGTGGCATCAGTGCTGGGTCGGGAGCAGGAGATTGCCCCAACAATGGATTCCAGGCTGTAGAACATAGGGGTAGGACTGATTTCATGTGGTAAGGTGGTTGAGGAGCTGGAATGTGGGTGACGGTGGTGAGCCAGGACAAGAGTGTGAGTCCTCTCCCTTGATCTATACCCACAAACACCCATCACCATCAACTCACCAGTGTAGCTTTGATTTGTTTCCCAGGAAGGACAAGGAAAGGAAAATGCAGAAGCTTCCCACATCTCTTAATCTTCTTATCCATCAAAATATGAGTTACACCAAGGAACTCTGGTAAGCCTGTTCGTGTATCCGGACCCTGGATGAATGATTGCCACCTCTGAGATGGCTTGTAATTCTGAGATGACCCAGAAAAAAGGGCGTGAAGTCTTGTCCAGTAGATCTGCCTGTCCTCTATTCAGTGCCAAGAATAACTCGTCTTGAATTGTGGTCCAAACTAAAGTGTTCGATCTCTAGTGAAGAAAACGGGTCCAATTCCATATATTCTCATAACACTCAGTTCCTTGTCTTTATGATGAGGGCATATTGTAAAATAAACTTATCTTCTGTACTGCAACTACCTAAACAGGGAATCCAAGGAGCACTGGAAGGAAGACATCTGAACTCACCCACAGTCCAAAAGAATATGGAGGTTTGGTGAACTGCAGTGAGGACTTGTAATATTAAGGGAGTGGCAGGCTTAGCGTAGTCCTGGGCTCTGCTCGTATCTCTTTCCTTTTCTTTTCGTTCAAGCTTGCTTCCTTGTATGGTATACAGTATTAATGTTCACATGCGCAGAATATTTCGATACATGAAGTGGAGTTGATGGAATGGCGAGCTGGGGGATATAAGGTCATTCATTGGATCCCGTCTGTGTCAAGAAACTGTCATTGGATTTTGACTGAATATAGCCATATAGTTTTTTTTCATATGGCCCTACAGATGTGTCCTTAAAACTTCAGCGGCCATGTACAACACCACGTCCGGATGTAAGATCCTTAGCGTACCACAACAGTATACTGAGAATTAGTGTTAAATAAAAGGTGACGTGTGAGAACTGCAGAGAAACAATCCCTTGTTGTTGTGAAATGGATGGGTTAGTGGGTCTCATGCATGGGTTTCCTAGCCCATGTTTGGACTGAAATGCGTAAATAAAAATTAGTGTATGAGGATAACAAACGCTATTAGATCTACATATCTATTTGTCTGTCTACCTGTCTATCCATTTCTCCATTTATCTGTCTATCTGTCTATCAATATTCGTCCAACTATCTATCTATCTAAATATGCATCTGTTTATGCATCAACCTATCTATATAAATAAATAAATAAATACAGAGAAGCGAGCGTTGCTATGGAGCCGCCTGAGACCACAGAGATTAGTGGCCTACGCCTGCGCCACTGTTGGGTCATGCTCATTGTGTCACTCATTGTTTACGACAAAACACCTGTGCATGAAGGCTTAATTGGCTGTGTTCATGCATTGTGAGGCAACCCCGGGTGAGTCTTTGTCGCACATTTTCCACACTGTCCATATTAAGCTGGAAAAAAATAGCACTCATGCGAAGGTCAACGACGATAGAGGACGCTTGTCACTTTAAAACAGACTGCATAATGATAATGATGATGATGATGATAATAATAATAATAATAATAATAATAATAATAATCCATCCATCCATCCATCATCCAATTCTACGTTGCCCCATAAGGAGCGTAGGAGCCCGGGGGTAGGCAGTTGGTCCTGACATTTAAGATGAGAGTGACCAGCCTCACTCATCCCTGAGTGGCATTACGTGAGCAATAAACCCCAACCACCCCTTGGATATAAACCTTCACCGGCTCAATCCGATTGGAGCACAATAATTACCCGTTAAACCACCAGGCGCCAAAATTTGGTTATATGGTTACCACCCAGCGTAGTAAATGGTTTCCTGGTGTACAGGAAACCATTTGGCTTGTCACTCAGCGTAGAGTCACCCACAGGCAGAAGTAAGAGAAAAGAATGAAGGAATGAAAGACAGAAGAGGGAGTGTAAAGTCACCTGTAGGCAGAAGGACGAGGAAAGAACGAAGGAAAGAAAGATAGAAGATGAAAGGAAAGAAGAATGGAGGAGAGGACAGGGCAGACGCCCGAGAGCAGCACTACATTGAGTGAGTGGATGGTGAGCGCCCCCATCTACCACAAAATAATAATAATAATAATAATAA
This sequence comes from Coenobita brevimanus, assembly GCF_032717465.1. Classification (NCBI taxonomy): domain Eukaryota; kingdom Metazoa; phylum Arthropoda; class Malacostraca; order Decapoda; family Coenobitidae; genus Coenobita; species Coenobita brevimanus. Next base: position 7,709,276 of record NC_136992.1, on the reverse strand, counting down.
TAATAATAATAATAATAATAATAATAATAATCTACCTATCAATCTATTGCCAGACGCCTCAATCCCGTTTGGGGTGGCCACAAACAAATCGCCTCCAAGTCGCCCTGTCCCCCGCCATTTCACTGCCCTGCTCCCAACTCACACCCCCCTCTCTCATATACCTCTCCACCCCATCCCTCCATCTCATCCTCGGCCTCCCCCTCCCTCTTACCCCCTCCACCTCACTCACATACACTCTCTTCGTCAGTCTTTCACCCTCCATCCTCTCCACATGGCCAAACCACCTCAGTGTGTTCCTCATAACGCTTCCTATCACATCCATATCCACACCACAACGCTCCTTTATATCCTCATTCGTCAGCCTGTCTCTCCACGTGACTCCACAGGCTCGTCTTAAATAACTCATTTCCACTGCTCTCACTCTTGACTTGTGTCCTTCCAACAATGTCCAAGCTTCACTTCCGTACGTTAGAGTTGGTATCACAATACTGTCATGTAGTAACTTTTTCATTTCCATGCTCACTTCCCTGTTTCTTATCACTGCTTTCAAAGAACCAGCAACCATTCTTCCCTGCTGTACCCTTTCAAGCACTTCACCCTCCAAACCTCCATCCTTACTCATCACACTACCCAAGTACTTAAACGTACTCACATTTTCCAATTCCTCACCATCCAACCTCGCTGTACATTCACTAACTTCACCTCTCTCAAAGACCATCACTTTACTCTTCCCTACATTCACCTTTAGATTCCGTTTCTTACACACTCTCTCAAACTCATACACCAAGCTTTGCAGCTCCCCTTCGTCTTCACTCAACAACACAGTATCATCTGCAAACAACAGTACAGGGAGTTCCCAAACACTATCCTTTCTCACCAGGGCCACTCCAACATCCACTACCCTACCTTGTACCTCTTTTATTACCCCATCCATGTACAGATTGAACAACCATAGAGACATGACACATCCCTGTTTCAAACCAACTTTCAAAGAGAAAAATTCACTTAGTTCACCACCCACACGCACTGCAGCCTTCGCACCATCGTACATACTCTTCACAGCATTCAACAACTTCCCATCTACTCCATATATTCTTAACACTTTCCACAATCCTTGTCTATCCACCCTGTCATATGCTTTCTCCAAATCCATGAAAGCCGCATACAACTTCTTTCCCTTCTCTAGAAACTTTTCCACTAAAGATCTAAGAATGAATATCTGATCTACACAACCTCTTCCCTTCCTAAAGCCTCCCTGTTCTTCTCCAACTAATTTCTCTGTTCTTTCTCTAACTCTGTCTATAAATATCCTACCATACACTTTTCCTATTATACTAAGAAGACAAATGCCCCTATGATTACCACACACTTCTTTTTCCCCTTTTCCTTTGTACAAGGGAATAATTATACCTGACTTCCAATCCTCCGGGACTCTAGCTTCCTCCCAGGCCAATCTACACATCTTCCACATCCATTCTACTACTATCTCTCCCCCATGCTTCAGCATTTCACCACACACTCCATCAATTCCTGGGGCTTTTCCCGATTTAACTTTCTTCACTGCTTCCACAACTTCTATCCTACTGATTTCTTCCTGTCTTCTCAACTCTCTCCTTCTCCCAGCCATTCCCCAGCCACCTATACTCGCATTACTTCCATCCTCTACGTTCAACAATTCCTTAAAGTGTTCTCTCCATCTGCTCACTTTTTCTCCCTTCTCCACTAGTAATCTTCCATTTTTATCTTTCACTCCCCTGCTAACTTCACTTCCACCCTGTCTTACTCTTTTCACTTCTCTCCAGAACATTTTCTTACAGTCCCTCCACTTTACACTCAAATTCCTTCAAATTCCTCATCCACTCTCTTCTTACTCTCTCTTAATCTTTTCACCTCTCTCGTTCTTTCCACATATAACTCTCTCTTCCGCCTCTCAACTTCTTCCTTGCCCCTATTTCTCATCCATTCATTGTATGCTTTCTTCTTTTGTGCCACAGCCTGTTTCACCTCTTCAGTCCACCACGCTCTTCCTTGCACCCCCCTCCGTCTTCTCTTCCTTCCACACACCACATCACATGCTGCACATATTTCTTCTGTAAATATCTTACACACACCTTCCACGTCTCCCATCTGCTCCAATTCATATTTGCCCAATCGTTCCTCCACTTCTCTCTTATACTCTGCCTTTTTCTCATCCTCTTGTAACCTTTCCACTCTCCTTGCAACTACTCTTTCCTCTCGTCTTTCCCTTCTTTTATTCCTCCATCTTACTTGCATTCTAATTCTGGCCACCACCAAGTAGTGGTCAGAAAGTCCACTCCCCCAACCTCTATACACTCTTGCATCGTCTACACATCTTCGCATCCTTTCATCCACACACACACATAATCAATCATTGCCTTCCTTTCATTCAGTTCACCACCCACCCTTCTCATCACTCGCCATGTATACCTGTGGATCATTTTATGCCTGAAGAGGGTATTGGCTATCACCAACCCCCTCCCAGCACAAATGTCCACTAACGCACTCCCATTCTCATCTATCTCAGCAGGCACACCCCACTCACCAACTATTCCATCTACCTTCACATTCCCAACCTTACCATTCATATCACCAATCAAAAACACTCTCTCATTCCTTCCAAACTTTTCCATGCACACTTCCACATTTGTCCAGAACTCTTCTCTCACTCTTCTAGCACGAGCTTGCGTTGGTGCATACACACACAAAATAATAATAATAATAATAATAATAATCTATCTATCTATCTATTGCCAGACGCCTCAATCCCGTTTGGGGTGGACACAAGCAAATTAACTCCACGTCGCCCTGTCCCCAGCCATTTCATTGCCCTGCTCCCAACTCACATTCCCCTCTCTCATATGCCTCTCCACCCCATCCCTTCATCTCATCCTCGGCCTCCCCCTCCCTCCTCCCCCCTCCACCTCACTCACATACACTCTCTTCGTCAGTCTCTCACCCTTCATCCTCTCCATATGGCCAAACCACCTCAGTGTGTTTCTCATAACGCTTCCTATCACATCCATATCCACACCACAACGCTCCTTTATATCCTCATTCGTCAGCCTGTCTCTCCATGTGACTCCACAGGCTCCTCTTAAATAACTCATTTCCACTACTCTCACTCTTGACTTGTGTCCTTCCAACAACGTCCAAGCTTCTCTTCCATACGTTAGAGTTGGTATCAAAATACTGTCATGTAGTAACTTTTTCACTTCCATGCTCACTTCCCTGTTTCTTAACACTGCTTTCAAAGAACCAGCAACCTTTCTTCCCTGCTGTACCCTTTCAAGCACTTCACCCTCCAAACCTCCATCCTTACTCATCACACTACCCAAGTACTTAAACGTACTCACATTTTCCAATTCCTCACCATTTACCTCGTTGTACATTCACTAACTTCACCTCTCTCAAAGACCATCACTTTACTCTTCCCTACATTCACCTTTAGATTCCATTTCTTACACACTCTCCCAAACTCATCCACCAAGCCTTGCAGCTCCTCTTCATCTTCACTCAACAACACAGTATCATCTGCAAACAACAGTACAGGGAGTTTCCTAACACTATCCTCTCTCACCAGGGCCACTCCAACATCCACTACCCTACCTTGTACCTCTTTTATTACTTCATCCATGTAAAGATTGAACAACCATGGAGACATGACACATCCCTGTTTCAACCCAACCTTCAAAGAGAAAAATTCACTAAGTTCACCATCCATACGCACTGCAGCCTTAGCACCATCATACATACCCCTCACAGCATTCAACAACTTCCCATCTACTCCATATATTCTTAATACTTTCCACAATCCTTGTCTATCCACCCTGTCATATGCTTTCTCCAAATCCATGAAAGCCGCATACAACTTCTTTCCCTTCTCTAGAAACTTTTCCACTAAAGATATAAGAATGAATATCTGATCTACACAACCTCTTCCCTTCCTAAAGCCTCCCTGTTCTTCTCCAACTAATTCCTCTGTTCTTTCTCTAACTCTGTCAGTAAGTATCCTACCATACACTTTTCCTATTATACTAAGAAGACAAATGCCCCTATGATTACCACACACTACTTTTTCCTCTTTTCCTTTGTACAAGGGAATAATTATAACTGACTTCCAATCCTCCGGGAGTCTAGCTTCCTCCCAGGCCAATCTACACATCTTCCACATCCATTCTACTACTATCTCTCCCCCATGCTTCAGCATTTCACCACACACTCCATCAATTCCTGGGGCTTTCCCCGATTCAACTTTCTTCATTGCTTCCACAACTTCTATCCTACTGATTTCTTCCTGTCTTCTCAACTCCCTCCTTCTCCCAGCCATTCCCCAGCCACCTATACTCGCATTACTTCCATCCTCTATGTTCAACAATTCCTTAAAGTGTTCTCTCCATCTGCTCACTTTTTCTCCCTTCTCCATTAGTAATCTACCATTTTTATCTTTCATTCCCCTGCTAACCTCACTTCCCCCCTGTCTTACTTTCTTCACCTCTTTCTAGAACATTTGCTTACAGTCCCTCCACTTTACACTCAAATTCCCTCCAAATTCCTCATCCACTCTCCTCTTACTCACTCTTAATAATCTTTTCACCTCTCTCTTTCTTTCTACATATAACTCTCTCTTCCGCCTCTCAACTTCTTCCACGCCCCTATTTCTCATCCATTCATTGTATGCTTTCTTCTTTTGTGCCACAGCCTGTCTCACCTCTTCAGTCCACGACGCTGTTCCTTGCATCCTCCTCCGTCTTCTCTTCCTCCCACACACCACATCACGTGCTGCACATATTTCTTCTGTAAATATCCTGCACACCCCTTCCACGTCCCCCATCTGCTCCAATTCATATTTGCCCAATCGTTCCTCCACTTCTCTCTTATACTCTGCCTTTTTCTCATCCTCTTGTAACCTTTTCACTCTCCTTGCAACTACTCCTTCCTCTCGTCTTTCCCTTCTTCTATTTCTCCATCTTACTTGGATCCTAATTCTGGCCACCACCAAATAGTGGTCAGAAAGTCCACTCCACCAACCTCTATAAGCTCTTGCATCCATTACACATCTTCGCATCCATTCATCCACACACACATAATCAATCATTGCCCTCCTTTCATTCAGTTCACCACCCACCCTTCTCATCACTTGCCATGTATACCTGTGGACCATAATAATAATAATAATAATAACCAGAACACCGTAAAAGTGTCCAAGAACAATTTTTAAAAACTTTCCATTGCTATTGCCTACTAAAAGCCGAGCTATGAAGGGATATTGAGGTCAAGGTCGCTGATCTTGCCCGTCTCGCCTTAGGTCATCACAGTTTATAAATCCGTGAAGTTTGGTGGCTCTAGCTTCAGTCCTTCATGGCAAATTAGGTGGTATCCCGAATATTTGGAAAAGTCCCATTTTTTCCCCCTGGCGACCTCAGAGAATAAGCTGATTGGAACCATACTCCTCTCCGCACTGCGTCCGCCTTAAGGCTATACTGCAGTAAAATTTCAGTTTCCTAGCTTAAGTGGTTCTTGAGGCTGGATGGCAGACTCCCTTTTTGTGTTCCGGGTTATATCCAGTGATGCGGTCGACGGATTGCCACCATAGTTGGCTAAAAGAAGCGGAGAGCTGTCCGAGTGAACTCACTGAGTTTGAAGGCTCTAAGCCAAATAGCCTTTTGAAATACCGCAATTTTTAAATAAGTAAGAATAATAATATTGACAAGAAATATTAAATTTCCCACAAGGATGTGGGAAGTTTTAATAAAGAAAATAAAAAGTTCTGGGGGGTTCTGTGTTATATTTGTTGCTCTTTTTCGTTGTGTGTGTGTATCTCATTTTCCACCGGCCTCCCATTTTAAGCTGAAAAAAAAAAAAAAGCCCCATACGAAAGTATAATGAAAACAGGGGAATGATCCTAACTTTGAAATAAATAGCAAATAATAGTTAAATAAAAAACTTTAGGGTTTTTGTGTTCTGCGTTGGTGGACTTTTTTGTCTCAGACTTCTCACAGGCTTCTTTTTTTATGAAAGGGAGAAGGAACCAAATACCTGGAGCCAGTAAATTGTTCCCTCTAAGAAGAAACAAAAACAATACAACAAAGAGCCAAATTCAAAATCCTTTCATCTCGAAATACCTCTACACACTGCGTTTGAAAGACTGGAAATCATAGACAATAGGAAATACAATGGGAGACAGTTCCAGAGTTGACCTATTGCATACATGAAGGAATGGCAGGAACGGTTATCTCTTGCATTAGAGAGTTGGGCAGAAAAGGGATGCGTTTGTTGCTAGATGGGTGCTACGCGCCCACCATAGTGGTGGAGGGATGCAAACAGACACTACAGAGGAGCAGTGACCATTGAGAGAGAGACAGAAAAGAAGTGAAGATGCAACAATGCTGTGAAGAGACAGCGGTTAAAGGGAACCAGTAAGAGGAGGAGAGTTAATGAGATGAAAAGCCTATGACTTGACCTTGTTGTTAAGGGCTGCATGTGGAGAGCCTCCTCACACATGAGGGTTGTACTCTCAACAAGGGCGAATAAAACCCGTGTAAAAAGTCAACAACTGTGCAAGGGTACAGAAAGCATGGCGTCTGCATACCACACCTAATCTCTTGGATGCAGATTTTACAAAAAGGGTACTATGTTCTTTCCGGGATAAATCCTGAGAGAAAGAAACCCCAAGCATGTTTAAAGACGATGCAGGATTGAGCTGGATATTGTTAAAACTTATAGGGTACTCTTCAGAAGATATTGTCAGGTTGATAGATGTGAGAACTGATTTTTTGATGGATTAAAAACAACAAGAATACTTTTACTCCAATCAGAGATATGAGACAGGTCAGAAAGTAAGTGTGCCATAGATTCATCCCCTGTTTGTTGAAGTAACTGCTGAGATGGATGCTGCGGGAAGAGAATGGAAAGGTGGAGGGTGGAGTCATCAGCGTATGAGTGGATAGGGTTAGATGTACAGCTTAGAAGGTCATTGGTGAATAAAAGAATGAGAGATGGTGATACGACAGACCCTTGAGGAACACCACTATTGATAGCTCTAGGAGAAGACCGAAGTCCATCTACTCGAACAACAGCAGCTATAGAACAAGCAGAAAGGAAGCTAGAGATGAAGGCACAGATAGAAAGATAGAAACCGTAGGAGGACAGCTCGGAAATTAAAGATTTATGCCTGACTCGATCGACAGCCTTTGAAATGTCAAGTGCAATGGCAAAGCTTTCGCCAAAGTCCCGAAACGAGGATGATCAGGAGTCTGAAAGGAAGGTGAGAATATCGCCAGTGATCCATCCCTGACGAGTCGCATACTGACGATGAGAAAGATGGTTGTAATAGGAAATATGCTTTTATTTTTTGTTTGTTTGTTAAGAATAGACACGAAAACTATTGAAATACAGGATGTTAAAGCAACTGGACAATAGGTAGAGGGATGGGAATGGTCACCCTTCTTTGGGATAGGCTGAATGAGAGCAAAAGTCCAGCAAGAAAGAAAGGTTCAAGCTGACAGAGAAAGGCGAAAGAGCTTACCTAGGGCAGCCTGTGAGCACAGAAGTTCAGTTCTCGAGGACAACAGGAGGGGCCCCATCAGGCCCATATGGCTTGTTAGTATTGAGACCAGTGACGGCAGAAAATACCCCAAGTGAAGAAATTTTAATGTCAGCCATGAGGAAGTCAGAGAGTGGGAGTGATGGAGGAACAGCACCGGAATCATCTATGGTGGAATTGGAACAGAAAGTTTGTGTGAAGAATTCTGGTTTATCAATGGAAGAAATAATTACAGAGCCATCAGAGTCGAAAAGAAGAGGGAAGGATGATTAGGTAAAGTTGTTAGAAAAGTTTTTGGCAAAAGTGCCAGAATGAGCTGGAAGAATTCGAATTGGAGAGTTCAGAGCATTTAGTATGAATGAAATTATTTCTAGCCGGGCAAACAACAGTCTTAATACGATTCCAGGCAGTAATGTTAAAGAGATGAGATTCAGGGGTGGGTTGGTTCCGGCTCCCTTTGTAGGCCTCCTTGTTGTGGACAACATTTGCTCAAGCGCAATTAAACCAAGATTTTTTTTTGTGCATTACTCATTGGTTATGAGAAATGGATGTATGCCACCATGCCTGAGAGAATATTCTCCGCAATGTGCCAAGCACTCAGATGGCTCCCGGCCATGGAAGCAATAATCATTAAAAATTATTCCTGGGAAAATAAAAGAGGTACTGCCTGAAGGTCTCCCAATCAGCAGCTCCAAAGTGCCGCAATCGACGCCTCTTGGGAGTGTCCACATGCCATACTGGAGCGATAGGACATGTTAAGGTGTCAAGGTTGTGTTCAGAGGAGCCCAACGGAGAGGAAAGATTAACGATGTATGCAGAGGGATTAGTTGTAAGGAAGAGGTCAAGTATGTTGGAACTTTCTCCAAGGTCGTCAGGGATACGGGTAGGGTGCTGTACAAGCTGCTCTAGGTCATTAAGAATAGAAAAGATGTACACTTGTTCACCAGGTGGATCAGCGAAAGGAGAGGAGAGCCAAAGGTGGTGGTGAACACTGAAATCTGCTAGAATGGAGATTTCAGAGAAAGGAAAAACTGATGTGTTCCATTTTGGAAGTAAGAGTCGAAGAATTTTTCATAGTCAGTAGAATTAGGGGATAAGAAAACAGCACAGACTTATTTAGTCTGAGAATGACAGGAAAGCCGAAGCCAAAGAGTAGATAATTCAGAAGATTCAAGTTCAGGAACACGTGAGCAAGATATGTTGTTGCATACAACAGCCACCTTTGGCTTTGAAATGAGTATGGAGAAAGCAGAAGGATACAGAGAATGTTTTGCCATCAGTCGTCTCAGACAATTGAGTCTCAGTTAGGAAAAGAAGGTGAGATTTAGAGGAGAAGAGGTGGTGCTCAACAGAAAGAATGTTAGAGTGAAGGCCGGGAATGTTGCAGAAATGAAGAAGTGAGACAGACAGTGGTTCTGCTGATTAAGAAAAAAAAAATCATATGAAGACCACTGGGAAAAAAGGGTGAGCTCCTCTCTTGGAAAACAAAATGAAAAACTGGCAAAATAAAAGGTTCAAGGGGCTTTCGTGTTCTAGTTAAAGCCTGTTTTGTGTCCTCTTTCCCTGCTTTAAAAAATGGGGGGGTAGAGAAGGGGAGGGGAGGAACTAATGCGAAGGTCAAAGGAAAACATATGAAAACATGTGAATAACCACCATTTTGAAAAACAGAAAAAAAAGCAAACAAAAGGTTCAGTTGGACTTTTCGTGCTACTATTTCCCACACTTAACCAACATTACGCTGAAGAAAAAAATAATAACTTTGATACGGAGATGGTGCAACGATGAATTCGCCTCTCAGTACCAGCAGTGTGTAGTACAAGTGTTGTGTATACCATGCAGTAATAAAAGTGTGTGTGTGTGTGTGTGTGTGTGTGTGTGTGTGTGTGTGTGTGTGTGTGTGTGTGTGTTGTTACCATAGAAGGTGAACAGGATTATGCATGAATTTATATGACTGTGTGTGTGTGTGTGTGTGTGTGTGTGTGTGTGTGTGTACAGATGTTGGAATACAAAAAACACCTATATAAATGTGTGATGTAGACAGGGCTTTGAGAAAGGCTAACTAAAAACAAACAAGTGGTGCCAGGCGCAATAAACCTCGCCCGACAGCAGTTATTTTACTACTGTTAAATACTGACTCGTTTCTGCCATTTAGTGTCGGTGCACAATTAACCCATTTGCGTCCAGCGTCCTCAATATAGGATGGAACTGGACATTGTCAAAAGTTAATAATGGAGGGAACCCTGAGGTAGGCACCTATGAGCTTCGCGACTATGAGCCGATAGGCAAAGGCAGTATGCTTAGTACCCTTCCAGCAAAATCCCTCACACAGGAACTCTGGGGGTTAATAGGTTAATGTCTAAGATATTGGTGCAAATGTTATGATAACAGTCCTCTGAGAATCCGTTATCTTGGGCTTGACCTTTCAAGGTCACTCAAGGTCAAAGGTCATGCTGCCAAATGAAAGCCCATATGAGACTCCCTATACCATGGTAATAGTAAATTTCTTTATCTTCAAAGAGTTTCGAGTTATAGCCTCCTGAATATCCCTCCCCTTGAGTCTGACTTTCAAGGTCACTTACGGTCAAAGGTCAAGGTACCAATTAAAAACCCACATGGATTTCCTTTATGCTCATAGTAGTAAATATCTCTATCTTCAACCAGTTTAGAGTTAGAGCCCTCTGAATATCCTTGACCTTGAGTTTGACCCTTGAAGGTCATGCAAGGTCAAAGGTCTTGGTGCCAAATGAAAACCCTTATTACGAGTTCCTGTATACTCCAATAGTAGATATCTCTATCTTCAACAGTTTTCAAGTTATAGCCCTCTGAAAATCCGTGACCTTGATTTTGACCGCTCATATTCACTCGATTACCCCCCAAATTTAATCACTTTCTTTTGGAACCAGTGCTCACATATCCTTGAAAGTTTCATGTAATTCACTCAGCCGTTTTTCCGTAATGTTGCAAACAAACAAAGAAACAAACAAACATACATACAAACTTACAAACAAACAAACGACCAAAAACAATTCCTCGTCGGGCTCTCTCAGGGCGAGGTAAAAATGATAACACAAAAATCGGAGACCTATCACCAAATGTACCCATACCAAAATTAACAATACGCAGATTCACTACTCATACCGGCCCTCACTATCATAATTACATATTACAATTTGCCCAAGTTCATATACAGATTCCATGCATAATTGTTACTGAATTAATATCTCTCTCTCTCTCTCTCTCTCTCTCTCTCTCTCTCCTTACTCACAAGTTTCATGGATATCATTATAAAGTTCAAAGTCCATATACACGAACAAACTTGATACACATCACTTGCGTAGGAATGCCCTGTCTACAAAACAACAAGAAACACTGCAAGATTCTGAAGGGCCAAATTTATCTGAAAAAAACGCCCAGTGTTTTCACTACATTAACTATTACTGTTTTTTGGAGGAAAAATGAAAGATATAGAAACATTCTGTGTGACCATATTATGTGTGTCGATAGGGCCTTATATAGGGCAACTTTTTGCAGGAAGAACAATAGACGTAGGAAGATTCTTTGCCCTATTTTCGTTTTCCTCTCTGTAATTAAAAACAAAAATAATAGTAAGTTTCTTTGTGAGTCCTAGCCCTAAATTTCCTACCAAGATTTTGAGCTCCCATTCTGGTCATGGTTTTACTTTTTCTATATGGTGACTTTAAATACATTTTTGCTTATATTAAATCAGCATATTCGGTTCGCTCTGATGACAGCCAATCTCATTTCTTTCTTATTTTTTCCTGCCGCCATCAAGAGATCTATTTAGCCTGTGCTCTCGTCGATTCAGGAGGCTCCCTGTCACCTCCTCCTTACCGCTTTATTTTTTAATCTTGTAAGTAATTGTAATTTTCCATTTTCTCCAGTAAGTACCAATGAAAAAAATACCAGCGAATGCTAAGCCGTAATATGCAAAACACATGGGTTCAGAAGAGATACAAGAAAGCCTCCTAAGGTGATGAGAATATGGCCATTTATAGCCGTCATATTTCTCCTTCTGGATCTCCCTCACCTACTGCTTTAGTGGGAAAAAGACTGATGATGATGATGGTGATTCTTTCGATTAAATAGCTTTCGACGTGTATATATATATATATATATATATATATATATATATATATATATATATATATATATATATATATATATATATATATATATACAGTAGAACCCCGGAATTCGTACACAAATCGTTCCTGGAGGCTGTACGAGTTGCGAATTGTTCGAAAACCGAATCATTTCTTTCCATAAGAAACAATGTAATTTGCATTAATCCGTTTTTTAGTACAGGTATTGATGAAACGGTAGATTTCACCATACTGTAATGAACGGCAAAATCGGAGACACGGGTTCCACTTTCAACCTTTGCAATGAGTTCTTTTTTCAGCTCAATTGTTGTTCTCATTGCTTTACTTTTAGCTCCAGCTGACTCACTAATCTTCTGAGGGCCCATGATTATGTACAATTGTCTAACGAAAATACGTAATTCATCACCAAGTTTAATCGAGCCTGTATGACTGATGCATAGCTGGTGGAAGACAAAGCCAGACTGGCGACCATGTGGCACCTACGACGCCGCATCTCTTAGTGCGAATAACGGGTCACCATACGAAACCTGGAGCGATTTTTGGGCGAAAAAGCTGTGCGAAAACCGAGTTGTACGAGTAGAGAGGCGTACGAATTCCGGGGTTCCACTGTGTTTATATATATATATATATATATATATATATATATATATATATATATATATATATATATATATATATATATATATATATATATATATCATCTCTCTCTCTCCCTCTCTCTCTCTCTCTATAAATGTAAGTATGTGTGTGTGTGTGTGTGTGTGTGTGTGTGTGTGTGTGTGTGTGTGTTACCGGGAATTTGTGTAACTGGTGATTTCATGAAATCCGTAAGGAATTCCTGAACCGAGTTTAAATTAGGATGGGATAATTAAAGTTATGTTAATTTAGGCTACATTTAGGTTAGGCTGGGATAATCTAGGTTAAGTTTAGGTTAGGTTAGGCTAGGTTAGTTAGGTTACGTTAGGTGACTTTAGATCAATGTTTAACATAACTAAGCATTTACCTAAATCAAGCTAGCCTAACCAAGCCTAACTTAACCTAGATCCAGCCTAACCTAACAGCAGCCTAAATTAACCTAACCCTAATAACCCCATCCTAATTTAAACACATTTCACGAATTCACTGGAGTTGAAAATCAGTGATTTCACGAAATCCCTACAAAATTTTGAGATTTCATGTATTTACTGATGGCCACAGCGATTACATAAAATCCCTGATTCATGCAGGGTTTTCGTGAAATCCCCAGTTTCTCATATTCCCTGTACCATATATAACTCTTTAGCTGCAACGGGCGCACTTAAGCATTGTCAGGCTTGATCCAAGCTACTTTGTTCATCTGGGCGACATCCTGATATTCATGGGGCAGTCAGACGGTGGTTCATGGTAGTTAAGAAGACACGAAGAGTTCATGATATATAGGAAGACTGTCCAAGACACACCGAAACGCAGTTTATGACAATACCTAACGGCGTATGACCTCATTCCTGCGTGGATTTTTCATCTGTATTAAAGGAAAAATTATCAGTGCCTACGGTGACGGGACTCTGAATTTTGTGCTGAATTGTGTTTTGTCTGTAATTATAACACTGTGTAGGCTATAGTTTTGACACCTAATGTTTATGTGTGCTAGGGGTGTAGGATTGGAACCTCTTCACCTCCCTGGTATAGTTTACTGTGGAATGTACGTCCTTATAAGTATACTCAAGACTGAAATTATAATACAGGATCATGACACTTCCGAGTGACATAGGAGGGAGTTGTAGTACCTCTTCTTTAGTGATTTATTTTGCGCATTACACCTTCAAATTTCCTATTATGTTATTCATATCGCTCTAATATGGACGTATTCTGCATCAGTAACATGTAAGAGGAGACTGAGGTGCAATGTGAAGAATAAATCGCTAAGGAAGAGGTGTTACGAATCCACCCATAAAGCTTCACACATTATCTCCCTTCCTCCCTCAGGTCGCCCCAGTCCGCCATGCCACTCAGACCAGCTGCCTGACGTCATGATGGGGCCACTCTTTCCGTACACACCATACACCGTGTAAGTATTTATCATCTATATATGTACGTATTTAGGTTATCTCTAGCCTTGCACTGAGTACGCACATGTGTAAGTATTTCCCATCTACATGTGTACATATTTTGGCTATCTATAGCCCTGCATTGTGTACGTACATGTGACCCTCTTCTGTCACTAAATATGTATGCATATGTGATCCTTTCCCTCTGCATCATGTATGTATGTGATTTCTACAACTGTACATATTAGGGTTCTCTGCCTCTACACTGTGTACGTATGTGACCACTGTGTACATGAATGACCTATCGATGTGTGCGCATGTGACCATTGTGTACATAAGTAACCTATGTATGTATGCGTATGTGACCTCTGCACAGTATAATAGAGTGGCGTCTGCATGTGTACGTATGTGGCACCTACACACTCGTGTACTCTGTGTGCATATGTTAACCATGTATGTGTATTAATATGGTCCCTATGCTGTGTACGTGTCTAAGCAGGACTGCTGGGCCTTGATTGCAGGCTGTGAAGCCTATGCCCAGAGTCGGACACATAAAAAAAAAAAAGAAAAAAAAAGTGACCCCCTATATTGTGTATGTGACCCCCAATTTTCTGTATGTGGCCCCTATTCTGTGTACGCGACCCCTATGCTGTGTAAGTGACGCCATATGTTGTGTAAGTGACCCCATATGTTGTGTGATTCCATGCTGTGTACGTGACCCATATGCCGTGTACGTGACCCATATGCAGTGTACGTGATTCCCTAGGCTATATATGTGATGCCTTATGCTGTGTACGTGAGTCCCAATGCTGTATACGTGATCCCCTATGCTGTGTAGGTGACTCCTATGCTGTGTACGTGATCAACTATACTGTGTAAGGGACCTCTATGCTGGGTATGTACTGTACAGTGACTAAGAAAAGATCACCTCCTCATGCCGCGTCCCGCCTCTACCGCGGCCAGTTTGGCTGGGAACAATGTAAATGCATCAATGCACGCCGCAGAAATACAGGACGTGAACCCCTCCAGCCCCACCATTATCCAGGGACTCAACCCCACCCAACCCCTCCCATTAACCCACTTCACCACACCCAACCCGGCCATACACTACACTACCTCACCTGCCAGTTTTACCCCACTCCACTCCATCATACCTAACCATACTCTACCATTCCTCAACTGATATTTTTAACCCACTTCTCCTCACCCAGCCCTCCTGTCCGTTTTAACCTGCTACATCCCACCCAACTCCGAAACACTCCGACCAACATCACCTCTGAATTTCAACCCTCTCCACACCACCCAACTTCACAGTTAATCCACTCCACCCCACGCAACCCTGCCATACTCTATCTTGCCTGTCAGTTTTCCTTCATTCCATCCCATCCAACCCCGAATTTACCCTACTACACTCCACCCAACCCCTCCATTTTCTGTCATACCTCACTTATGTATTATATCCTATTTCATCCCACTAAAACCCATCATACTCTCCTCTACTTCACCAGTCAATATTATCCCGTTCCACCCCATCAGACCCCACCATTGCTACACTCCACCCTCCTAACCCTTCCACACTGTACCTTACCTATCTTTTCACCTTAATCAACCCTATCTTACTCTATCCCACCTCATCTGTTAGTGTCACTCCCTTACACCTCCACCCAACCCCCAAACTCAGCCACTCTACTTCACCCAACTCCCCCATTCTTTACCGTACCTATCTGTACGTTTTACCCTACTTCTTCCCACCCAGACCTGCCGTCCTCCATTCAGCAGCATCTGTCAGCTTTACTTCATTCCATCCCACACAACCCCGCCGATACCGCACTGCGCCCCACCCATCCCTCCATTACCCAACTCCACCCCATCCAAAAATGCCGTACTCTACTCTACTTCATCTAGCATTTTTACCTCACTCCAACCCACAATGATTACACTCCACTCAACCCAACCCCGTCATTATTCCATCCCGATCCATCCAACCTTGCCATAGTCTAATTTACCTTACCTATCATTTTTACCTCACTCCATCCCACCCAGTCCCAGCATTACCCAGCTCCTCTCTACCCATCCCTACTCTACCATGCCTAACAGTTTTACCTCATTCCACTCCAACCAACCCCTCCATTACCAGTATCCACCCCAACGAACCCTTCCATACTCTAACGTACTTGTCAATTTTACAGCATTCGACCCCCCTAAATCCTGCCATTACCCCACTCCACGACACCCGACCCCACCGAACCCTACATTACCTCACTTGTCATTTTTAACCCACTCCACCCCACTATCCCATTATTAATCCACTCCACCCCACCAGTCTCTACCTTACCTCTTCCCGCACTTCACCCCACCAAGCCTACTATACGCCACACTGTCTCATCTGTCAATTTAATCTCAGTCCATCCAATCCAACCCCGCCATTACCACACTGTACTACGCCGAACCATTCTACACTCCAGTTCACCCTTCTCAAACCCGCCATACTCTACCCTACCTCGGCCGTCAGATTTACCCTAATCCAACCCACCCTTGCCTGTCACACTGTAGCCTATGTCGTCTGTCAATTTTACTCCACTCTTCCCTTTCTAACCCCACCATAACCTCACTCCAAAAACACCCAACATCGCTAAACTCTACCACAACTTACCTGCTAGTTTACCCCACTCCAGCCCATCGAATCCCACCTTTACCCCATTTCACCACAAACCCTGTTATACCCTACCTTACATTTCAAGTTTAACTCATCCACCCTATCCAGCCCCAACATCACCCCACTCCAGAACACCCAACACTACTATACTGTGCCATACCTTACCTGTCAAGTTTACCCCACTCTTCCCCGGCATACCCAACAGTTACTCCATTCCATACCATTCCACCCAGTTCCGACAAACTTAACCCTTCCACACCAGTTAACTTACTCTACTCCACCCCTCCCGATCAATTTATTCCTGACTCCACCCAGCTAAACCCACCTTCCTCTAACCTACATCATTTGTCAATTTTAACTCACTCTACCACACCCAACCTCGTGATTCTCCCATTTCACCCCCGCCCCCATACTCTAGTCTCTTTCACCTGTCAAGTTTACGCGGCTTCATCCCATTCCATCCCCACCAGCCCCTGCCATACTCGACCCTACCACTCCTATCCATTTCACCCCACTCATCCCTACCTAAATTCAATATTACCCCACCCCACCCACCCCCTTCATTACCCCACTTCACCTCACCCATGTGTATGACGGGTGCAACACATCAAAAAATAATCTCTTGTTACATCAAACACAACTCCCCCCACGCATTCCAGCAACCCCCTCCCCACTCACACAACCACAACCAACACAAGTCAGTCCCTGGGCACAAACACTACACTTACAACACAGATACACGCAGGGAACACACCGCCTCGAACACGTATAAATACGTCGCGACTAAATGTTGATGGTCTCCATAAAATATTTGAAATAGAAATATCCCTTCAAGGCCACGACATACACATAGCACTCCTGCAAGAAATGAAACTGACACACACACACACACACACACACACACACACACACACACACACACACACACACACACACACACACACAGCAGACCCCGGAGATCAAACACTGCTCATACATCTGCTTTGACAGAACTGAGGGTCTTGGAAGGGGCCTCATAACGTACATTTACCCATCAAGCCTCTACAGAGACACAACACAATCAGTTTCCTAGAGCGACACAACATTAGAAATACAGTCACTCATTGTCAAATCTGGTCACAAACAAACCCAGTTCCCTGATATGCAACCTTCTCTTATCTTTCAGTTTTATCCCACTAGACCCCACCCATACCTACCCTCCTTGGTAGCTTAATTCCACTCCACACCACCCAATCTCGTCATACACTACTTTACCTCACTTGTCAGTTTTACCACACTCCACCTAAACTAGCGCCACCACTACCTTAGTCCACCCAGTCCACCTCCACGATACTCTTTCCAACCTCAAGTTTTACGTCGCCCCACTCCACCCAAACCCACCTGTACCCTACTCCACCCCACACATCAGCACCATACTCTGACCTACCACACCTGAATATTTTACCCAGTTCCACACCAACCAACCACATCAATCTTTTTCTTACTGCATCCCTTAATTTTTCCATATCACACTCCTCTAAACCCCGCCTTACTTTCTGCTCTGCCTCACCTTATGATTTTACTCCTTTTCTACCCACCGAACTCAACCTCTCCATTACCCCATTCCACCTGACCTAGCACCACCACTACACCAGTTCATCCCACCAATCCCCGCCATTTCTCCGGTCTATCCCACCAAACCCCGCCATTATCCCAGTCCACCCCAACAAACCCCTCCATCCCACCAATCTCCGCCATTAACCTTGTCCATCCCAACAAACTTCTCCATTACAACAATTTACCCCAGCATACCCCACCATCACCTCAGTCCATCCCATCAAAACCCGCCACTACCCCAGTCCGCCCCACCAAACTCCATCATTATCTCAGTCCACCCAACCTACACGTATATCTTTAATGCTGCCACAGAGTACGGTCGCCAGTCACTATTTCCACCATCTCGTCCTAAATCAAACACAACTGAGCTGTGTGGCTCTGAATGAACACCATTGAACACTGTTGTTCTGCTTGTGTAACCATTATTGTCCATTGCGAACCATATCCATATTGTTACAATAAGTTAAAGGATGAGCTATTACTGTAAATTTCGGACTCTTTATATCCCATTACTTACCTAATGGTGCTGGAGAGACGCCTTCACGAAGTATAATCAATTCAACCGGGCGTCGTCGTTCTGCTGCTCGGCTGTACAAACGTTCCTCAATCCCCTCCCTCTCCCTCGAACGGAGGAGGATGACCTGCTGGAAAAAGGCATCTTTTGCCTTAAGTCCATCGGGTTTGTTTCCTAATGAACCTGGAGCAACAACAACAACAACAAAAACAACCTGGCAGTTCCTTAGTATTCGACTACATCAAATCTGCTTGTTACACAAATTCAATCACATTTCCACACACTTGACTGTAAATAATTTGGCATATGTGTTTTGTAACAATTATTTTTTATCCTCTTGCTAGAGAGAGAGAGAGAGAGAGAGAGAGAGAGAGAGACCTGGGGAGGCAAAAATGAAATAGCTCAGGAGAGGGATGGAGTCCATTGGAAAAGGGAACTGGGAAAATATCGTAACAGATATGTAGTGACTTGTATAGCCTACATCAGAAATATCTATGAGATTTTCAAAAAAAAAACCTGCTGCAGGTGTGTATATAACACCTAACCCCAAATGCCTCCGTGTCATTCTGAAGATGTAATATACGAAAGTACTTAGTGTTGCTACTTTCATTTCTCCTGTAGTTAATTGCGTAGGTCTGCCTGTCTATCTCTCTGTCTGTCTCACCACAGATAGATATAGGTATATCAAATATGCCCCACCATTGCCGTGTTCCCTTACCCCTCAACCACCCACCCACCCCCCAAAAATCTCCCTTCGTCTCAAGTTTTTAACTGCTCCCTTAACCTGTGCTGCAGCGCCAAGCTTCGTCAAGAATGCAAAACGCCAAACACGCCAAACTCGCACTCACAAGTTGACAAGGTGCCAGGCCGAACTTGCCTAATTCCATGGCGCAGTCTGGCAGGGAAAGTTGGAGAATAATTGTCGCAGAATATAAAAACCTTCAGTTTGAGGACACTAGTTTCCTTAGTATCTTGCAGGTATTAAACAAACTCATCATCCATTCACTCGACGTAACAATACCTTCATGTGATATTACACTGGTGACATGCAAAATGATTGCTTATAGTTCAGATCATTCTTACCTTAAATATCTGGACTGATTATCCTAGGTCCGAAATTCTACGATCCTGGCAGAATTTTAGTTGCAGTTTTACTTCTGAATATTACAAATGCCATACCCAAGAATAACTAACTATACAGTGAAAACTTTTTTTCCTTCCTTGTCAGGTTTAGATCGAAGTGTATGATTTTCACCGTTAGATTAAGTATTGTGTGTGTGTGTGTGTGTGTGTGTGTGTGTGTGTGTGTGTGTGTGTGTGTGTGTGTGGTGTAGGGACCCCAGGCTAGACTATCGTAGTCCAGAACATATAGGGTAGATGACCAGCCACTTCCCTTGGTGGCATTAACTGATCTAGAACCATCTTCATGGGGATATGAACCTGTGCAAGGCCCTCACTCAGACTGGAACGTTCTAACCACTACACCACCAGGTTTTGTAATATTTATAAGTATACTTAAATATTATCGATATTATAACGCTTAGGAGAGTACTGTGTATTATACGTAGCGTATAATTCCTCGACTGGAGTGGAGAGGTATATGGGAGAGGGGGGTGTGAGTTGGGAGCAGGGCAGTGAAATGGCGGGGGACAGGGCGACGTGGAGGCGATTTGCTTGTGGCCACCCCGTACGGGATTAGGGCGTCTGGCAATAGATAGAGATAGATAGATAGATTTCAGTTTAAAGATATTAATGAGCCTTTGGTTAACACACACACACACACACACACACACACACACACAACATTTTTTTTTTTTTCTCTCTCTCTCTCTCTCTCTCTCTCTCTCTCTCACACATAGACACACACACACACACACACACACACACACACACACACACACACACATTCATATGCATTCGCACACTCGTCTGTTAGAAAGGTTGTTTTTTATAATGATGTGAAAAGCCTCCCTAAAGAATAAGAAAGTTGCCTTTAAGACGTCCAGAATCAATCTCTGAGTCTGCACTATGTAGTTTTACTATACTCTTGTTACCTTAGCTTGGTCCAGGCTTTTGTCCTTTTGCCGCTTACTTCACGTAGCTCAGTGGCAGAGTAAGATAATGCTACGGCTCTACATTTTTTCATTAGCATTTTTTCGTGACTAGCACCAGTTCTAGTGTGAGTCTATTGCTATAACTCAGCATTCAAAATGGAAAAAAGGAGGTTTTAGGCCAGATTAGTATATTGTATAATTGATAAAACACCCTCGTCTATCTGTCTGCCTGTCTGTCTTATCATCCTACTGAAATTCATGTTATAATCTCGTTACAATCCCGTCTGTCCCATCGCTACTCAGTGAGGACCACGTGTACTTCTCGGCGTGGGACGGGATGTGGGTGTATGAAAACAAAGGTTCCAACATGGGCAACGCGAGGAGACAGGCGGGGGAACTGCTGACCGCCATGCTATCCCAGGTGAGGCCAGGTACGATTAAAAGAGATTAAGATGGATAAGCTTGGGCTAGGTCAGCTTAGATCAGGATAAGTTAGATTAGGTTGGGTGTGTTAGCTTAGACCAAGTTATGTTATGTTGGGTTAAGTTAGCTTAGATCAAGTTATGTAAGGCTAGGTTGGGTTGGGAGAGCTTAAATCAAGTTAGATTAAGTTTGGTTACGTTAGCTTAGATCAAGTTATTTATGTTGCACTAGGTTAGGTTTGGTAAGGTTTCGTGGTACATAATGGTGTTGATGTAAAATTAGTGACTGTGAAGCTTGTACTAGAATTGATAGACGGCTGAGTGGGAGGTCCATCATCATTTAGAGAGAGAAAAAGCTGTGTGTAATGATCTGCATAGGTAAGGGCCTGGGGTTATGAGAGATGTCAAAACAAAAGTTGTGGAGATGGGAAGGAAACAGGTGATGAATGTTGAGGGATGGAGTAAGTACTTGCAAATGTAATGTTATGCAGATGATGCTGCGTCTTTGTTAGCATTCACAGGTTCTAGTGTACTGCTAATGTAATGTATGCAGGTGATGTTAGGTGTTTGTTGGCGTTCACAGGTTCCGACGTGCTGGTAATGTAATGTATGCAGATGGTGCTGTGCTGCATGTTAACACTCTCAGGTTCTTGTGACTCACTCTCAACTTAATAACATCATGTGGCGTTTCCCGAATGGAAAGCTAGATATGTCCCGACCGTGACACAGTTAATGGCAGGCACGGATTAGAGGGAGGGAGAGGGGGAGGGGTACGCCTCCTCCTGTTTTCCGCAATCATTATTTGTAAACTTACGGTTTGAAAATAAATGTAGCAAATATTTCTTTTCACTTGCATCTGTCTATAAAACTGTATTGCTATTTCTAAGTTATGTAACAGCTGAGCGCATTTTTTGGGTAGTTTCAACGCATTAACTGCTAAGTCTGTTAGGAATTACCTCTCCCCCTCTCTATTCCAGAATGCTGGATCTGGTTCTGAATGGTACATGTACTGAGACTCTCAGGCTCCTAGAACTCGCTTTAAGGTGTTTAATAAAAAAAAAAAAAAAAAAAAAAAAGAAACTTATGTATTCAGCTGTTCGTGGGTCATAAGAACCTAGGTATCCAAGGTATCCTAATACTAATATCATTAACTCTCTCGTGGTCAGGACAGTCAAGTATTTTACGTTTGGATGTGAGACTCTGGTATGGCGTGAATGTGAAAAGTAAAGAATTTTCTGTCGCGCATAAAATATTCAAGTGAAGTGTTTTGGTCATTAGGCAGAGAGCGTTGCCATGCAGTACCTGAGAGAACATCATCACAGGAGGAATTACACCGTCGAGAACTGCCAGGATATCAGGTGAGAGTGATCACAGGACTGCACTGACATCAGATAAGAGTGATCAGAGGACTGCAATGACATCAGGTAAGAGTAATCAGAGGACTGCACTGAGATCAGGTGAGAGTGATCAGAGGACTGCAGTGACATCAGGTAGAAGTGATTTGAGAGCTGCTCGGACATCAGGTTAAGAGCGATCCCAGAGCTGCTTAGACGTCAAGTAAGAGTGATCCCAGAGCTGCTTGGACGTCAGGTAAGAGTGATCCCAGAGCTGCTTGGACTCAGATAAGAGTGAACAGAGAACTACACTGACATCAGGTAAGAGCGACCAGGGAACTACATGGATATCAGGTAGGAGTGACCAAGGAATACAGTACATGGACATCTGGTAAGAGTGGCCAGGGAACTACATGGACATCAGGTAAGAATGACTAGAGAACAACAATACATGGACATCAGGTAAGAGTGGCCAGGGAACTACATGGACATCAGGTAAGAGCGACGACCATCATCTACGTTAACCTCTAAACAGCTTCCGTTCGAGAGGTTAAGGTGCTGGAGTGGGACACCTTCATGTGGTGGCACCAACATGACATGGCAGCTCAATTACCACTTCCTTATAAGAAAGAAGTATTTTTTATAGAATTTACAAGTGTCTCTCGTCTCTCATTTATCATTCCTTCTATAAACAGTACTACACATGCTTCTCCAGCCATGTTCTTACCTGCGTTGACATTTAAGTCTTCAATCAGCAATGTATATTTAGTCTGTCTTGTTCAATTATTTGATTGATGTCATAATAAAATATCTTAGTTTCTCGTCTGAGTTTTGTGAAGTTCATTAATCCTTTCACGTTCACCCTGTTAGTTTTCTGGAGAGGGAATCCAAATACCGGTACTTCTTTTCATCGCATGGTAAATATTTTCATTTTGGCCAGTTTCACTCTCCAAAAGTTGCTTCATTACCATTCTCCATCCCTCAGTGGTTTCCTTAATATCAACTCTGTTATAAACTCAAAACAAATCGAAAGTATTATACGCGTATTATATCCTCAGCTGCGTAGGGCCAAACTTTGCTCACTCTCCATAGGCTACTATCTATGATCTTGCTTTCAAGCCAAATTTATGAACTTTCTATTGATGGTTACAGATGTTGATACAATTTAAAGTGGAAAAATGGAATCTGATATGAACCTGACAGTATGGAAACTCAGTCAGCATCTTCTGGTGTCTCTCCTGTGAGCTTCGGAGGGAGCTATGAACTGGTGACAGTTTCGTTTTGTGCCATGTATGTCCTGCTGTGATGTGTTAGAATATAATTCTAATTCCTTGAAAGCAATTCAGATGAATTTGTCACGACTTCTGTGCCGCTGAAAAGTGGTTCTTGAAAATATTTGCCACGAGATCTGCAATGAATTCCATTAAGAGGTTCATGAATCTGGCCACCCAGGCAAGTGTGTCTGATATAATGTTGACGTTCATTACGTTGCCAACTGTTTTCTGATCCTAAGAAGTCTATTCCACTAATTGTTAAATGTATCAGTGAGTTTATTATAACGTGACAGCTCAGTGCATCCCTGCAGGTACCGCCAGTTACCGACTATTGGTGTGGAAGTGGACGTGTTGTGCCGTGGGTCCTTCTCACAAGAGGTTGATCGTGTCACCCTAATACTGCCACAGGCCGCACCCCACATTGTCTTCCACACACGACTCACTGTTACTGTCGCTGCCACTGCCAACGCTGCTGTTGCCATCAACATTATCCTGCCACTGACGGGTCGCGGCGAAACCTTCCAGCAGTTCCTGGCCGACCTACAGGAGGCAATGACGCCACACGCAGACCTGCAGCTTGGCCTGACTGTTGTGTACATTGAGGATGGAAAGAGTGAAGTGGTCAGAGCCGCGCTGGAGTCTGCCACAGCTGCCATCCCTCGCCTCCACACTGACTTCCTGCTGCTGCCGCCACAGAAGTTCTCACGTGCGCGCGCACTGAAGGTTGGCGTGGAGCAGAGCAACATCACAGCCCCGGTGGTGTTCCTGTGTGACGCTGACGTCATGTTCACCCACACCTTCCTCACTCGCTGCCTCGCCACACCAGTCAGGGGAGCACAGGTGGGTGGCAGGTGATGTCAGGTATGTCAAGCGTAAGTGTGTTGCAGGTGTAGGTGTAGGTTAGGTGTAAATGAGTATAAGTGTCAAGCGAATCAAAGTTCGTCACAGGTTTGCTTCAGTTGTATGTTTCAAGTGTGAACCATCTGTGTCAGGTGTGTCATAGCAGCGTAGGGTATATTACAGGTGTGACAGGGAGGCCAAATGTATGTAAATGTTTCAGCTGTGTCACAAGTGTGTCAGGGGTAACAGGTGTGTTAGGGCTGTCAGTGGGGCACGAGTGTGTCATGGATGCACAGGTGTGTCTAGGGTCAAGCTTGATTTGACTCTCAGTTATTGGATCCGTCGATGTAGTGGCTTTAATGGAATGCTGCCACCCTCACCAACATGCATCAGGGATTGTGGGCATGATACCTCTGTCAGTGAGGCAATGCAGTTTTGTACATACAATTGGCCTACGGTAAAGACCAAACCTAGATTTTCAAGTTTCTCGGTTCCCTCTTCCCACCCAACTGCATTGCTAATCACAGAGTGCCTCAGAATGCAGGACACGTTTTGTCTTACATCTTCATGCACACAGAAGTCCTATGCAGAGGACACACCCATTAGTTTTCAAGGTTCTTGGTCTCCCTCGCACAACCCACAACAACCCGAACGCATGGCACGTAATCGATGCTGTATCTTATTAGTCAGGTCACCTTACGTTGTTTTGCTTTTTAGCTGGGACTATGGCAAAAGTGATGTGCATTAATGTTCGGCGTTCAAGCCAGTACCTCCCCCCCAGTAATTCCCACCTCCCCAAACTGTCATAGATTGTGAATGTCATACCTCATTAATTAGGCTGCCTTTTTGCTGTTACTTCACATGCATAATAAGCCTATGGTACAAATATCACAAGGGAATATCTAAAAAGAAAAAGAAAAAAATAGCGCGTCCGAGGAGAAAAGAAGTGAAGGTCAATCTTCGTCTACCACACCTCATTGTCCCAAGTCGGTATTTGTCAGTTCCATACATCAAAGCTTATATGTGTCAGCAATGCCCTTCATCACATTAGTAGGTTCTATTTCCCGTTAAGTGGACCATTTCTGTATCTTCAGCTTAATACACAAACCTGACCAAGGTAAAATTGTGCAATTCTATTGATTTTTCACTTTTATGGACCTGTAGATTTCCTGCAGCCTCTCATCTTTACACACACACACACACACACACACACACACACACACACACACACACACACACACACAGAACTTTTGTACACCATGCCTCAAGTTATGTGCTGTGTTAATATCACTTTACGAAACAAACTGCAAATTCTTAAGTAACTTGCTGACATGAAAATTTTAGGGCACTGGAGCACATTTGTGTTGCCTGTGATCTGGTATACCAGTAAGCCAGAGCCATGCACCTATGGTGCCTTGGTGGTATATTTGTTACAAAATATCCATTACTTATGATACCTAACAAAATGTGTTATTTACATAAGAACATAAGAAGAGAGGATAACTGCAGTAGGCCGGTTGGCCCATGCTAGGCAGCTCCTAGAAGAGTAACTGAACTACTAGAATGAGATAAGGATAGCAAAGAAGAAGGCTCTCCCCCGCCCTCCAAACCCTCCAGCCGAAGCCGGCAGGAAAAAGTCAGAAAGAACACCACGCCGTATAGAAAAACTGGCGTGGACATTTTACAGGAAAGTGTGAAAGGAGAATAGAGACTATCATAGTGTAACCTGAAAAGAAAATTTATTTTTGAATTAGTATTGGTTATAATATTTTCTTTATTCTATATCCACCCCTTATTTGTCATATGCTTATCTAGCCTATGCTTGAAACTCTCAATGGAAGAGGCAGCAACTACTTTACTAGGTAGCTTATTCCATTCGTCTACTACTCTATTACCAAACCAATTTCTACCGATTTCCTTTCTGAAACGGAATTTTTCTAGTTTGAAACCATTATTTCTAGTTCTATCCTGTATGCTCACTTTAAGTACCTTGCTAATATCTCCCTTATTTATACCATTCATCCACTTAAAAACCTCAATTAAGTCTCCCCTTACTCTACGCCTCTCTAGCGAATGCAGATTTAGTCTTTTCAGTCTGTCTTCATATGACAGGTTCCGGACGTCATGTATCATTTTAGTCATTCTTCTCTGTACATTTTCTAACGAATTAATATCCATTCTATAGTAAGGACACCAAAATTGTACTGCGTAGTCTAAATGTGGCCTTACTAATGCTAGATAAAGTTTCAGTATTACTTTAGATGATCTATTGCTCACGCTTCTCGAAATAAATCCTAGGACCCTATTTGCTTTATTTCTCGCATTAATGCACTGTTGCCTAGGTTTAAGGTCGTTACTAATCATAACTCCTAGATCTCTCTCGCATTCCGATTTGCTAATTTCTTTGTTATCTAAGCTGTATTTAGTATCTCCAATGGTCTTGCCTACGTTAAGTACTTTACATTTTTCAACGTTAAATTCCATTTGCCAAGTTTTAGACCATTTGGACAATTATCGAGGTCTTTTTGTAAGTAATGGCAATCGTCAGTCGAGTTAATGATACGCCCTATTTTTGTATCGTCGGCAAATTTGCTGATTCTGCTATTGACTCCTAAGTCTAGATCATTTATATATATGATAAATAATAAGGGACCGAGTACTGAACCCTGTGGTACACCGCTAGTTACTAATCCCCAGTCCGACTTAGTTCCATTTATTAATACTCTCTGCTTTCGTCCTTTCAGCCAGGATTCTATCCATTTTAAGATATCGCCGTCTATACCGTGTGCTCGAACCTTTCTAACTAACCTTTCGTGTGGGACTCTATCAAAAGCTTTACTAAAGTCCAGATAAATAACATCGTAAGCTTTATCGCTATCTACTGCCTCATAGACCTCCGAGTAGAATGACAACAAATTTGTGAGGCAGGATCGTCCTTGCCTGAATCCGTGCTGACTTTCGTTTATAAGATTAAATCTTTCTAAGTGTTCTCTAATCTTATTTGCCAAAATTGACTCTAACATTTTTCCTACTATTGACGTTAGACTTATCGGACGATAATTCGACGCAGCTGATTTATCACCCTTTTTAAAGATGGGCACTACGTTTGCGGTTTTCCACGCCTCTGGAACTTCTCCTGAACTTAAAGAGTCATTAAATAACGTTAAAAGTGGCTGACATAATTCTTCTTTGGTTTCTTTTATAATTTTTGCATATATATCGTCCGGACCTGGCGATTTTTGAGGTTTTAACTTGTTAATTTCTTTCAATACGTCCTCCTTACTAATGGTTATTTTACTAAGAATATTTTCCGTATTCTCATGGTAAATATTTGCTGCTTGAGGGACCAGGCTTAGATTTTCCTTGGTGAATACTGATATGAAATAATTATTTAGGATGGAGCACGACAAACTCTATGGTATCCTTTACAAAAAGCTTTATATATATATATATATATATATATATATATATATATATATATATATATATATATATATATATATATATTCATTATTCATTCATCATCCAATCCTACATTGACCCATAGGAGCATAGGAGCCCAGGGCTAGGCAAGTTGGTCCCGACATTTGAGATAAAAGTAACCAGCCTCACTCATCCCTGAGTGGCATTACATGAGAAATAAACCCCAACCATCCCTTGGATATAAACCTTCACCGGTTCAGTCCGACTGGAGCGACGTAATTACTTACTTAACCACCTGACCATAATTTGGTTATATGGTTACCATCCAGCGTAGTAAATGATTTCCTGGCGTACAGGAAACCATTTGGCTTGCCACTCAGTGTAGAGTCACCCACAGGCAGAAGGAAGAGGAAAGAATGAAGGAAAGAAAGAAGAGGGAGTGTAAAGTCACCCATAGGCAGAAGGACGAGGAAAGAATGAAGGAAAGAGAGAGAGAAGAGGATGGAAGGAAAGAAAGATGGAGGAGAGGAAAGGGAAGACACCCGAGAACGGCACTACATCGAGTGAGTGGATGGTGAGTGCCCCCACCTACCATATATATATATATATATATATATATATATATATATATTTGAGTGAGAGAGAGAGAGAGACAACCCCCTATCAAGTCTTCCTCACCAGGTGTACTTCCCCGTGGCCTTCTCAGAGTACAACCCTGCCCTGCTCAACCCCCTGGGGAGCACCCGCAAAAACTTCCAGGCCAAGAGCCGGCTGGAAGAACCCTATCTGGACGACAACTTCGGGTTCTGGCGCCTGTGGGGCCATGGTGAGGCGCCAGCAGAAGATTTTTTGATGATTCTCTTTACCTGAGTAAAACCGTCTATGACATAGTATGATACCTGACAGTGGTACCATTCACCTTACATATAACTACATGATACTATGCCGTCACACACACACACACAGCAACTCTTCCAACCCCTGCTTACTAGTCATTCAGATCACAACTTCTTCCCCACGCAGGAATGGTGTGCATCTACAAGTCAGACTTCATGCGAATAGACGGCTTCAACCCCAACCAGACCCAGTGGGGAGGAGAGGACGTAACCTTCCTTAAGGATACCGCTCGCATGGGCTACAAGATTGTTAGGTGAGGTGGTGTGTGGGGTTGATTAATGGTTCTTAAGACGGTTACGTGTTTTTACGTCAGCGCTCACCAAGCAAGAGTGGGTGTTAGGTTTTGATGTGTGTGTGTGTGTGTGTGTGTGTGTGTGTGTGTGTGTGTGTGTGTGTGTGTGTGTGTGTGTGTGTGTGTGTGTGTGTGTGTGTGTGTGTTTTAACAAACTAACTCAGTTTTTACCGATTATAACCAAACTCGGCAGAAGGTGTGAGTGTCAGTAAATGAGTGAACCTGTTTTATTTAAGAACAAAAGGTCAGAAGTGGAGGTCACGTGGCTAAGTCTAATCAGAGCTAGGAAAATCAGCCTGAACGGTACCTATTCACTTTAGATCAAACTTGGAGTAAGGGCCGAGGGAAGGGGAAGAATGAAGAAAATCAATGTTGAGAACAATTATTCAGAGGTAATGTGTGTGTGACAAGAAGGCAAAGATGATGGTGATGATGGAAATGGTGAAGACATGAAGAAAAAGATAATGAAAGAAAGAAAGAAAAAAATATGATGATGAAGAAGGACAAGAAAAACAACAAGAAGATTATGATGATGAGGAGGATAAGGATGATGGTAATGATGATGGAAAGAGGGTTAAGGTGAAGACGTTCAAGACGATGATGATGATGGCAATGATGGAAAGAGAGTTAAGGTTACAGATTGTTAGGATGATGACGACAACGGTGATGATGATGATGATGATGATGATGATGATTATGATGATGATGATGATGGCGGAGAGAGGGTTAGGATGATGACATTGATCATGATGATGGAAAGATGGTTATTATGATGATGATGATGATGGAAAGATGGATATGATGATGATGATGATGATGATGATGATGGAAAGACGGTTAGGGTGATGACGTTGAAGATGATGATGATGATGATGATCGTGATGATGGAAAGAGGTTAGTGTGATGATGCTATTGACGATGTAAAGAGGGTTAGGACGATAACTTTGAAGATGATTATGATGGAAAGTGGGTGAGAATGATAACAACAATGATGATGACGAAGATAGGGGTAGGGTAATGGCGTTAAAGATGATGATGATGATGGAAAGGTTAGGGAGATGACACTGAAGATGATGATGATGATGATGATGGTAACCTTTGGTAATCACCAGCAGATCTCTGGACTACGGGCTCTTCCACCGCTACCACCCCAAGTATTGCTCGGCGGTGGGGCAAGGCCAGATGATGGCGTGTCTAAGGGTACAGTACGTGCTGTGTGTGTGTGTGTGTGTGTGTGTGTGTGTGTGTGTGTGTGTGTGTGTGTGTGTGTGTGTGTGTGTGTGTGTGTGTGTGTGTTCATCCATTCATCTCAAAGATGCCTCTTGTATTATTTATTATTTTCATGTCCAGGCAAAATACCCTCCTAATTTCGTGGGTAGTAAAGGAATGGATAATGAACTGTTTGTTTAACGCTTGATAACAGTATCCAGCTTAGGAAAACTTGCCAAGCTGGAAGGACTACATTCAGTCAAATACTAAAGCTCGTTCGTCTCCCTTGCCTCTTTCTCATTTCTGGATTCACAGATGCTCAAATGTGACGCAGTGGATACAGGTGCATATCATCAACTACGGATGAATGATTACGAGAAAGGGCAAAGCCCTCGCTAGTCTCTCAAGCAGTGGCAGTTTCTCACATATTAGCAGCTCACCCCGGCCCGGCCCTACCTGGCCCGACCGTAACGCTATTGACAAACTTATATCTCAGCAACCACAGGGCCGATCACTGCGTGGTTTGCACCATATGATAGCCCAATTCCTTATTTATTTTATCTTATTTTTTGTTAGGTTTCACCACACCTTGGCGGTGCACGTGGCACGTAATACGTGCCAAGTGCAGCATGTCGAAAATCTTCAAAAGAGGGCCACAGGCCAGAGAGCTTGTCGTAAATGCATGAAACCTGGTAGGCAGAAAGCCATCAATATATTCTGGGCATCCTTAGGGTGTAAGGTGACATTTCAGTGCTTTCTGATTTAAATGGCCAAGCTCGTACCACGCCGACAAAGGCGTTTTACTGGTAATGTGCACCTCACTTTACTAAGTCACAGAACAGCGTCTATGAATCGAGTGATGAAACAGAGATAGGAGAGGTGAAGGGACAGCCTTCGCTAACCCCTTCACTGCCGTAGGGACGTTCCTGAACTACATAAAATCGTCTGGCTCAAGCAAAAATCAAACAACCGATTTTAATTCACATACGGCGATATGTAATCTCTCCAGCCCGTTAGGGTTGTATCCGAGGATGACTGACGTGTACTGCTCACATAATGCCACTTACGGATGTGAGATTGGTTGCCCTCGCCTTAAATGTCGGGACTGCGTAGCCCAGCCCCTGAATTCTACGCTCTCTGCAGGGCAAAAAATAAAATGACAACAATGGGTGACTGGAGATCTCTTACAGTTGCAGAGGTCAGAAGTAAAGCGCAGTAGTGTAAACAACTCAGCACATCCTCCTCAGAATTAATATAAGAATAAATAAATGAAAAAAAAAAATTGTTTGGCATAAATTATATTCTATTGGCAAAACTGTAGTGTTGTTGAGGGTGATGGCGTGAGAGGACAGCAGTCAATACTTCACACTCACAACTCAGTAGCGGGTCCGACATAGATACACCAGCTAATTGGATGGCGGCAGCACAGTTACAGTTATTGTAGTTCTGTCACTGTAACCTGGAGCACATATTCGTCCTTTTGTATCTATTACCTTTAGTTCCATGTCAGAATTAAAGGGATCTACATTCTCTCCATTGCACTTCTTCATGACTACAGCAAAGTGTCTGTGTTGATCTGCATGTTTCAACTCCGTATTTAATAGAGAAATGGCAGTTTTGACCAAGTTGAAGTGAAAAGAGTACTGTGTGAAAGGACAGGTTTCAGTACTTCACAATCTCAGCTCAGTACCGAGAAGCGGTACACTTTACATGGTATGACCGTTGGAGCTGACGAGGGGCCTACACAGTATGGCGCTGTGCACCCTAGGTGGAGCGAAGCAGCTGCGGTGTCCACCAGGGAGTCATATCTTATATATCCTTGCACCTCGCCGTGGGAAGGACTCTGGTCCTACCCAGGTGAGGCGCTGTCTACCACAAGAGGGCGCCAGTTCCCTACACGGTGTATTGAAAGAGTAGCGTCAGTTGCTTACCTGTAGCAGATGGATCTGATGGGCCAGACAGATTGGGGTTAAGCAACAACAACAAGAGCAGCAGTAACATGTCAATGGCTGCGGCGTGATACAGGTGCACGGGCTGATTCATTTCATATCAGGCACTCACAAATCTCCAATAAACCGATGATGCCGGCCACCCTTTTGCGGCCAGTAAATAAAACACTTTCACCGGATTAATACCAATATAATTAACGAACTTAAAAAATCACATTAGTGATATTTCATCCAAACTGCCTGGTGTGTTGTACTGTGATGTGGCCGGGGATTAATTATCTGTTTTATTATTACGAATAAATCGAGGTATGATATGCCCTTTGAAGTCAGTTAATTGCGGTATATTCATTGAGGGAAAATTACGGCAGTTAAATGGTCAGTAACTATCTTTATAATTACAGGTACTTAGGTTTTCTATTTAAGCGAACACTGTATGATTCTGATCAGCACATATTAATCTACGCACTCTTACATCCTTCTGTCTAACCTTCTAATTCCAGAATTGGCATTTTTAGTTCTTAATTTTCACAACAGATTAATTTATGAACAAACTTCCTCAGTCTGTCCTTCCTACTGCCTATGACTTCCACAGTGTGTCCGAGCATCTCGAAACGAAAGGATTTTCATTCTGTCCTTCTTTGGAATGAGATCCTTTTCAGGCTCTGAGATTCCGGTTACTTTTGATTTGCGTAAGGAAAATAAAGATAGGAAGTTTAACCTTGTGTCAAATTATTATTATTATTATTATTATTATTATTATCATAATCATCATCATTGTTACGTCCCCGTCCCCGTCACTACCACAGGCCCCATCAGCAGTAGTGCAGTATAGGAAGGACGTTGCCCAGTGAGTTGTTCTTCCTATGGTTAGCATTTTGGAGCGCAGTACACAAGATCAGCTGAGGCGAAAATAAACACTGGCTCCTTAAAGATCACAGTCTTTATTTTCCGAATAGTTCCACTTAATGCTTTCCAACTACTCTCTTCTCACAAGCACTAGAGCTATACACACTCTACTAACTGCTATTACACTTAATGCATAACAACACTTCACAGTTATTACACTTAATGCCTGACAATTCATTGTTTTCTCAAGTTCCAGTGATATACAAACTTCAATAACCCGTCAATGTTTGCCACTGTTTTCACAAGTACCAAAAATATACAATCTTCATTGATACTGACACTGCGCTACTGAACCAAATCCGACTGCACTTTACTCAGATTGATTTGACACCTCACTAAACTTGTAATAATCTCTACCCCATCGTGTATAAGCTTGCTTGTTCTAGAAAAGTCCACATTCTACGAGTATACTCTCGACGGGCAACAGTTGCCAACTCGGAAACAGCCCAAAACATGCCAGTGTTGTCTTACATCACATAACACTCTAAATCAATTATCATACGAACTTAAATTACATAATTCAACATGCAATCACTTAAATAAAACATTATAAAGAAAAAAAGCACAAAAATTAATGCATAATTTACGAAATAACTATGCTCACAAACAGCAGGCAAACTGGCAACTCTGACACATACCGATGCCTGGACTTACGGTACGAGAAACATCTCGAAGGTACGAGACTACCTAGCTGGCAAATCTCCCTTCATAACACTACCCCCTCCCTAGTTCTTTGTCGTCCTGACAAAACTAAACAGTATATAAAGACACAAATCTTAATCTTAATGGAACATCTAACTGAACACAAAATAATCTTTCAACTTATCAGGTCTTCTTCTATGCCGCTTCCGACGATGTCCTTGCTCCTCCACACAGTCCACTCCTCCTGGAAGGTCTTGGTCCTCTTCTTGACACAGCACACATCACAGGTCCGACATCACTCTTCAACATCCTGACGCATGCCAATCCAGTAGAACTTGTGTCGCAGCCGGCTTAGAATTGTCTTCACTCCCAGGTGCCCACTAGTGATCTGGTTATGGGACTCATCCAAGATCTCAGACCTCATATTCTTCAGAACCAACAGTTGCCAGCACTTGCTGAGGCCATTGGGCATCTCCCACTGACGCTCCAGTAGTCCATTGCAACGAAGAAGGTCCCACTGACTTCAGCAGCTCCCTGTCAGAGGGCCCAACCTGGAAACTCCTCCCCATGATGGTCGCACTGCACTCCGCTGCAGCCACTTCAGCACCGGTTGCAAATCTGCACCCTCCATCTGCATCCTCCCCAGGTCTTCTCCGTCCGACGCCGGCCCCGTCGCTACAGTGCAGCAGCATTTCTTCCTATGATTCCCATTCCCACTACACTGCATGTCGTCTGTCTTTCTTGCACACTATTCATCAATGTTCTCTTGCATTTCTTCAGTGGTGGGTCTTCTGCAGCCTTCTTCTTATCATCCCAACCATTCTGATCCACAAGTAACTCAAGCTGTGCACGGTAAGCTTCCCAAGATACTCTACCATCACTTTCTTGAGGTTTCTTCGTAACTGGATCCCCATTATAGCCATGCACTTCAATGATTTGGGGCCTAAAAACTGAGGCATCGTAATTAGGCTATGTCCAGGACTTGAACCTCCAACATTCTGATTATTCAACCCTGCAATGCCATCTTCAGATGCCTGGGATCCGCCAAGATTCACCATACACTGTCCACTCCTTTCATATGCTCTCTGTACACTAACCTGAGGCTCAGCAGTACAATATTTCTCTACAGCATCCATACTCTCACTAATTATCTTCTCATGATTGACTACATGCTTCAACTGGCTATCTACATGCTGTCTGCACTCCATCACAATTCCCTCGGTAATTGCTTTCAACTGGTTGTCTACATGCTTCAGTTGGTCGTCTACATGCTGTCTGCACTCCATCACATTATTGCTTACCTCATGCTCTGTTGCTCTAGCTTGGCATCTACTTCCTCCTTAAGCTGTTGCTGTTCTTCCTTCATTTCCCTTGTTCCATTGTTCTAGAAACGTCTACATTATGCAAGTGTACTCTCGATGGGCAACAGTTGCCAACTCGGAAGCAGCCCAAAACATGCCAGTGTTGTCTTACATCACATAACACTCTAAATCATTTACCATACGAACTTAAATTACATAGTTCAACACGCAATCACATTTAGCAGACCTTGCATCTTCGGTTGTAATTCCCTCTGTTGCTCCTCTGATGCCTCCCAAAGTTGCTTATATCGTTCTATTTGTTCCTCACATTGTGCCTTTAGTAGTTCCCTATTTGCCTTCATTAGTTCACCTCGTGCCTGAATTAGTTCGCTGAGTTCTTTATAATGTGCCCGTAATTGTTCTTTTTGTTCTTCAAGTTGTGCCTTCAGTAGCTTCACGATTGTCGCCAGGGAAATCTCCTCCTGCCTAACTCGAGACCTTGTCTTCACATCCTCCGCTTCCATGTTGAAGGTTGGGCTCACTGCAGTCCTAAATAATCCCACACTCCTGACACCAGTGTTATGTCCCCGTCCCCGTCACTGCCACAGGCTCCAACAGCAGTAGTACAGTATAGGAAGGACATTGCCCAGCGAGTTGTTCTTCCTATGGTTAGCCTTTAGGTGTGCAGTACACAAGATCAGCTGAGGTAAAAATAAACACTGGCTCCTTAAAGATCACTGTCTTTATTTTTCGAATAGTTCCACTTAGGCTGCTTTCACATGAGGCCACCAGCGGCGGCCACTGATGGCCCAGTGTGAAGGGGCCGGCAACTAGTGTAGCCGTATGAAAGCTCCGATTTGAAAAAATGCTTTACAACGAGTGGCAGCAACCACCAGTGGCGGACACTAGTTGCGCGAGCGAGCCACCACCGGGAGCTGGTTGCCGGCCGGGTAACCGCAGTGGCCTCGTATGAAAGGCTCCATTGAAAACTATGGGAGGCAAGTAATTGCGGCCACCAGCGGCGGCCACCGGTAGCCTCGTGTGAAAGCGGCCTTAATGCTTTCCAGCTACACTGTTCTCACAAGCACTGGAGCTATACACACTCTACTAACTGCTATTACACTTAATGCATAACAACACTGCACAGTTATTACAATTAATGCCTGACACTTCACTGTTTTCTCAAGTTCAGTGATATACAAACTTCAATAATCCATCACTGTTTGCTACTGTTTTCACAAGTACCAAAAAATATACAATCTTCACTGACACTGACTGCACTACTGAACTAAATCCGACTGCACTTTACTTAAACTGACTTGACACCTCATTAAACTTGTAATAATCTCTACCCCATCTTGTATAAGCTTCCATTGTTCTAGAAACGTCTACATTATGCAAGTGTACTCTCGATGGGCAACAGTTGCCAACTCGGAAGCAGCCCAAAACATGCCAGTGTTGTCTTACATCACATAACACTCTAAATCATTTACCATACGAACTTAAATTACATAGTTCAACACGCAATCACTTTAATAAAACATTCTAAAGAAAAAGAGCACAAAAATTAATGCATAACTTACGAAATAACTATGCTTACAAACAGCAGGCAAACTGGCAACTCTGACACGTATCGATGCCAGGACTTACGGTACGAGAAACGTCTGGAAGGTACGAGACTACCTAACTGGCAAATCTCCCTTCATAACATTCTTCTTCTTCTTATTATTATTATTATTGTTATTATTATTACTATTGTACTGTCATTCCCCTCCCTGCGACCTCTAATCATTCGACTCCACCAACCCAATGATATATATTTTATTTTATTCATGCTACCCACAGACAAGCTAATGCAACTTGTAAGAGCCACCCATAGCCGCATGAAGATTAATGATGGCAGTATCTAATCCCTCCATTTACCCCTTGGCCACCATCGACGCTCTGACCTCAGTCATCCAATACCAGCTTTTTGTGGAGTGACCATTTTCCCGAACAGTAGCATCTTTGTTCCTATTTTGAAAATAAACGATAATTATTTGTATCAGGCAATAATATACTGACCTTTGAATACGAGTCAGAATACTTAAAGATAGGAAGATATTCAAACTGATATATATTTATTGTCAGGTGGGTAAAACAACAAATAAAATGTAATGCAGGGCCGTGAACAATACGAAGGAATTGATAAATATTATGTAGAGTGTGAGATAATGTGCATATGAGAGAGACAGAAGAGAGAGAGAGAGAGAGAGAGCACGCCCACTTACAAAAGCACACGAAAACAGTATAAGGCAAAGAACGAAAACAGAACTATCACAGGATGCCAAATGGTGTGAATAACAATATCATTCACACATCATTCAGACATTGCTAATCATAGGCAAACTTCACTGGCTAATCCATCAACACAAATTCTGAAAAATTCTTGTGGCTCAGAGTTAAACCATGGATTACCTAGTTAAGAGTGTGTTCTTGTCATATGCCTCTCCGAACATACTTTACCTCTCGAGTTATGTCTTTTGTGAACATGCTTAAGTTTTTCAAATTCCATACCTCATTTTTTCACTCGTTCATTTACTATATCCATCAATTTAAAATCAATACAGAAATTTCAGCATCAGCATCACGAACCAGTATGGTCATTATCAGTATCAACATTATTGTTACCATCCATCCATCCATCATCCAATCCTATGTTGCCCCATGAGGAGTGTAGGAGCCCGGGGCTAGGCAAGTTGGTCCTGACATTTAAGATGAGAGTGACCAGCCTCACTCATCCTTAAGTGGCATAACATGAGCAATAAGCACCAATCATCCTTTGGATATAAACCTTCACCGGCTCAATCCGACTGGGGCACCGTAATTACCTACTAAACCACCAGGCACCATAATTTGGCTATCTGGTTACCACCCAGCGTAGTAAATGGTTTCCTGGTGTACAGGAAACCATTTGGCTTGTCACTCAGTGTAGAGTCACCCATAGGCAGAAGGAAGAGAAAAGAATGAAGGAAAGAAAGGCAGAAGAGGGAGTGTTAAGTCACCGCAGGCAGAAGGATGAGGAAAGAATGAAGTAAAGAACGACAGAAGAGGAAGGAAGTAAATAAGGAAGGAGGAGAGGAAAGGGCAGACACCCGAGAGCAGCACTACATCGAGTGAGTGGATGGTGAGCGTCCCCACCTACCACCTAGCATATCGTTACAAATATATAAAAAAAAAAAAACTACTGTGCTACTAATATTACGGTACCCTTAGAGAGAGAGAGAGAGAGAGAGAGAGAGAGAGAGAGAGAGAGAGAAAGTACCTTGCAAAGACCTAACTCTAACATAACAAAGCAACTATTACAAGAGTCTGAGCAAACTCCAAACGCCCAGAGTACACCTAATAACACCTCAACATTATTACTTACCATTCATGTGCTGATTATCCAGGGAAATCAAAGTAAACTCCACACAAAGTTAAGAACACAAGATCACACCGACGAGGAGAGAGAGAGAGAGAGAGAGAGAGTGTCACAAGCGCATTGTACAGTACGTCCGCTGCCTCACTCACAGTACTGAGTCGAATACTGTTCCGTTTCACCATCTCGAAGCAGTGTCATGTATTATCAAAAAACGAGATACCAACCTTACAGTACATCGATTACTTTAGGTGTTATTGATTTGTTGTTGATTACTTAACAATATTTAATACATTATTAATAACTGGAAGTGAGTTACAGCACCCTTTATCTCTCTTGAAAGTGTCTAAGAACTAATGAATCTGTGACATGCCTACTTGCCAGATTATTATCCTTTTATTGCGACCGGCATTTAACTATTTTAGTCTTACTTCCCCAGAGTATTTGTTTTAACAACTAACACTGTCCCAGGATTATCAACACCGTACAATCAAAGAAGAAAATCGTGTCGTGAAATCTGGTGAAAACATACCTGAAAGGCTCAAGTTTTGGTGCTCTCTTCTTTGCTGGTAGCACTGACATGAGATGGCGTTTGCCCCAGGTGAGGAGCCTGTGAATGCGAGCATATGTAATATCTATCTATATATTGCCAGACGCCATAATCCCGTAAGGGGTGGCCATTTGACTCTGAGTTATTTGTTTATATATATATATATATATATATATATATATATATATATATATATATATATATATATATATATATATATATATATATATATATATATATAGAACCGTTTCTCATCTGTTCTCTTTTCTGGCATATCAGCAACCCTGAAAGTCAGTTGGCTAAAGACATGTCCGGATATCAGTGCTACTTCTTTTTTAACTTCTCCATATATTAAGCTGGTAATTATAAGCTTTGACTGTCATTATCTGTCATTGTTATCAAAATTGTCCACACTATTCGACATTTGAAAGTAGAGTTATTGTATATGGTAGTCGAATGTTTTATCAGTGGTGAAAGTAATCCCATAGGCTGGAGTTCGAACATATAACTGAAGTCAACGCACAACTGTTCGTGTGCGTCATTCTAGTTGAAGTTCACGTCTTACGGCATAAGCACCGCTTGCAGATGCTGCTTCCAATGCTGTGATTATTTCCTGGTCCTGTATTGGTATGAGAACAGGAGGGCGGCCTTAACGATAAGCTCTCTCCGTTGTGCCTTCCTCCCGAAATCGCCTAATCCACCTTTCTATGATTCTATGTTTGCACTATCTGTTAGGGATTCTCTCCCCCTAAACAAATGTATATTATGCCCTCTCTCATCATCCTGGTAGTTGGGTGCATGTTGCTTGCCCATTTCATACAAAGGTATATACTAGGTCAGCTTGACCTGTCGTGGTAAGATGTAAAATGCAACAGTCAGGCGATCATTGCCTGACCGATTATGGGTCACTTTTCGTCCCTCGGACATAGCAATTTTAGCGAATGGATGTTAAGCCTTCGTAATTTCCTGGCTTCATTTATATCCTCATCCCATCACCAGTAGATATGGTTGCTTGAGGGAAGTCAAGCTAGCCATCCACGAATAACTAACTGGGGTAGAACTTTCATAATGTTTCACGTGTTACACTTAATCATCGGACTAAACCGTGACAAGGCTTTGGTCTTTGATTGTACACATTAACATTCCGATGACGAAATAAATTTCATTTCAAACTGTTTCCAAAAGGCGATTTCAGTCATCATCAGAGAATCCTTTCATCGCCTAGGGGTCAGTGATATAATTTCTTGATATTCCTGTAGGTTTAGTTTTCCTTTACAGGTTTGAGGCTATGATCGAATGAGACAGTACTCCAACCCCCTTAGCTATGACTGACTGGCTTTGTAAGAGCTCTCCAGGCTTTGGCATCTTACTCATCTGGGACTGTAGGTTAATGCAGCCAGATTTTGTGCAGTCTGATATTATTGCACTGATCGTTAATATAAAGGTGTGTTGGAATGTTGCTTCATTATTCTAAAAACCAAGAAGCATAAAGGGATTATTGGATATGTGTGAAGATTAAAAGTGATGTAACGGAGACAGTACAGTAAACTGCATGTTGGGAATGATGAATTACACATAATGTTCACACACACACACACACATATATATATATATATATATATATATATATATATATATATATATATATATATATATATATATATATATATATATATATATATATATATATAGGGGCAGGATCCCACTGCTACCTGGCGCGTCCCCAGGTGGCGGATAGGGGAAGGCCTTGTAGATATACGAGGTACTGTATATATATATATATATATATATATATATATATATATATATATATATATATATATATATATATATATATATATATATATATCCAGGGGCAGGATCCCACTGCTACCTGGCGCGTCCCCAGGTGGCGGATAGGGGAAGGCCTTGTAGATTTACGAGGTACTGTCTTAGACGGCGCGGACTATGGGACCCCCTATAGATATATAGGGCTCCACCGAATATAACAAATAAGGTGGCACAAAAATTACATCTCACCAGAAACTATGTGGCAGAGAGATGAGATTATTTGCCACAATCCTCCCAACCAAACATGAGATCTAGTGCAAATGATTTGACAGGCGTTCCTGTTGGATCATCGTCTACTAAAGGTCCAACCGCACTGACTCCTGTGCTTATGGGCAGTGTGCCACCGAAAGTGAGTAGGCACTGTGTTGGAAAATTAGACTCTTGGATATTAAACAAATTGAAATCCATGAAGATCTATGCATACAATGTAAGAAGCCTCGCAGATTACAAACTTGATAACCTAATGACTGAACTGGAAAACATTAGTTGGGATATTGTAGGTTTGAGTGAGATCCACAGAAAAGAAGAAAAAGTAATTCATCTCGAAGATGGCAACCACCTATTTTACTATAGAGGAAGGCAAAATGAAAGAGTTAGTGATGTAGGATTTCTAATTAACAGAAATCTTCCAGACAACATTGTTAAATTCAGCAGTGTATCTGACAAAGCAGCATTTGTTGTCATTAGACTGTGCAAAAAAATATACACTGAAAGTAATACAAGTATATGCACCAACTTCTCAAAGCTCAGACGAAGAAATGGAAACATTCTATGATGACATCTCCCAGATTATGGATGAAAAGACAACATATACTATAATCATGGGAACTTCAATGTCAAAGTTAGGAAGTCGAAAAATGGAGAAGCATGTATGGGAAAATTTGGAGTGGGAGAAAGGAACGAAAGAGGAGAAATGCTGGTAAATTTTGCTGAAACGTTTAACATGAGAATAATGAACACATTCTTCCACAAAAGA
Source organism: Coenobita brevimanus (assembly GCF_032717465.1). Lineage (NCBI taxonomy): Eukaryota > Metazoa > Arthropoda > Malacostraca > Decapoda > Coenobitidae > Coenobita > Coenobita brevimanus. The sequence goes on along the minus strand of NC_136992.1, from coordinate 7,667,496 downwards.
ACAGGGAGAAAGTGGACCTGGAGAAGCACAAATGGAGAAACAAAGAATGAAATCGATTTCATTATATAAGATAAGAATAACACGACCACAAATGTCACAGTTATCAACGAAGTAAATATAGGCAGTGATCATAGAATGGTGGGTTGCACAGCCAGATTCAATTTCAGAAGTGAAAGAGAGATGATGATTAAAGATAAAAAGATATGCCCAATAACAGTAAACGAAAACAAAGCAGCCTTTCAGTTGGAAATAAGGAACAGATTTCAGGTTCAAAGTAATGCTGAATGTGACATTGATGAGCTGAATGACAGACTAACAAAAGCGCTACGAGAATCAGCGGAGGTAGTAGGAAAACCTGATACAGTCAAAGCCAAGAAATATTCAGAAAAGACACTCGAGCTTATGAAAAAAAGAAATGAAAGTAAAAACGAAGAAAGACGAAATAGAACGAGCGGAAGTAAATAAACTTATCAACAAAAGACAAAGAGAAGAAAAAAGAAAGAGAAACATGGACCAGATCAAAGAAACTATCAAAAATGGAAAAGTCTGAAACATGTCCGAAGTAAAATGGCACTAGGAAAGCAACAAATGACATCACTGAGAGAAAAAAAAAAAACGGTTAAATCATTAAACGCAGAGATAAGATGGTGAAGAGAGTTGAAGAATTTTACCAAGAACTGTATGCATCAAAGACAGTAGTACCAATAGCTAACTTTTCAGTTGACACAAGTGAAATACCTGAGGTAACACCAGTCGAAGTAAATATTTGTCTTAAAAAGATGAAAAGAGGGAAGGCTCCGGGAGAAGATGGAATAGTAACAGATTTACTGTTGGATGCAGGAGTAGAAGTACAAAATAGGCTTGCTCACTTATTTATCCACTGTATCAAACAGAAGAAAATTCTCAAAACATGGTGTAATACAATAGTTATTTATACTCTACAAAAAAGGTGACTCTAAAGATCTTAGTAACTATCGAACCATTAGCTTATTATCAGTCATTTACAAACTCTTCACTAAAGTCCTTACGAACAGAATAACAACAATTTTGGAGGAGAACCAACCTCGTGAACAGGCAGGATTCCAAAGCGGGTATTCGACCACTGATCATTTACACACAATGAATCAGCTAATTGAGAAAACTACAAAATATAATAAACCACTGTGCTTAGGTTTTGTTGATTACGAAAAAGCTTTTGATTCAGTGGAGCACATAGCAATTATAAATTCATTGCGAGAACAAGGAGTGAATGAGAACATTGTAAAACTGCTCGAAAACATATATAAAGGGAACTGCTACAGGTAAATTACATGAGGACTCGGAAAAATTAAGACTGAGATGGGCGTGCGTCAGGGAGATACAATTTCACCAAAATTATTTACAGCATGCCTAGACTGCATTTTCAGAAAGCTAGGCTGGGAAAACAAAAGAGTGAACACAGATGGAGGAAAGCTAAACCATTTAAGATTTGCAGATGACTTTGTCCTAATCTCCGATACAGCGGAGGCATTGCAAGAAATGTTAAATGACCTGAACAGAGAAAGCCTGAAAGTAGGACTGAAGATAAACAGGAGTAAAACTAAAGTAATGTTTAATCTACAAACACCAAAGAACGTCATCAGAATAAGCGATGAAATCCTTGAAGAATTTGAGGAGTACAACTACTTGGGACAAATACTAAAATTAACAAAAGATCATGATAGCGAAATAAAAAGACGCATTACAATTGGATGGAAAACTTTCGGTAAACATAGAGACATTATGAAAAGTAGCTTGCCAGTTTGTATGAAACGAAAAGTATATAACGAATGTATAATTCCAGCTATGACGTATGGTTGTGAGACCTGGAAACTGACCAAATCAATGGAAAATAAATTAATCCGTTCTCAGAGAGCAGTGGAAAGGTCATTGTTGGGGTTATATTTAAGAGATAGGAAAACATCAACTTGGGTGAGAGAGCAGACTAAAGTCAAAGATATAAAAGTTATGAAAGAACAGAAATGGAGGTGGGCAGGCCATATAGCAAGAATAAGGGATAACCGATGGAGCAAGAGGCTGACTGACTGGACACCAAGAGATTGTAAGCGTAGCAGAAAAAGGCCAGACAGGAGATAGAGAGATGAGATAGAGAAATTTGCAGGGAAAACGTGGCAAAGATTGGATCAGTCAAGTAATTCGTGGAAAAGGTTGGGGGAGGCCTTTGTTCAGCAGTGGACCAGTTATGGCTGATGATATATATCTATATCTATATCTATCTATCTATCTATCTATCTATCTATCTATCTCTATATATATATATATATATATATATATATATATATATATATATATATATATATATATTTGTATATATATATATATATATAGTTATGCTGTGTATATACGGTGGGTGACTCTACAATGAGTGACAAGCGAAATGGTTTCCTGTACACCAGGAAACCATTTACTACGCGGGGTGGTAACAATATTACCAAATTTTGGCGCCTGGTGGTTTAGTGGGTAATTATTGCTCTCCAGTGGGATTGAGCCAGTTACAGTTTATATCCAAGGGGTGGCTGAGGTTTACTGTTCACGTAATGCCACTCGGGGATGAGTGAGGCTGGTCACTCATATAAAATGTCAGGACCAAACTGCCTAGCCCCTGGCTCCTACGCTCCTCCTGGGGCAACACGTAGGATTGGATATATATATATATATATATATATATATATATATATATATATATATATAATGTTAATAAGGAACCAATTTAAGTTAAACTTACCATCTCCTTTTTTCACATCATTACAGTTTATCTTTATCCACAGATATATCAAATTTTGATAACGAAGTCCTTCAGCATTTAACACAACTGAACCCAGTTTTCCAAACCAGCAACTTTCCTTTGCAACTTATCCACTGGGATGGCTGCATCTCCCCAGTTATGTTTTCTTTTACTTGATCAAGTGTGTCTGGCTTATTTTAAAATCCTCTTCCTCTTCCTACCTGCCGGGCTACATGATATGCCGATGCAGCTAAGATGGACAGAAGCCTCCCGGTGTCGGCATTTGATGCAAGTCCATCCCCGCCATAGTTTGAACTGGCTCATGTTTGATTTCGCCACCAAAGGGTAAGGAGAGACTCCACCAGCACACGCATGCGTGCTTCAGTCTGTCTCGTGACTTTGCTAGGTGTAGAACGATGTTGTCTGAATCCTTCTCGTCTGATTCCATTCCCACATCACGCAGACCCCTTGCCTCATCCACCCCTGCCAAGCCTCTGCCCAAAGATACTAGGAGAGGGCTCAGTGACAGTGCCATAGGGCTTGCCTTGGACGCCACTGTGTCTAGTTTATCTAGTAGTGGAGAAATTATCTCTTTGAGAGCTAAGCCAAAGTCGGGGCCGTGCACACATGCACGAAGACATCCCGTTTCTATCGCCGAAAGTTAATCGTCTACACGTCCTTACTCATCGACGCGACCACCTGAGACCTGGGGATGGTTTCACTGACAAGAAGAGGAGTTGTTGAGTAACATGGTTTTTAATTTTTTTTCCTGACTGCTATACTTTCCCTGGTAAGAAGGTTTGAAAACAGGTTACTTTGAGAAAATTGCTCATAGTGAGAGGAAGACTGTGCTATAAATCGCCCAGCGTCTATGCCCTAGGGTGACCCCACAGCCTGGAAGAATTATATCCGGAGATGAATATGGAGAATTAAAATTTCATGGTTATTTATCGAGTATGGCCAAATCACTGCATCATTGCAGATGAACTACTGTCATCCACTCACCGCTGTGTTGGTGAAAGAACATTTCATTTTAGCAAATGGCTCTCTTATTGAAAATGTCCGAAAATTTTTCCCGTTCATGTGACTGAAACAGATTGACGTTTGTTTCAGTTTAATCCAGTCATCAGTTAGGGATATTGTAGTGTTATTGTGGAGCCTCAAAAGAATTCCCCTGCGAGCGCGCGCGTGTATGTGTGTGTGTGTGTGTGTGTGTGTGTGTGTGTGTGTGTGTCACCACTCACTTGTCTCATTCCAACACTATTACTGAACCATACAACTCTTATACTGAACCATCACCAAGACATCCACTTACTCTTACAAATGCTTCAATACTGTCGTAATAACTCCAGCTATACTTTTTCAAAACTTGAACCCGAGTCCACTTCTGGACAAATAAATATTGGTACTGCTCATTATACCACACTCACTGAACCGAACCCAGCCTAACATAAACAGTCCTGCTTTTCTATCCTTTTCTTTGTTAGTATGCCAGCCTGATTACATTTAACCTGACCTTGTCTAACATAACATTACCCAACCTCACCTTGCCCCTCCTCCTACCCGTCAGGTCAAGGCCATGCATGAAGCCTCCAGCCTGACCCTGGGTTTGTGGCAGATCAGAAATGAGGTCAATACGACGGCTTTGTGCAGCATCCTGAAGGCGGAGTCGTACAAGCGAGTAAAGGGGATGATGGTGAATAAAGCGGTGATGGATGCGGGGAGAGGAATGACGAGGCTGGAGGGAAGGACGAAGAATTGGAGAAGAAGAGAAAGAGGTGGCAGCTTGTGGTCTAATGTGGTGTGTTTACAGATAGTGTTGTTGGTGATGATTATTTTCAATATATTTCTTCTAATTTCCTTATGCCAATATCGGTATAAGAGGAGGTTTAGAGGAAAGAAAAGGTAGTACACAGAATTATTGTACTGGACATGGTTTAGTAAAGGGTATTTCAAGGATCTGTGTTGTAGGGAACTGGAGGTGTGGCAGGGTGAGGTGTGGTAGACTGTGTGTGTGTGTGTGTGTGTGTGTGTGTGTGTGTGTGTGTGTGTGTGGTTTGGCACTGTGAGGTTTAGTAGTGTCTGTATCACTATATGTGATGTGACTGTGGAGTGTAGCAATATGAAGTATGGGAGAGTAAAATGTAGCAATGCTTGGTGTGACCGTCAGGTGTGATGTGTGGCAGTATGTGGTGCTGGCATGTGTGGTGTGGCTGTGAGGTGTGGCAGTGTGAAATGTTGCAGTGTTGGTGTTGCAGTGTGAGGTGTGGCAGTGTGCGGTGTGGTAGTGTGCAGTATTGTAGTGTGAAGTGTGGTAGTGTTTATTTATTGCAGAGAGACTCCTCAACCGCCCTATGTAGTTGAATGTTTACATAACACTTAGGAAATAACTCAGGTATAGTTGATCAGTGTTTGTCTAATTTTATCCTTAATAATGGCCACACCACCGTAATGTAAGGCCATAATCTCGTTGACCTCAGAGCTTTCCTGTTGTCTCTTCTTCAGTTAATATTTCGCATTTTACACGTTTATAATTCTCTTGTATGTTACCGATGCAAACTACCTCGATTTTAAAAAGACATAAATTACATGGCAGATAATATTAATGTGCAGTATGTAAAATAAATCGTTAACGACAAGGTGCTACGATGTCTCCTATGCCACTTGGAATAAGATCTGTTTTGGGGAATATGGGCAGGAACAAGATGAACAATAGCTGACGCCAACTGTTCAGAGGCGAATCCAGCATATGTTGAAATGGGGGGGTGGAGTCCAAAACTATTTATTATATAGTGACGACGGTGCTGGTGAGGGGCGCCTTCACGTGGTAGGGCTCATATGACGGGGTGGTGGAGCTGCCTGGTTATACAAGCTTCCCTCAATCCCTGTCCCCTAAAATGATGGTGGGCTGCAGAAGAAGGGCAACTTCACTTTGCAGGCCACCGGGTTCACGTTTCAGATGAACTTGGGGTTACAACAACAGCAACAACAACAACAACAGTAACAGCAAGAACAAGTATTAAGTAGTAGTAGTAACAACAACAACAACAATAATAAAAATAATAATAATAATAATAATAATAATAATAATAATAATAATAATAATCTATCTATCTATCTATCTATATACCTAGGCTGCTTCCCCCAAGGAAAGGGAGGTAGCCGAGACAGGACGACACACTCCCCAGTTACTCATCCATTCAAACACATTCATTCGCATCTTAGCCCCAAGGGGAGAACGGACAGATCCTCACCGCACCAAACCGCACAAGGGTCAACTGCGCAATGCAATCAGTGACATCCGCAGCAGGGCCCGACAGCAGAGCTGGTTTACCCCTGCCACATCATAACAGACCCATCCCCTTACCCGCACCTGACCTGGCTAGCTGATCAGACCAAATGCGGGAGAATATCCCCTCAGGGCTGCGTCATCACTTATTCATTCACAATTTTTCTCCATTTATTTCTGTCACGCACAGCCACTCTTCCTTGCTCAACAGACATCCCTCTCACATCCAGCGTTCTCTTCACACTGTCCATCCATCCTATTCGAGGTCTTCCTCTCAGCCTTACACCTCTCACATCAGACCTAGTTATCTTTCTCACCAATCGCTCATTATCCATTCTCTCCATATGCCCAAACCATCGCAACACCCTCCGCTCAACTCTACCAGCCATCTCCCGAACAACTCCAGTTCTCCTTCGCACTTCATCATTTCGCACTCGATCCATACGCGTCACTCCACACATACTCCTCAGACACCTCATCTCCATTACATTCAAACTTTTCCTCTCTGCTACACCCATATTCCATGTTTCAGCCCCATATAACGCAGTCGGTACCACAACACCCTCATACAACCTTCTCTTTATATCCATTCTAAGCGAACGACATCTAAACACTTTTTTCATTCCTCCCAGCACCTTTCCTACTTCATTTATTCTAAACTTCACTTCTGCATCTATTCTTCCATCCACAGCAACATGTGACCCTAGATATTTAAAACACTCTACCTCCTCAAGCAACTCGCCATTCAAAGCTATATTCATCCCCCTACCATCTACCAACCTCGTACGCTTCATCACTTTACTCTTATTCTCATTTACTTTCAATTTCCTCCTTTCACACACCCCTCCAAATAATAATAATAATAATAATAATAATAATAATAATAATAATAATAATAATCTGTCTCTCACATGGAGAGACAGGCTGACGAATGAGGATATAAAGGAGCGTTGTGGTGTTGATGTGGATGTGATAGGAAGCGTTATGAGGAACACACTGAGGTGGTTTGGCCATGTGGAGAGGATGGAGGGTGAAAGACTGACGAAGAGAGTGTATGTGAGTGAGGTGGATGGGGGAAGAGGGAGGGGGAGGCCGAGGATGAGATGGAGGGATGGGGTAGAGAGGTATATGAGAGAGGGGGGTGTGAGTTGGGAGCAGGGCAGTGAGATGGCGGGGGACAGGGCGACTTGGAGGCGATTTGTTTGTGGCCACCCCAAACGGGATTGAGGCGTCTGGCAATAGATAGATAGATAGATCTATCTATCTATTTACCTTGGCAGCTTCCCCCAAGGAAAGGGAGGTAGCAGAGACAAGAAGACACGCTCCCAATTTACTTATCCACTCAGACACATTCATTCGCATCTTAGCCCCAAGGGAAGAAGGGACAGATCCTCCCCGCATCACACCGCACGAGGGTCAACTTAGCAGTGCAATCAGTGACATCCGCAGCAGGGCCCGACAGCAGAACTGGTTTACCCCTGCCACATCATAATAGACCAATCCCCTTACCCGCACTTGACCTTATCAGCTGATCAGACCAAATGCGGGAGAATATCCCCCCAGGGCTGCGTCATCATTTATTCATTCACAAATTCTCTCCATTTTTTTCTGTCACGCATAGCCATTCTTCCTTGCTCAACAGACATCCCTCTCGCATCCAACGCTCTTTTTACACTATCCATCCATCCTATTCGTGGTCTTCCCCTCAGGCTTACACCTCTCACATCAGATCTAGTTATCCTTTTCACTAATCGCTCATTATCCATTCTCTCCATATGCCCAAACCATCGCAACACCCTCTACTCAACTCGATCAGCCATCTCCCGAACAATAATAATATAATATAATATAATTACTACTACTGCTACTTCTGTTACTACTGCTACTAGTACTACTACTACTACTACTACTACTACTACTACTACTACTATTACTACTTATAATAATAATAATAATAATAATAATAATAATAATAACACACTCACGACAAACATGTATTTAACATTTATGTAAAAGAAGGTGAATATACGTAAATATACAGCTTTGTTTGATATCTATGCCTACAAGGACTCATCAACATCCAGGTCACACGAGAAGGATATGGCAAACACATATGACTGATACTTGAGGCAGTAATTCCATTAACGAGCTGTAGGAAAACAACAACTCGCCATTGAGAAACAAAAGCACGTGTTTGATTTTATTTTACCCCTGTCCGAGGACGTAATTTTTATTTTCGTTTCTTATCCACATATCTGTGATGGTGTTAATGAAGGTTATAAAAAAAAAAAATCTCTACTTGATGTGAGTGAGGTCGTTTCCAGACAGATAAAAGGAAATATACAAGGTGGTCCAAATATAACACTTCTCTCCCACTCCCCCGGGCAATTTCTCGCGTGTTGAGGGAACGGCTCAGTCGGTGGTATCAGTGTCTAACCTGTAGCACTGTTCACTGCCGACCCCGCAACACATCAGATACCACCAGGCAAGATGCTAATGGAGCGCTGTTTGCTGACAATCCTGTCTTCTGACCGTGGGAATGAAGAGTCGTATCGTAAGAGGGTTCTGAAAATTTCGTAACACGTCTTTCTTAGCGATTTCTTGATCACATTACACCTCAGTATTCTCTTGTATGTTATTAAAGCAAACTACGCCAGTATTGGTGCTGGAGAGGGACGCCTTCACGTGGTGGCACCGATATAACTGGGTGGCTCCATTACCTGGTTATACAAACGTCCCTCAGTTCCCTCCGTATCCCCCAAAAGAAAGATGGTAGACTGTAGGAGAATATTAGTCTGTAGTACACTGGGTTCACAGAGCAGATGAACCTGGGGCTACAACAACAACAACAGCTACTACTACTACTACTACTACTATGCTACTGCTGCTACTACATTGATATTATAATGACATAACCTACAAGAGAACGTTAAGTGTAATATGCAAATTAAATCGCCATGGAAGAGGTGCTACGAGGCCTCCAATGCCAGTTAGAATTCTGGTTAAGACGTGTGGGAAATTGTAGTGGGGGGGTCGTTAATGAGCAGCGACAGTAGGCATCAGCGAACACCTGGTAGGACACACAGCATTTCGAACAGTAGGTGCGCTCCAGTGAAAGCAGTCGTCCCCGTGTGATCGTACGGAGGAGACACCTGTAAGAGCCAACAGGTGTACTTAGACAGGTGTGAGTCATAGGAGCCTGAGTGCTAATTATCACCATGAGACCCCTCATGACGTGCACAGTTAATGTATATTATTCCCACTAAAGCTACTTGCTTTTATTCAGGTAAGAGCGAGTCATAAATGCCCGAGAGTGTAAAGCAGATGTGAGATTGGACGGTTGTGAGATTAGACGGTTGTGATATTCGAGTGGTGTGAGATGAGATTAAACGGATGTGAGAATACACAACTGTGACATGAGACAAGTGTGACAGTAGACAAACGTGATATTAGACTGGTAAGAATTTAGACATATATGAGAATTTAGACAGGTGTGAGATTATCTAGCTGTGTAATTGGGGAAGGCGGTGGCCCAATCGATAGAGAGGTGGCCTGCAGTCTTATCGGACCCAGGTTCAAACCCTCGCTGGGACAGGGATCAGTTAGAAGATTTGAGTTTCACACGAAACAGACTTTCCTGGTCTACCAGAAGACCCGACGACATGTAAAAATACTCCCGCTAACACCAATACACCAGTCCTGTATGAGACAGCCCTAGCATGTGTCAAATATGGACGGTGGGTGTTAGCGCCGAAGTGGTGACATGTAGAGGTGTATGGTATGTAAGAGGACTATTGGGCCTTGGGAGCAGACTGTGAAGCCTATGCCCAGAGTCGGACACATAAATAAATAAATAAATAAATAAAGATTCAGCCATTGGACCAGGAGAAACATTCTAATGGTTTATTTTTGCCGCCTACGGAGGATTTTATTCAACTTAAGAAAGACCACTTGTAATGGTGTCAGTGACAACTATATGATATACCACTAAAATTGTCTGAAGGTAACAAAAATGAAATAAAGAATACATAATGAAACTGAAATGCCTAAATTGTAACAAGAGACTGGACACACTAACCCCTCTACTAAGATATTTGGCTTACTTAATATTCACTATCTCCAGACGAGTATATTCAAGGAGAAAAACGTCAGACAGGAGGGTCACTGCACTGTCTATTCCAGGCCAAGTGAAATCGTCCGGCCGTGACAAGATTGAAAAAAAAGCATATGGTAATATGAAAGGGAACGTTAACCATTTGCATCCTAAAGTGATTATCTGTAGGATATTTGACCTGTTACCTTACACACTCAGACTCATTACACTGACTCACCTTATATCTCTTCCTTATCACAGACTCACCTTATATCTTTCTTATCACACTGACTCACCTTATATCTCGTCCTTTTCACACTGACTTACCTTGTACCTTCTCCATCTCACAGTGACTCGTACTTTCTCCACCTTATCACACTGACTAGCCTTATACCTCCTCCTCCTCCTCCTCACACTGACTCACCTTATGTCTCCTTCTCCTCACACTGACTCACCTTGTACCTGCTGCTCCTCACTGACTCACCATATACCTCCTGCTCCTCACACCGACGCACCTTACACATGCTGCTGTAGACATTATATAGGCATTATATAGGCATTAGTATAGATCTCAGAAACACAGGGGACAGGAAGTAGTGTCTGCTGGGGACATACAGTTTCCCACTAGGAATATCAGTTCACATAATGTTTATCCACAACCTTGTTGTCCCAGACCATCAAGAATCCTTAACCATATAATGTATCTCAAACTTCCTCGTAGTCCAGACGACCAAGAATTTCATGACATTCAAACATGTGGAGTATCCAGCCCTAAGCTGTTAATCCACATGAAAGGAAATCTGCCAGACACACACATCCTCTTCAAGCAGTATATAATGTCGGAGAGCTTCCCTTCAGATCAGAAGGGGTTGGAGAGTAGGCCAGATAACACGAAGATCAGAGAAAGGGGAGAAAAGGGCTAGAGAGAAGGTCCGAACATTAGGGTCACGCTCCCCCACATTGTAACTCACTATTATAACTGTGTGCAATAAACTTCGTAATCCAAGAGTGCTGTAACCCACCTCGTTGACACTACGTCTCACTACTTTATTCTGGCTGACCTTAGCTATCCATAATCAATATCTCTATCTCCCTAGAAGTACCTAAGACCACGCTATCGAGACTGGTGGCAGAGGTGGGGTGAGTCTCGATAGGTGAGGGAAATTCAGCTGTGTTGGGCTTTACTCAGGTGATATTTCACTCACTTTCGTCGTTTCTTCTTCTTGTACGTTTGATTTTCTTTACTTTTTGAGATTAACTTGCAGGCTTGTAATGTTGTTGATAGACATAGTTTATCACTGCTACTGATTCTCGTAGATCGTGGAGTTGCAGTTGGGGTGGTTAGAAGCGAGTCTTATTTGTTTGTTTAATTTGCTGATTGTTGCTTGTAGAGGAGTCGCAGATTGCTATGACTGAGACGTTAATCGGCCTCGCTTACAGCTCGCTACGACTTCTCAGTGAACGTAGTTTTATCGTAGTTTAAACCCGTAAGGCGCAGTTTGTCGTAATTTACCACTGTTCACCAATCTCGAGTGGCGTAGTTTATCGTAGTTGGTTCGTTATTACCACTTGCCACCAGTTTCGATAGCATGGTCCTAATATGGTCCTAAGACCATGCTATCGAGACTGGTGGCAAGCGGTAATAACGAACCAACTACGATAAACTACGCCACTCGAGATTGATGAAACCTCCAGCTCCTTTCATTGACGCACCTTATAACTGATGCTCCTCACACTGACCCACCTTATCACCTGCTCCTCAGACTGATGCACCAGATTTCTCCTTCTCCTCCTTCTCATAGTGATTCACATTATACCACCTTTTCCTCACGCTGACTCACCTTGTACCTCCTCCTCTAAACAGTGTCTCATCTAATTCCTCCTCTTCCTTTTCCGCATGTACTGACCCATCTAATTCTTCCTCTTCCTCACACTGACTAATCTAACTCCTTCTCTTCCTTTTTGTTACACTGACTCTAATTCCTCCTGCCAATGACCTCTCTAATTTTTCCTCTTCCTCCTCCTCACACTTACTACTCTAACTCCTTCTCTTCCTTTTGGTCACAATGGCTCCTCTAATTCCTCCTCCTCACAATGCCTTCCCTAATTCTTCCTCCTCCTCACAGTGTCTTCTCTAATTCTTCTTCTTCCTTTTCACACTGGCTCTTCTAATTCCTTCTCATACACTGGCTCATCTAATTTCTCTTCTTCTTCCTCTTCATACACTGACTCATCTAATTCATCCTCATCCTCCTTTTCATACACTGACTCATCTAATTTCTCTTCTTCATACACTGGCTAATCTAATTCCTCCTCTTCATACACTGACTCATCTAATTTCTCTTCTTCATACACTGGCTCATCTAATTCCTCCTCTTCATACACTGACTCATCTAATTTTTCTTCTTCATACACTGACTCATCTAATTTCTCTTCTTCATACACTGACTCATCTAATTTCTCTTCTTCATACACTGGCTAATCTAATTTCTCTTCTTCATACACTGACTCATCTAATTTCTCTTCTTCATACACTGGCTCATCTAATTCCTCCTCTTCATACACTGACTCATCTAATTTCTCCTCTTATTCCCTCTAAGACTTACTCTTATTTCTCCTCCTTGCCACTCTGACTCAGTCTCTGACATTGACTTATCCACTGATTCAACTGGCACTTGATATTCATCTTACTCCTTCTCACACTGACTAACCCTTATTCCTCCTATTCCTCACACTGAGTTATTTACCCAGTTTGATTACAAGAACTCACTTATTTACTCAGCTTACTGACTCATTCAGTGATTGACGTTATACTCCTCCCTCCACCTCCTCTTCAAGCTGACTCAATCTTATCCCTCCTTCTATTCATACTGGCTCGCTTACTGACTGGTTACCACTCTGATTCACCTACTAACTCTTATGACTCACTGATTCAGCCCCTAATTTGCTTTACCCAATCTGACTGACCTCCTGACTCCTATTACCCCCTGACTCACCTCCTGACTCCTATTACTCCCTGACTCACCTACTGATTCCTATTATTCCCTGACTCACCTACTGACTCCTATTACCCTCTGGCTCACCTACTGACTCCTATTACTCCCTGACTCACCTACTGACTCCTATTACTGCTTGACTCACCTACTGACTGCTATTACTCCCTGACCCACCTACTGACTCCTATTACTCCCTGACTCCCCTACTGACTCCTATTACTCCCTGACTCCCCTACCGACTCCTATTACTCTCTGACTCACCCACTGACTCCTATTACTCCCTGAATCACCTACTGACTCCTATTACTCCCTGACTCACCTCCACCAAATCGCATCCCACCAGATTCAATCCCCTGCAGCCTCTGATGATCTCCATGGCTTGTATGGTGGTAAGACCCCCTATCTCCGGGGTGCCTGGGGGTGAGGGAGAAGCTGAGGGAGGCGGGGGTGAGAGAGAGAGGAAGGATAGGTGGTGAGAGAGAAAGGGAGGGAAGTGTGGGTGGTGAGGGAGGGAGAGGGGTGAGGGAAAGGTGAGGGAAAGAGGGAGGGGTGGGGGAGGGAGAGAGAGAGAGGAAGGAGTGAGAGAGTGACAAGCAGTGAGAGACGAAGAAAGGGAGAGATGACTGGTTAGGAAGAGAGAGAGAGAGAGAGAGAGAGAGAGAGAGAGAGAGAGAGAGAGAGAGAGAGAGAGAGAGAGAGAGAGAATTATAAATCAATGAATAAATTATGAGATGGAAAGAGGGATGAGGGAAGGGTTAGGGTAAGGACAGAAGGTGAGGAGAGTGATGTTTGTTGAGGTATACTGAGTAACGTATGGTGATGTATGGTAAGCAGGGTGATGTGTGGTGACGTATGGTGAGCAGAGTGATGTATGATGTATGGTGAGTTACGTATTGTGATGTATGGTGAGAAGAGTGATGTATGGTGAGAAGAGTGATGTATGGTGAGGTATGGTGAGCTACGTATGGTGATGTATGGTAAGCAGAGTGATGTATGCTGAGGAATGATGAGTTACGTATGGTGATGTATGGTGAGCAGAGTGATGTATGATATATGGTGAGTTACTTATGGTGATGTATGGTGAGTTACGTATTGTGATGTATGGTGAGCAGAGTGATGTATGGTGAGTTACGTATGGTGATGTATGGTGTGTTCCGTTTGGTGAAAGGACTGAGACATATGCGAAGGAGGGAGTGAAGAGTGTATGATGTGGGAGGGAAGTTGATGTGAAAAGTGAGGGAAGGAGGAATGAGTTGATGGTGAAGAAACGAGAGAGTGAGGGAGTGAAGAAAGGAAGGGAAGATAATGAAGTGAGGGAGTGTACGATGGACGGGGAGTGAGAGATGCATACGTAAGGTAGGGAGGAAGGGAGAAAATAAGAAAGGAAATGGTTAAGGAGCAAAGACTTTGGGCACAAGTGGAAGTGGGATAGTAGTGAAGAAGGAGTCGTGCAAAGACATGTGAAGTTAAAGGTAAAAGTGAACATCGTCCTTATTATCATTATCATGAACACTATCATTATCATCATTATTTTAATCTGATTATTATTAGCATCATCACTATTATCATCATCATTATCATTAACCTGTTTTCTATAAATATATCGGGCGTGAAAGAACCAGAAAAAGGAAGAGGAAAACACAAAAGTAGTAGGACTATTAACAGAGTACTCAACGAAATGTGTCGTACAGAGCATCAAGTCACTCATCAATAAAGCTTCAGAAGTTCTCAGCTCAATCTCATAGGACCAATCACCCAAAGAAAAACATGTCTCATATGTAACACGGAGACCCTTCTGTCGCCTGCCGGGTTAACAAATGGGTGCAGTCCTTGTTACGTGTATCTGCCGTCCAATTAATACTAGTTCATTCGTTCAGGCTTCTCAGCACATTTCCCACAGATGGTTAATACTCCCAGCTGAATAAATTGCTCTGATGTAAGCTGGAACAGAACACTAGAGTTATCCTGATCATGAGAGGTTTCACGGTGATGGTCTTAGCACTCAGGATCCTCACATTCAGCTAAATAAAATCGTCTGCCACCTGCTGGATAAAATACGAGTAAACACGCGGCCATGAAACGGTTAACTACACTCTCCCCACTAAATACTGAAGCAAATTAATGATGAAAATAGCAACAATTAAAAAAATGTCTGTATTCCCAGGGTTGAGAATTTCAGATCAGCCTGGGGAAAAATATTTCAAACTTCACTGGATAACCCTTACCCAGACAGATTCTCTGCGTTATTGGAACAACATCGTCAGAAATGTGGCCCTTTGGAGACCGAGGTGGAATTCGAGAAAGAGGAGGGTTGGTTGTTTTGCTGATGATAAACTTCCTCCATTCTCCATGTGTCTTTGTCTCCCAATATATGTCCTTGTAATAAATTAGCAATAGTTTTATATGAAGGAATTGTGTTAGATTCATATCCGTATCTACGATGGGATATCGCTAAATCACATCAGCAGTGACGTATATAATAATTCAATTTTTATAACAGCAAGCTATTTCATTCGACTTACGGGAGAGAAATAATGGGGTTTGCTTTAAAAACCTTTCACCATGATGGGTCTTCCATCAGCTGAGCACAATTGTCTATAGCTAATAACATTTGAATATATAAGCGCAGTAGCTGGCCACATCCTTAAGACAGGGCTGGCTTAATAAGAAACCGTCTGAATGTAGCCCCACAACCCCAGGAATTATTAAGGCATTTTACAAAGCTTAAGGCGACTTTTTTTTTTTTTAATATAATGAATGGAGGAAGGAAAAATAAAGGGGAAAAAAAAAGTCCATGTGCCTAAAGGCATCCTCCATTCATAAAATATTTATAACAACTGGATTTGAACTGAAGTGGATTAAATGTTTGTGGGAAACAACTCCCAGGAAGTGAATTCCAGAGAGTAGTAGTTCTGAGGATAAATGAATTTTGATAAACAGAGGTTCTGCATTGCGGGGGAGAGTGTGTGAATTCATGGGCGCTCCCAGCTGTCCGAGTATTTCAGGAGAAAATGTGAAGGGGAGGAACAATTGAAGCCAGTTCGTCTGAACATTTACGGTAAAAATATCTATAAAATAATGCAAAAGAAGCAACATCTCTACGTACTGATAATGGAGGAAGGTCCTGCGTGATGGCAGGATTATTGATTAATCTAATGGCTTTATTCTGAATTTTTTACAACTGCCTCAATGCAACCGCTCCACATCCACTCCACAGTGGTGAACAGTATTCGATCTGAGAATGCACATGACTTTTGTATATTGTGTCCATGGCTCGTCAGTGAAGAACTCACGAACTCTGTACATAAGTCCCAATTTTTTGGAAGCAGTTTTAGCAAGGGATTTAACATAAGCTGTCCAGCTTAGGTTGGGGTTTAGAGTAACACCTAGGATATCAATTGTAGTGGATATGGGAATACTGACATCATTTCAAATTATGTGAGAGTCTGAGGGATTCTTTCTGTTGGAGAAAATAATTTATTTAGTTTTCTGAGCATTAAATGAGACCAGATTTGTTTGTCCCCGTTGATTAATATTAGAAAGGTCCTGGTTCAGAGAAATTGCTGTGTTTATTTGGGAATTTATAATATCAGATTGTGTAAAGGGGGTACTAAATGTGAAAGAACTATGAAGGGTCGAGTCATCAGCATAAGAGTGTATTGGGTTGTGAGTGACAGATAGGAGGTCATTTATATGAATGAGAAAGAGGGTTGGCGCCAAAACTGATCCCTGAGGTACGCCAGCATTTATGGAATGAAACTGAGAATAAATTCCATCTACCATGACCCGTATTTTTCTATTATGAAGGTAAAAAGATATTATAGGAACCAGTGATGCAAGGCCATAGTGTGACATCTTAGACAATAGGGCCTGGTGCCATACTCTGTCAAATGCTTTTGATATATCTAGTGCTGTTGTATGTGTTTCACCATGTTGGTCTATTGTTTTGTTAATCTGATGGGTAAGATGGCAAAGAATGTCTACAATTGAACGTTCTTGTCTAAATCCATACTGCCGATCATTGATTAATTTGTTGATTTCTAGATGCTTGATTATGTGTTTGTTAATTAGAGTCTCAAAAACTTTACCGAGAATGGAAGTTATTGCAATTGGTCTATAGTTTGATGGATCAGAGGTTGCCCATTTTTATGAACAGGATGGATATTTGCTTCTTTCCAAGGGGATGGAAAACTTGAGGTACGGATGCATAAGCGGAAATATTTTGACAATAGAGGAGCCAACACTGAGGAGCAATTTTTAAGTACTATTGAAGGAATTTCATCTGGACCAGTAGCTTTGTCTCCTGAAAGATTCTGTAATACATCTTGTACGTATCTGGTGTGAATCATGAAAGGAGGTATTTGAGGGGAATCAAAATCAAGTACAGGAATATTGTAATTTTCTGTATTTAGGGTTGAGTTCGTTGAAAAAATGTTGTTGAGGGTTTACCCTCAGAAGAACTGTGTTTTTCTTCATGAACACATAAAATGAAATTAATCCAGACATCATTTCAGACCACTTTACCTCCTTTTTCACAGACCGCTTCCCCTTTTATCACTTGAGTTATCTTTGGTTTCTCCTTAATTTCATTATTGCTATTGCATGGTTTCTACTTAATTTCGTATTTTCCTCAATCCTTCCATCCCAGTATACGTTTGGTATTTCCCTTCACCCCTCCTGCCTTTATTACTCTATGTTCCTCTTGTATTTCCCGAATGATTCATGAATTGTTTGACCCTGCTTTACCCTTGTGTCTTTCTCCTTCTCTCTCTCTCTCTCTCGTGTGTGTGTGTGTGTGTGTGTGTGTGTGTGTGTGTGTGTGTGTGTGTGTGTGTGCTTTACTATCCTCATCTTTTGCTTCTGCGGCAAGGGAGTAAGTTCTGTTAAAATAAATCTGGATTACTTCGCTGAGAAAATAAATTCTCTCTCTCTCTCTCTCTCTCTCTCTCTCTCTCTCACCAGTGCCAGGACAGTAGCTGGGATCAATGGAGTCGATGTCGAAGGATAGATAAACGGGCCCGTCTGCCATCTGCTGCCGAATTTCCTGCATCAGGGGAGTCAGGGATCTGTACCAGCACTCCTCCACACCCACCACGCGAAAACCCTGCCCAAAAAGGTGAGAAACTGTGAGAAAATGAGAGAGAGAGAGAGAGAGAGAGAGAGAGAGAGAGAGAGAGAGAGAGAGAGAGAAGATAGGATGAAGTGACGAAGGTAGAGATACAGGGTGAAACAGAGATCTTTAGGCATGTGAGAATCTGGAGAAAGTTTGAGATAATGAGAGAGAACTTGTGGAAAACTGAGACGAAAATCATAAAATACGGAGAAAACGAAAAGATGTTAATAGGAAAATGGAAGAATGAGAATTTTGGAAACTATATGAGAAGGAAAAAAAAAAAAGAGGAACAAGTGGGACGAAATGAGAGAAGTAGCGAAAACGGAAACTGGAAACATGTGGGAAAAACGAAGAAAATGAAAGAAAGCTTGATAAAATAAAAGGGGGGGGGATACGAAATAACGAAAACTAACAGAGAGATGGGAAATCTGAAAGAGGGGAATGTGTAAGAAGATGTGAGAGAACGGGAGGGAAGGTGAGACGAAATGAGGGAAATAGAAAAACAAGGAAAAATAGAGGTAAATGGGAATACTGATGAATGAGAACATTTGACGACGCGTAAAAAAAGAAAGAAGAAAGGCGAGACGAAAAGAGAAAGAAAATGAAGAGAAAGAAAAATATTGGCATCTGAAGAGAAAGCTAAATTTCAAAAACGTTTAATAAAATGTGAAAAAGAAAGAAACTTTGATTTAAAAAGTGTCTGCTAAGCTGAATAAAATCGTCCTGACTTAGCAAGAAGTAATAATTTACATGTCGAGACTGAAGGGCAGAAGGAAAGGCTGGCAGTTGGACTGGCGATTTCTACTGCTTGTTAGATCACCTGGCGATGAAACATGTGAAGTAAAGAAAAATGAATACAAAGTAATAACACTGATTAGAAACGACAACCTGAACACAGTAGTGAAATGAATAACCTGGTGAAAAAAAAAAAAATGAAAAAAATTGAATGGAAAAAGAAAAGTGCTGGAAAATGAAAAGCGTGATGAGACTGAGCAAAAAAAAGTTAAAAAAAAGGAAAAAATCTTATCAGCAAATGAAAAGAAGAAAAACCAGCACCGAGTCTAAATCATGGAGTATACTGGTGCAGGAAACACTCGAACCCTCTTCATCATCATCATCATCTTCAATTTCTTTATCATCATCACCATCATCATTTGCATCATCACCATCATCATCATCACCATGGTATCCACTACTATACGATTAGTGGGTAGGATACAAACAGGAAAAACGAAAGAAATAACGTAAAACATTCATTACGCTGAAAATCGTATCACCACCACCACCACCTTCATCATTCTATCCTTAATTCCTGCTGACCTAATGGTATGGAGAGGATACAAAAACAGAAAAAAGGAAAACACATAAATACGAGAACTACCATCGGAGTGCACAGCGAAATTGGCCGACACCTACACTAACACATCATTCACACTTTCAAAAAAAGTAACTATATCAATTATTATCATTAGCTTATTCATCATCATCACCAGCCCCCTTCTCCTCTTCCTTCTCCTCCTCAGCATCCTCAACCCGATCCTTCTCCTCTTCCTCCTCTTCCTCCTCCTCCTCCTCAAATTCATCAGCCCGATCCTCCTCCTCCTCCTCCTCCTCCTCCTCCTCCTCCTCCTCTTCTTCTTCCTCTTCTTCTTCTTCTACTTCCTCCTTCTCCTCCTCCTCCTCCTCATTATCATCATCATCATCATCATCATCCCATCAATATTATCAAGTATCAAGCCACGAATGGGATTACCTTGATGGAGAAACAAGAAATGGTACCAACACAACAGCATCACCCTGGGCCACAGCTCCACTGACTCATTGCTCCAGCCTTCAGAAACATATATCCTGATCCTACAAATGTAGAACAATGGTGTGGAAAATAACTGCACAAATAAAAATACAGAAATGAAAAATCGTATGTACACCCCAACCACAGAACTTTCCTCATTTGTTAGAAAATACTAGATAATCTGAAAAAAAAAAAAATGATGGATATTATCCCTTATTATTAACACACACACACACACACACACACACACACACACACTACTAAACACTCATTATCCATTAGCCTGCCCATACATCAACCTTGTATTCCACCTCCCTCTCGCCATGGCGTGGGGTGGGGGTGGGGGAGTAAAGAAACTAGTGATCGTGATAGCTCGTAAGGAAATCTCCAAATTATCTCCTTTTAACAAAGAAAAAAAGAGCCCTTATTATTATTTTTATATGTTTCCGACTCTGGGCATAGGTTTCACAGACTGCTCTCAAGGTCCAGTACTCCTTCTGCATACCATACATCTCCACATGTCACCACTTCGGCTTTAACATCCACCATCCATACTGAATACATGTTAGGGTTGTCTCATACAGGACTGGTATATCGGTACTAGCGGGGGTACTTTTACATGTTGGCGGGTGTTTTAGTAGATCAGTAAAGTCTGCTTTAATGAAATTCAGATCCTTAAACTGTTCCCTGCCCCAGTGGGGATTCGAACATGGGTCCTTTAGGGTTGCTGGCCACCTCTCTACCGATTCAGCCACCGCCTACCCCAGGTGGTCTAAGGACATACGAGTATACTACATAAATCATTCTAAACACCATCCGCCCTTAATCATAAACTAAGAAAAGAATAAGAACTGCTGGAAGTTGCCTAATGTTTGAAGGAGTTAAATAAACATATTCTTGAGTATTCCACTTCTTCAGCAATGAGAGTCAGCGGCCCCGTGAGAGGAACAGGATACTATAGTTGTTCCCGGTTGGCGAGAACATAAAACGAGATGAATAAGAAATATCGCAAATAGCTTAATGTTTGAAGGCGTTAGTTACGGAAATCCTTATAAGATTGTAATTCTTCTTTTAAGTTCCCGACTCTGATCGCAGACTGAACATCCCCAGGCGCAGCAGTCCTTATACGTGCAACAAACACCTTCACATGTCACCACTTCGACACTAATACCCAATATCCAAACTAAATACATGCTGGGGCTGTTTCATTCAGGACTGGTAGTAGCGGGGATGTTTCTATGACGTGTTGGAGAGACGTGTGTAGGAAGATAAAACATATTTCAACGAAAATCAGTTAATCAAGCCACCAGCCCCAGCCTGTGATTGAACTCGGGTCACCAGACAACAGACGATTTCTCTAAACACCCGACTACTACCTTCCCCAAAGAAAATCCCCAAATCCCCACCAATAGGCCAGAACACAGAGCAAGACAGGGAGAGGGTAACAGAAAATCTCCAAATCCTCCCATTATGGAGAGAGATAGGGATGTGGGAAAGAGAGAGGGTGATGGATGTGTTATTGAGGCGCTGTGAATGAGCTGCCTAGATAAGTTCATTACTATGGTAAAATCCATCTTGATAGGTCATTTGTCGTAGTGGGGAGATAACAGGGTGGGGAGAGAGGGGGAGAGTGTTGGAAAGGGGAGAGAGAAAGAGAGAGAGAGAGAGACTGTAAAAGGACGAAATTCCCCAAGTAATTTTGTTAACACTCAAATCACATACACGGGTCGAACTTTGATATTTGTACTGTGAATCGGACTCTTGACTCGGCTCTGAAATTAATCATTTCAATCGTGCCTTACCCTCAGCCATTCTGCCAAATCAGGTTGAAATTCGATTTTAATAAAGTTGATTTTGCTAAATCAGAATTGAACCTGGTCCTGAGACCTTATTTTTAACCTAACGTTTTCAAAAACAGTGGACCCATTCATTTCCTAACCCTGATCCTCATCATCAAGCTAAATTAAAATCAGTTAAAAACTGCCTGAAGTACTTTGTTCACACACACACACACACACACACACGCACACACACACACACAAGAGCGCGCGCGCATAGACTGATCAAAACATAAATACCCTGTTTACTTCGCGAGCTTGGGTGTAAAAATATATATAAAACGATAAAACGATATGCCCCAAATTGTCCTGGACGCCTCAACATCCTGGTGTGTATGGGCTAATGGCAATAGAGGTAATGGTGGCGGTAGTTTCATTATAGTAATACTGGCAATTTGATATTCCTGTTAATATTCATGGAGGCAATACCATTACTTTAGGTGTGCTCAGCTGCTTGGTGTACATACACAGCCGGCTCCCATGCCATGTGCACCTGACGTCACACACACACACACACACACACACACACACACACACACACACACACACACACACACACACACACACACACACACACACTTACCCCTTATACGTTGCTGGATGGGGATGCCTTCATGTGGTGGCACCGATATGGCCGGGGGGTGGAGCTGCCTGATTATGCAAACGTACTTCAGCTCACTCCCTATCCACCAAGAGGAGGATGGTGGACTACAGGAAGATATTTCAGTCTGCTGTGCACCGGGTTCACATTCAAAAGAACTTGGGGTTAAAACTACCTCTGCTTCTATTACCCCTCACACACACACACACACACACACACACACACACACACACACACACACACACACACACACACACACACACAGCTGAGATCTACTTGATGTACAAACGTACAAAAGGATATTAACCAGCCATATCCAAAAATTAATCGCTAAGGAAGAGGTGTTGGGGAGCTTCGTTATCCCGGGAGAATACAAGCCCCAGTATTTCTTGTCCCTCAGCTACTGTAATGACATCAAGGTACAGGAAAATGATACAGTCTCCCCTAAGCTGGTAAAATTGTATAGAATTAGCCATTTTAACAACCAAAGTACGTCATAGGGCTGAAGGAATTATGGAGTGTATGTAACTTTTCTGACCCCAAGGAATGTCTCCAAATTTAAATAAATCCGTGTAGACAAAATATAGTACAAGTGGAGCTGGGAACAACAACCTCACCCGACGGCAGTTATTTTTAGTGCTGTTAAATGCTGATTCCGTCCCGCCAATTAGTGTCAGTAGACAATTACAGTCGCAACTAACTTAAGTTTCAATTTGCCCTGTGAATCTCCAGATTAAATCTACAACTAGCTTCCATTAAATAAACTCGCCCTGTGAAACTCCTTGACCTTGTGTTTCACCTTTCAAACTTGAAGGCATTAACTTCACAATTAAATCTGTTCTTTCTAGGACTAGTGCCCATATATCCTGAAGCTTTCATGTAATTTCATTCTGCCATTTTTCCGAAATATTCCTAACAATAAAAAAAAATAAAATAAACAAATAAATAAATAAACAAACATACACTCTCGACCAAAAAACAATACCTCACCGGACTCTGTCCCGAGAAAGGTAAATAAAATACAAAGTTACCTGGGGTGAATAAGTTAGTGCAAAAACAACTCAAGAGACACATGATAGTGCAGTCTTTGTGCTCCATCCTTCCTCTACACCTCCACCCTCCTACACTTCCACCCTTCCTACACTTCCACTCTTCCTACACATCTACAGTATACCACCCTCCACCTACACCACCTTTCTCCACCTACACCATCCTCCTCAACTGCACCACGCTCCATCACCTACACCACCCTCCCCATCTGCACGACCATCCCCCAGATACACCACCCTTACCCACCTACACCACCCTAACTCACCAACACCACCCTCCCCCACCTACACCACCCTTCCCCACCCAATCCACCCTCCTCAATTACACCACGATCCATCATCTACACTACCCTCCCCCATTTATACCACCCTCCCCACATACACCACCCTCCCCACCTACACCACTCTCCCTAGGCTATACCACCCTTTCCACCTACACCATCCTCCCCCAGCTACAGCACCCTCCCCCATCTACACCACCCTCATACTTTACACCTCCACCCTACCTACAGCACCCTCCTACAGCTCCATGCTACCTACACCACCCTCCCCACCTATGCCACCATCCTTCACCTACTCCACCTACCCCACCCTCCTCCACCTACACCACCCTTCCCCACCTAAACCATCCTTCCTCATCTGCACTACCCTGCCTCAACTCACCTACGCCACCCTTCCTCACCTACACTACCCTAACCCATGTCACCTACACCACCCTCCTTCTGTACACCATCCTCCCCCACCGACTCCACCCTTCTCTATTTACACCACCCTCCCCACCTACACCACCGTCACCCACCTACACCACACTCCTCTACCTACACAACCCTTCTTTATTTACACCACCCTAACCCACCTACACCACTCTCACCCACCTACACCACCTTCCCCCACCTGCATCATCCTCACCCACCTACACCACCCTCACCCACCTACACCACGTTCCCCTTAACATAATGCCACATGATACCAGGAATATCGAGAGCTCTGGGCCACCGTTTGCCCCACGCCAACACCACCAGTGCAACTACCAGTCCCACTACTACTACTGTACTACCACTAGTACTACTACAACTAATAGTACTACTCCTGTTGCTGCAACTATACTAATATACCGTACCTCTAAACAAGCAGGACCATTCAGAGAGTGCATTACTCGCCTCCACCAACTAGCTTCAGGGCCTAACATGTGACTTTACCCTATGACTTTGACTTTTGATCAGTTGCTCTCATAATTGAATTATATTTTTGCCTGACCCCTAACACTTCAACAAGTTTTGTCAAAATCAGGTAAAAACTGAGTTGCCCTTGCCGTTTCACCTTGATATTTGACCTTTTCCTGTGATCATCTTGAATTAATTGTTCTCAAAATCGAATCCCTTTATCTTACCTTGAAGTCTCACACAGAGTTTCGTCTAAATCGGATGGAAACAGTTTTAGTGTACACTGCCATATTACCTTGAGAATTAACCTGCATTGTTTTAAAAAAAACAGCAGGTCATCCCCTTCGCTGACGCTCAACCGTTATTCTAAGTCTGGTGCAAATAAAATGAAACTTCTTCTTCTTCTTCTTCCTCTTCTTCTTCTTTTCTGACACACGGATTGAAATTTGATCCATTTCTGTGACCTTCATCTTTGGCTGATTTTTCTCAAAGCCGAAGACTTTCATTTTTACCCGTCCCCGCCCCGGAGGGCCTCGGGGACGGGTATTGTTTTCACTCGTTTTGTCTGTTTGGTTGTCTATCTGTCTGTCTGTTAACTTTACGCGAAAACTACTGGTGCGATTTTGACTAAAATTGTGCGGATGATGGACCATAGCCTGCTAATCACCTAAATAAGTTTGGGGCTAAATTGGGCCAAAGGCCAGGCTGTAGGCCCCCCCCCCCAAAAAAAAAGAACAAAAAATAGTTTTTTCGCCATAACTCCTTTCAGATTCGTCATATCGACCTGATACCAAAACCTAAAGGTGCATCTCTCAAACCTGCATCCTATAACATGCCTCATTACATCAGGGGAATCACCCCCCAGTCAGCGGTAGGGGGATCAATGTCAAGTGGGTCGAGCCTAAAATTTCAAATGGGTATAAAATCGTCAATTTTCACTTTATTTACTCCAAATTTGATACGTGACATATTTGACTAGATATGCTGTTGTGTTTATAGGTCAGCACTAAAATGACTGCAGGAGACGGGTTTGCTGTGCCTTAGCATCGCTTCTTGTTTTTGTTTTTTTGCCTTACTGTCAGATCTTCCCCGAGGCTTGGCCTAATCTGGATAAAAAACTGTTGACTTTGCTGGCAAAAACTTTTCCTAACACTGTGACTTTGGCCTTTGTCCCATTATTTGCAATAACAGATGGTTATCCCATCCACTAATTATGCTTGAAATCGGTTAAAAACTCAATTGAATGATCGTTTAAGTAGATAAACACACAGCCAGACAGAGAGAGGGAATGAAACGTCGAGAAACAAAACACTCACTCTCGTTTTGGGAACGCTGGTGTAATAATGTAATTTAATACAACCAGGTGGCCGCACTTCCAGGTTATATTACAAATCTCCCTCAACTCCCTCCCTATCCTCCCAGATGAGGCTGGTATCATGCAGGAGAGGGTAGGTTCAGCCTGCAGTGCGCCGGGTTCACGTGCAGATGAGTCTTTGGTCACAGCAACAACACTTCCCCTTCACACCCACTTACTAGACTCCTGCCGATGTTGCAGTCATTCTCCGATAACGCCGTTCCCCTCAACCCGATCTGCACCACCCTCTCGCAGGCCAACAGGCCCTCGTCGTAGGCTCGCTTGAAGGGCGTCCCGTGGCCTATTCTGCTGCCTAACACCTCATCCTGTAAGTCCGGGTGAGCGTCCACGTGTATGAGGCCAACGGGACCGTACTTTTCCTGAAAGATTATTATAATAGAAGAAAAGTAGTTAGGTTCATTAAGTCCATCAATAGTTTTCACACCACATTTCTACCTATTTGTGCCATTTTCAATAGTTAGAATCCTCTTTGTCCCTGTTCACCCAGCGGTATCAACAGGGACCTCAGTGTAACGTCAGCGTTTGGAGATTGTATTCTAGGGGGAGACTGACTCAGAAAAATAAATGTCTCTTAACAGCCCTTATACCGTGGAAAGGTATTAGTTCTAAGCCTTCTTAGTCCTATTAATACAATGACGTATATTTGTAGGTATTTTTCATGCTACTAGGATATCGTACTTTATTTAGAAAAGTCCCAAATCTCGAAGTCCAGTGTCAGAAAATGAAACTAGATTCGTAAACCAAACTTCTAAATGAAGCTAGAATTATCATGCTAAGCTTCACATAATGAAAACTGGATAATACGGTCAAACCTTTGAAAACGAAACCAGAATCGTAAGATGAAGCTGCTTATGACGAAGCTAGAATCATAATGTCAAACTTCTGGTAATGAAACTAGCATCATTAATGGTAAACTTCTGATAATAAAGCTAGGATGATCACGTCACACATCTGTAAATAAAAATCTAAAAGTCTGATAATGCACAAAGAATCGTCATCTCAAACGTTTAAAAACGAAACCGGAATAATCACTTCAAACATCTAAATATGAAACAAGAATCGTCACTTAAAAATTCTGAAAATGAAACTAAAATCTCTACCTCGAACTAATGAAACAGAAACTAGAATCGTTATCACAACCTTCCGATAATGAAACAAGAATCGTCACCTCAGGCTTCTGAAAATGAAACTAAAATCAACACGTCAAACCTCCTACAAGAACCGTGACCTCAAACCTCTGATAACGAAACAGGTATATCAGCCCAAACTCCTGAAAATGAAGTAGAACCACCACATAATGAAACACGAATCGTCACCGCAGACTTCTGAAAATGAAAGTATAATCTTCAAGTCAAAAATCGAATTATATAACTAGAATCAGAGCCTCTTAAGGAGAAAAAGTGGCAGCAGAGTCTTGGTGTTGTATGGTTAAGCGTTAAAGTGGACTGCAAACCCAAAATATATTATTGTAATTTTCGAAGCACCTGTGTTTATTAGTTAAGGTCAGCCTGCATCCCACACTACTGAGTGCAGTTAGCAACGATATAAGATGACAAACACTTCCCATATTGCTCCCATATTACTCACTTGATGTTAAAAAAATTGTCAGAAGAGAGAGAGAGAGAGAGAGAGAGAGAGAGAGAGAGAGAGAGAGAGAACATTCGAACATTCTACATAGCCCTGTGACCTTGACCTTATACCATTTGTTCTCAAAGTTGAGTCACTTCATTCTTCCCTGAACATTAGCCTTTCCACCAGTGTTGGTTTATATTTTATCAAAACTGTCTAACTTTTCATGTGACCTTGGTCTTTGAATAATTGCTATCAAAGTCGAATCTTTTCATCCTTGCCTTACCGTGAACCCATCCAAAAAATCTTGCTCAAATCGGGTAAAAACTGTTTCAGCTGACCTGACCACGTGACTATAATATTTGAGTGAGTGTTTTCAAAATCTTTAGATCAGCACATGGGCAAACTTTCAGCATTTCCATTACCTCTGATCCAAATCAGACCATTTTTATTTATTTATTTTTTACTTACACAGACGAGGGGCGAAATTTGACCTTGCTCTGTAACTTTAACCAACGACTAATTGCTCTCTAAACAGTAGATCAGCTCCTTAACTGACCTTCAATCTTTCCATAAAGTTTTGTTAAAACTGGATCAAAATAGTTTGATGTGCTTTATGCACACATAGACGGACAAAAGAACAGAAGGATAGACACACGCCGACCACAGCATAACACCGGCTCTTGCTTCGCGGGCAAGAATTATTTCTTCATGAGTCTTAACAGAAATATAAAGAACACTATACTCTTCTCGCTGTAACCTGGCCTGAAGTTGCCATCTCTCCATTTTCATTGCTGAGTTTTTACAAATATTCACACTAAAATATGATGCCAGTCAGGAAGAGGTGCTGCGGAAAGGATGAATAGGTGAAGGACTGTCTTTCTCTGCCACCGAACTACGTAACATAAGCTGGAAAAGGACGAAAATCAAGGACAAGTTAGTGTTAATGTAGGACAGTACCCGTGACCCCGTACCTGTAATGCCACAGAGAGAGAGAGAGAGAGAGAGAGAGAGAGAGAGAGAGATCAGGAAGGCCAGGTCAGGTTACCGCGGTGCTGTAAGTTGTGGGTAGGAGGTAACGATGTAATTAATACAAGCTGAGTGGAGACTGTGAGAGAGATGCTGTGACTGGCATTACGGTGCACGGGGTGGCAAAATACACCGCTTTACACTGGGCATCACTGTCGTCTTGGGATAATGTTGAGAAGAGATGGTGGAGGAGGAGGAGGAGGAGGAGGAGGAGGAGGAGGAGGAGAAGGAGAAGATCAATGTTTTCTTTTTTTATGCAGTATAAATCTGTTTATAAACTTAATTCTGTTCACATCTTACTGACAGTTCTCACGTTGAACTGGCATCCGATCTGTCATCAGTCCACATTTGATCCAGCAAAGGAAAGATTGTTTTTGTGCCGGAGTGTACTGTACAGTAACATTTGTATACCACCCTCTATCCCCCTCCCCATCTCTCTCACCACTACCACCTCTGTCTGTCTGTTTCTCTGTCTGACTGTCTGCCTGTCTGTTTGTCTCTCAGTCTCTGTCTGTCTGTCTGTCTGTCTGTCTGTCTGTCTCTCTCTCTCTCTCTCTCTCTCTCTCTCTCTCTCTCTCTCTCAGTTTAGTACATAATCATATAAAGTGGAATTTGTCACACGATTAGATAACTGATTTTATCTCTGCTGATCCGAATGAGGTCGTCTGCAGTACCGGACTCACCTGATTATATAGATAGATAGATAGATAGATATAGATAGATAGATAGATAGATAGACAGATAGGTATACTATATATATATCCATCCATCCATCATCCAGTCCTGTGTCGCCCCATGAGGAGCGAAGGAACCCGGGGCTAGGCAAGTTGGTCCTGACATTTAAGATGAGAGCGACCAGCCTCACTCATCTCTGAGTGGCATTACGTGAGCAATAAACCCCAACCACCCCTTGGATATAAACCTTCACCGGCTAAATCTGATTGGAGCGCCATAATTACCCGCTAAACAATTACCCGCTAAACCACCAAGCGCCAAAATTTGGTTATAAGGTTACCACCCAGCGTAGTAAACCGTTTCCTGGTGTACAGGAAACCATTTGGCTTGTCACTCAGTGTACAGTCACCCACAGGCAGAGGGAAGAGGAAAGAATGAAGGAAAGACAGAAGAGGGAGTGTAAAGTCACCCGTAGGCAGAAGGACGAAGAAAAAATGAAGGAAAGAAAGACAGAAGAGGATGGAAGGAAAGATGGATGGAGGAGTGGAAAGGGCAGACACCCGAAAGCAGGAGTACATCGAGTGAGTGGATGGTGAGTGCCCTCACCTACCACTTTTATATATATATATATATATATATATATATATATATATATATATATATATATATATATATATATATATATATATATATTTAAGAGCCTCGTTGTTTGTTTGTTTGGTTGTTTGTTCTTCATTCATGTCCAAACCATGGGCCTGAGACTCCTAGACACATATATTTTCTGAATCAGGGTGCCCCAAGGATGGTTTTAGGGGGGTCAAAATTTAGATCTGGGTTCTTTGAGGTCACAGGTGGTGTTCGCCTTTTTGGCCCGGGCAATGCAGGGTACCCCTGCAGCCCAATTTTTGGCATGGAGACTCACATGACCTCCAGTTCGGATATAGGCTTCATAAGCTATTTGAGGTTGACCTCCGAGGCCATATGAGGTCACCGGTCGGAGGTTATTTGAGGTCACCGGTAATAGTAAACAAGGGCGTCAAATACTGTGCGTTAGTCTGCAAAAGCTGAAATAGAAAGTCCTGGACCTCTTATAATCCCTCTTCAAAATCATTAGAGGTTCATGGTCATTCTCTAGTAGAAAGACTGAACTAGAACTAATAGGATTAGAGTGTTCGCCTTTTTTGGCCCGGCAACGCCGGGTACTCCTGTTAGTGAGAGAGAGAGAGAGAGAGAGAGAGAGAGAGAGAGAGAGAGAGAGAGAGAGAGAGAGAGAGAGACTACTCCTATACTAGCTAATGATAACTGAGGAAGTGACATTTTGAATGAGAGCGACACGTGGGAGTGGCTGTATTGTATTGGCTTTGTGTGTGTGTGTGTGTGTGTGTGTGTGTGTGTGTGTGTGTGTGTGTGTGTGTGTGTGTGTGGTAGTGCACTCAGGGTTACATACATGAAATGACAAACCCGGTTCCCACTTCAGTGTCAATCACAGACGAGTTTCAGGCCCAGAATCAGGACACATACAGATCAGGAGGCGATTGTGTTACCTCTGAACCTCCGTGGCTCTTAACATATTACACAATAGACGGTTTGGTTTCAACTGACGGAGCTGGACCACTCCCACATTTGAATACCAAGGCCGATTTGGATGAAAATTGATGAATCTTTTTATGGGGTAGGAATGAGTCTCCCTGGGTACTCATGATATATATCCTCTAATCTATATATCCTTCAACTAAGCTGAAAAGAGGTTACGGATCTCTGTAAGGTGAAAACAACCAGACTCTAACTACTGATGCTTTCTTAGAGGTTTGACTAAGTACGTTGATAACTTTGATGACATAACTCATTCCTCTTTATAATTTATTTTCTTTTAAGGTGATTAAACAACTAAGTAAAAGGATGAGTGTTGAAATTTACTAGATAATTTAAAGAAACCTCAATACCGACCTTCATAGCCTGCAGTATGGGGTAGGAGATGGTGTGGTCGCCGCCCATGGTGAGGGGGATGCAGCCTGTCTTCACGATGTCACTGTACTGCCTCTTGATTTGACGGCAGGCTTCAGGCAGGCTGGCCAAGGGGACGACGAGGGCATTACAACATTGTAGGTAAATTCTACTGTATCACTCAAAAAAATTAACCTCTCCATCCAGTTGTCAAAGTCCAGGCTGACACTACTACTCCTACACATCTTCTATACACAGCTCATCATCTTGGGGTCTGTGCCTCCTTATTTCCCTCACCTACCACGTAACAGGACCCTGTTTCGATACTAGCGAGCGCTGTCCGCCACAGGAAGGCGAATGCTGACTTGTGGTCAGTGGGTCTGCCCCGCCATACTGATCGGGATAGAGCAAAAAAAAAAAAAACTATTTTTACTATTGTTTTAATTCTATTCTTGCTGTACGGTGGCAAAGGCCTTTGTTGCTGTGCTACCAAAATCTTTTATAGTAATCAATCAGATTCTTTACTAGGTGTAGGGGCCGAGGTTAGGCTACCATAGTTCAATACATGTAAGGACAGATGATCAGCCTACTTCCTTTGGTGGCAGTATATGGTCGAAAAACTAGCAATTACCTCTTGGGGATGGAACCAGTTAAGAAGCGTCACTCCGACTGGGGCGTTCTAATCACTAGACCACCAAGTAGAAGGATATTTCTACATGACGCCATCTCTGACATCACTAATTTCACTTTGGACATTGGCTCATTCCCTGGACACTTTAAAAATATATTTACGTGGCATAAGTTTTGACATCACCAATTTCACTTACATCAGCCTTGACATAGGACCATGGTGCCGGAGAGGGACTCCTTCACGTGGTGGCACTGATATAACCAGGAGCTGAGCTTCCTCGAAACAAGGATGGTGAACTGCATTCAGAAAAGCTTGGTGTTGCAACTACTACTACTAAAGCAACAACAACTACCATTACTACTACCTTGGCATTATAGCCACGATGTTATGCTGGATACCAAAACAGTCTGTGCTTTTTATAGCGCCCCTTTTACTCTAACCTGGGTGGTGGTAGTTGGTGATCATCATTTATTCACTTGATATAGTGCTGCCTACTTCTTCCTTCATCTCTTTCATTCTGTGTCTGCCCTCCTCTCTTCCTGCTTCTCCCTTCCCTTCCTGTCGCATTTTACTACTCTTCTTTCAAGTGGCTCTGCACTACAGTGATAAGTCTTGTGTTTTCCTGCAACACAGGAAACCATTTACAACGCTGGGTAGTAACCATATAACAGGATAACTGAGTGATGTGGAGCGTGCTGTGATTCCTCTGCTAACTGGGTGGAGAGACGCAGATGTGACATCCATCCCGGAACTAAATCCGCACACTTTTCCCTATGCCTGTGTTGTAGGGCGCTGTCAGCCGCAACTGAACATCTCCTCACAGTGTGGGACGACCCTGCATGGGAGGTTGCTTGCTTGCGGCTGACGGGTTTGCTCGGCCAGACAGATCGGGGTTGACCAATAACACAACGAGTATAACATAACCTAAAATTGTCATCACTCCATGATGAACGCTAAGTTGTAAAATTAGATTAAGACTAAAATACAGTGATATTCATGAAAAAGTGCTGTAGAAAGGACGCTGAGCCGTAATTACGAGCGAGAGGGCCAAGGTCCATGTTCAGTTGAGAAATGAGCGGCCAGACACGACCCGGCCCGACCGGGATGGTTTTCAGAGGTTAATAACTTTTCTATTATGTGAGATAGAGAAGAGATTCATTCAGCAGATAGTAGTTACATTAAAAAAAAATATTTTAGCTATATATTTACTCGTGAGACCAAAGAAACCCACTGGAAGCCCAGCTTTCCAAGGAAATGTACCGAGGTCTTCAACTGACATGCTTCAGTACGAAATCAGATTAAAGCATTTTGAAAGTGACATATGCAAGGTATGAATTGTTATTCACTTTCATAACGGGAGCGTGTGTGTGTGTGTGTGTGTGTGTGTGTGTGTGTGTGTGTGTGTGTGTGTGTGTGTGTGTGTGTGTGTGTGTGTGCGTGCGTGCGTGCGTGCGTGCATGCGTGCGTGCGTGCGCGTGTGTGTGTGTGTGTGTGTGTGTGTGTGTGTGTGTGTGTGTGTGTGTGTGTGAGGGAGAGAGAGAGAGAGAGAGAGAGAGAGAGAGAAATTAATATTATAGCTAGGCTATTCTTCTGTTATTGCTCAACTACCTCACGAGAATTGTTGAGCGTTTACACCTAGTTGAAGTTATGATGACAGGCGTATGCACAAACGCTCGCTTTCTCGTCACGCGCTCACAAAGCGCACTTTAATGGTATTGTCATTTTCTGCCACTGACCTTCCTGAAACAAGATGCAAAAAGACGAAAATTTTGTCAAGTTAAAATGAAAAGAGTATAGTATCACCTTCAAGTTTATACCCTAATGCAGTATTAAAGGTTAAGAGAAAATGATCGTTAATCGAGATAGTGTGCTTTCATCCTTTCTCAGCTGATTTTTTTCTTTTTTAATAATGAATATCCGTAACACTTTTCAGTTGACGGAATGGTATGGTCTGACTGGAGGATAAAAGTGACTAGTAACTAAGGAGGCTCAATCCCACTTCAGAATTACGGCATCAAATGTCACTCAACCACGACTTAGTATTCATGTCACGGGAGTGGTTCAATTTCTTCAGATGAAAACAAACCGACCACAGTTTATCTCCCAGCTGAATAAAATTGCCTGAATAAAATGAACAAGTACTTTTATGGCAACAAGAAAGAATAATATGCTCAGAGATTAAAAACATATGGTAAAAATATTTTTAATTAAAGACATCAATAGCTAGGTCCTTAGTTGGGAAAATGGGTCTTGATGATGATATTGATGATGACGATGACGATGACGATGGCAGTTTACCCTTTGCTCGCTAGGACATCATTCATGCAAATATTATCCTGTAGTTTTATGCTGTATGAAGAACCGATGTGCATCCGTATCAACAAATAATACCCTGAGAGCCTGGAGCTTTGAGAATATTCCTGACCTCTCTCTGATGGTGAACTGCAACATTTCATTTTGAGTGTATTATCATCAGAGTTAACATTTATGTTTGTCAGTTTTTTTAGTTTATTACTACACTCGTGCTCACCATACGAGAGCGGTGTCCTTAGTTGTTCAGTGTGTGTGTGAGTATTGTCGTCGACGGGCAGTACTCAAAGATAAGGAAACATTGAAGGATCTTGAAGACTTGCACAAGTCGTATGTTTTGGTCCCAGTAGACTATCTATCTATCTATAGCCCGACGCCCTAATCCCGTAAAGGGTGGCCGCAGACAAAACGCCTCCAAGTCACTCTGTCACCCACCATTTGACTCCCCTCCCCCCAACTCACCCCCCCCTCCCTCATATACCTCTCAACTCCATCCCTCCACCTCATCCTCGGTCTACCCCTCCCTCTCCCTCCCTCCACCTCACCTACATACACCCTCTTAGTCAGTCTTTCATTCTCCATTCTCTCCACATGTCCAAACCACCTCAGTGTATTTCTCCTAATCTTTTCAACCACATCCACATCTACCCCACAACGTTCCTTCACTTCTTCATTCGTCAACCTGTCCCTCCACGTCACTCCACATGCTCCTCTCAAGTAACTCATTTCCACTGCTCTCACTCTTGACTTGTTCCCCTCTTGCAATGTCCACGCCTCGCTTCCATACGTCAGGGTAGGGATCACAATACCATCATGCAGTGACTTCTTAACTTCCATACTCACCTCCCTATTTCTCATCACTGCTTTCAGTGTACCAACAACCTTTCTTCCCTGCTGTACCCTTTCACGTACTTCATCCCCCAAAGTTCCATCCTTACTCATCACACTACCCAAGTACTTGAATGCGCTCACATTCTCCATATCCTCACCATCCAACCTCACTGCACACTCTGTGACTTCATTCCTCTCAAACACCACAACTTTACTTTTGTTTACATTAACTTTCAGCTTCCTCCTCCTACACACTGTCCCAAATTCATTCACCAAACCTTGCAACTCCCATTCATCTTCACTCAACAATACTGTATCATCAGCAAACAGCAACACCGGAAGCATCCAAATCTCACCCTCATTCATTAGGGCCATCCCCACATCCACTGCCCTACCTTGTACCTCCTTTACAACCCCATCCATATATATATTAAACAGCCATAGAGACATTACACACCCCTGTTTCAGTCCCACATTGAGATCAAAGAACTCACTCAGCTCACCATCCACTCGCACCGTAGCCCTAGCTCCCTCGTACATACTCTTCACAGCACTTAACAATTTCCCCTCGACTCCATATATTCTTAATACCTTCCACATACCTTGCCTATCTATTCTGTCATAAGCTTTCTCCAAGTCCATGAAGGCAGCATACACTTTCCTTCCCTTCTCTAGATACTTCTTCACTAAACATCTTAGAACAAATATCTGATCTACACACCCTTTTCCCTTCCTAAATCCCCCTTGTTCTTCTCCAACTAGCTCCTCTGTCATATGCCTAACCCTATCAATGAGTATTCTACCATATATTTTACCAGTCACACTAAGAAGGCAAATACCCATATGGTTACCACATACTTCTCTCTCCCCTTTTCCTTTGTACAGAGGAACAATTATACCTGATTTCCAGTCCTCTGGAACCCTTCCCTCTTCCCAAGCCAATCTACACAACTTCCATATCTACTCCACAACAATCTCACCCCCATACCTAAGCATTTCACCACACACTCCATCAATTCCTGGGGCCTTTCCCAGCTTAATCTTCTTCATCACTTCCACTACTTCCGACCTACTGATCTCTTCCTCCCTCCTCTCAACTCTTCTTCTCCCAGCCATTCCCCAACCACTTATACTCACACTGCTCTCACTCTCTACATTCAACAAATCCTCAAAGTGCTCCTTCCATCTCCTCAATTTCTCTCTCTTCTCCACCAACAATCTATTATTCCTATCTTTCACTCCCCTACTATTTCCCCTTTCACACTGCCTTACTTTACCTCCTTCCAAAACAATTTCTTACTCTCCCTCCATTTCACACTCAGATTCCTCCCAAACTCTTCATCCACTTTCTTCTTACTCTCCTTCACCAGTCTCTTAACCTCCCTTCTCCTGCTCACATATACCTCTCTCTTCTCTCTCTCATCTTCTCCCCTACCTCTACTCGCCAACCATTCACCATATGCCTTCTTCTTTTGTTCCACAGCTCGTTTCACCTCATCATTCCACCATGCTGTCCCTTGTACACCCTTGCATCTCCTCCTCACTCCACAAACCGCCTCACACGCTGCGCTTATCTCTTCCGTGAATATCTTACATACGTCTTCCACCCCTTCCATCTGCTCTAGCTCATACCTTCCCAATCTTTCTTCCACTATGCTCTTATACTCTGTCCTTTTCTCACTATCTTGCAATTTCTCCACTCTTCTCACAGGAGCTGCTTCCTCCTGTCTTCCCCTTCGCCTCCTCAACCACTTTCTTTGCAGCTCTACCTTGGCCATCACTAAGTGATGGTCCGAGACTCCATTCCCCCACCCTCTCCACACCCTTGCATCCAACACTTGTCTTCTCATTCGCTCATCCACACACACGTAGTCTATCATTGCCTTTCGTTCAACAAGTTCACCATCCATCCTCCTCATTACTCTCCATGTATACCGGTGGATCATCTTATGACGAAAGTAGGTGTTGGCTATTGCCAACCCCTTACCAGCACAGATGTCCACCAAAGCACTACCATTCCCATCTACTTCAGCTGGCACACCCCACTGACCAACCACTCCATCCACTCGCACATTCCCAACTTTGCCATTCATGTCTCCAATCAACAGCACTCTCTCGCTCCTCTCAAACTTGTCCATACATGCTTCTACTCTCGCCCAAAACTCATCTTTCACTCTTGCCACTCGATCCTCTGTTGGAGCATACACACATACAATCGCCCATGCTTGTATACCTACTTTCATCCTCACCCATACAATCCTTGCACCCACTGTTCCATACTCTCTTATATTCTCCTTCCACTTCTAGCTTATCATCAGACATACTCCCTCTCTTGCCCTCTCATTCTCATTGACTCCCGCACATATACCTACACCGTATTCCCATTCTCTCATCCTTTCACCTTCCATTTAGTTTCAGTCAATCCACATATATCCACTTTTGCATCCTCAAGCACCTGGACAATCTCTCTCTCTTTCACTTCATCATTCACTCCTCTCACATTCCACGTTCCTACCCTCAGAATGTCCTTTGTCCGTTCCTTAGTCGTCAACGTATGGTCCGTCCGGGTCCGAGGCGCTTTATTTGCTTTTTTAGTTAGTTCTTTTTACGGGGTGGGGCACTAACCCACCACCAACCCTTTTAGTCGCCTCGTACGACAAGCAGGGATACTGGGGGAGTATTCTTGAAACCCCCCCACCCCCAGTTGAAAAGCAGTCATCATACTCATCTAGTCACGGAATCGAAGTAAATGATGACAACAAAAAATTACCATACATACATAGTATAGTAAAAATTCATAAAAACCCTGTAAAATTGTGATTCATAATTTCCTCCGGAGTATGTGCAACAAAATCGCTGGCAAAGAAACTATCACACATTTATACATTGATTTACAAGCAACACAAAAGATATTTTTATAAACTAAATTTATATACAGGAATCAACCGTATGTGGATATGTGATAACTCAGAATTGTGCCGAAAGGATATTGCTTCCATCAACCACGAAAGAAACGCAAGAAATGTAGAAACATATGATTTTTCAACGTTATACACGAAGATCGAACACGAGGATATAAAATAGAAGTTGGAATGGACAGTGCAAGTTGTTTTTCAAGGAACGCGAAGGATATTGGGTAAATAAAAGAGATGGCAAAAACTTAACGTTCTCAGAGGATCAGATAATAAATATGACAAATTACCTGGTAGAAAACTGCTTTTTTATTTGTGGAAATATGGTTTTCAAACACTGCATTGGAATACCCATGGGGACAGACCCAGCCCCATTCACGGCAAATCTATACTTAAACAGTTATGAATTCAAGTGGCTGGAACAAATGTCAAAAGTTCAATATTCATTAGCGAAGAAATTTAACAAAACTAGACGATTCCTTGATGATCTAATATCCTTAAGCAATGATGGAGAGATGAATGCAAAGACAAAAAATATATATCCGGAAGCACTAGTATTAAATAAAGTAAACACCGA